>NW_028277058.1:45679112-45985000 GCF_059951505.1 Python bivittatus
CCTATACATTTCTTTGGAAATACTTACAGTACATATACTACATTTTTGCTTCTGGATAGGTATGTATGTATTTGTGCACTAAAAATATAAGTTGCTTGTTCAGACCATATAAAAGCCTTATTCATCTGAGCATCTTCCAAGAAGACTGTGCTCAGCAGGGATTCTAGGAATTGTAATTCCATCTTATTTATCTGAGTTATATCCCACTTCTTTATACAGGAGCTCAAGGCAGTATATATAGTGCTCCTTTTCCTATTTTTCTCTAAAACAACAACCCTGTGAAGTAGATTAAGCAGCAGAGAACCACTGGTCCCAAGTTACCCAATGAACTTTCATGGCTAAGAGTGGACTAGAACCTGGGCCTCCAACGCTGGCTCTCGCTTATCTGGAATAAGTGTAGGTTCCTCCATGCTTTTCTATACATGGCTTTTAGAAGTAAAAATTGTTTAGTCCTTTTAAGGTTTGTGAGCTGTACCTGTGGGTTTAAATTTATGATTCTTGACATTTTACAGATGAAGGGTTCATCTGGTACTTACTTAAAATGCCAAAGTAATGCCCAAGTTATAGGCAAAATATTAAAGATGTATTGTTTTGGCAGATGTTTTAGGGATAGACATGAAAATAAAATTCTTCCAAAAACCTTGCCCTGACTAGCAACACAAAGGTGTTTTTCAGTTTCAGGTTTCTGCTAATTATATAATGTGTAATTTTCATTTCTGGTAAAGGAAGAAGCCCTAGTTTCTGCTCCTATTTTACTGGTGTAAAAGGTCATCATGGCCTAATTTATAATGTGGGTAGTGAACCTGTGCTTTGTTCAATGTATTGATAGAGCCCCAAACACCATAATCCATAGAGAGCAGATTACAATTAAAATGTAAAATACACAATCATAACAACAGAGTTAATAGATAAATCATGAAATCCAGAAGTGAAATATTAAAGAGGGTCAAGACAAAGCCTGTTTAAAGAACAGCATAGGAAACATAACCATACCCAATCGCAAACATAATTGTTCCTTCAAATCCTGCAGAAAGTTATCAGAGGGAGCCAGGGATATTTCTTGGGAGAAGACAACGCAACAGTTTTGGGGCTAACACAAGGAGGGCCTCATACAGGCAATCTCTAGGCTTGTTCTCAAGGAACAGAAGGCAAGGCCCAATGGTGCTGTTTTTAAAGCGATGTATGACACACAACACTTTAGATGGAAGGAGAGATTCACTTGATGAAATGCTTCCCGACCGACAACCCTACTGAGAGGAAACAAACACTTATGGGAGGAATGTCAGCCTTCACTCTTCCAGTGGCTTGTCATGTGTAGTGATGCTGGCAAGTAAGCATCCCATTAAGTACCATGTGTTAATGATGGTTAATTTTAGGAAACTATTCCTAGCAGTTAGGGTGGTTAGTTCCCTCCCCCCTATTTCTCTACTACGTGCCCTCCTTCCACTTAATCTACACTAGATGACGCTGATCCATCTGAATTTGTTACGTCACTGATATTGAATACTCACGTGAGCTGTCTCTGGTTCGCCTTCAGCACAGAGTTCCTTACCTAACTCCTTTGGAAGAACATAGACTGTAAATGTCCACAGGCCTCCCAGTGTGACAGCTAATGGTATAGTTTCATAACTAATTTGGAAAAATGTGAAGTGCTGAATCACAGTACTAAAATTATGTGTGTGTGTGTGTGTGGAGCTGAGTGACCGAAGTTTTTTAAGGAGGTAGATAGTGGATTCTTTCAACCCCTAGCAAAATTAGCAGCCAGAATTGGTTTCCAGCTAAACCCATGTGATACGAAATCGATTCCATTCTTCGGCACATGGAAGGGTTTCACCTTTGCCAGAATGTGATGCCAGCTAAATTTGAGACAGAAATGTAGACACATTCATTTTATTTGCAGCAGAACTATTTCCTGGCTGCTTCTGTTTTAAGAATCATCATGTGATGGTTCTTATGCAAGTTATTTGGGCGTTTTTTATTTTACTCTATATGCGAGTGAGGAGCAGTTCGTGGTGGGATTTCTCAGGCGGTCTGGACCAAACTAGTCAGAATGCAGTGATTTTAAAAAAAGGTGGGACGGGGAATCTTCATCTCTTACAGGTAACACGTGACCTTCGGGTCTGTTTTTAAAGTAAGGTAACTCTCCCATCGTGGTTTGCTCAAGTGTAAAACAACCTCTCACAAGGAGGTATAAATGGTTATTAGAGAGAGCATGCGTACCTCACACACACTGCTAAGCCAGGATTTTTTACTCATGGTTGAAACGGACCACAGCAGCTTAAGCACTAATCTCTGGGTTCACCTGGCTTAATGTTATGTGTTGATGCTTTAATTTCACAGTGTGGGTTGCCTATGGTTGTTACAGTATATTCTGCCTTTCCTTTAACAGTTTTAGTTTGTCAATACATACCATATCCGGATGGCACCTACTGACACCCATTTTTTTATTTATATATATATATATATATATATATATATATATATATATATAATTAAAAATGATAGTAATCCTATGAGACAATCAGTCTGCCTTGAGTCAACTCATAGTCATTACACATAGGCCTATGTGGTTTTCCTGAGAACAATATGGAAGTGGTTTGCCATCATGTTCCTCTGGAACATGTTTTTGACTTCCCAACGTAGCCTCCACCTCTGGAGTTTCCTGTTGGTCTCCCATCTAAGTTGTAACTGGGTCTGATCCTGCTTTGCTTTTTGAGGTCAGCCAAGGTCAGCTCAGTGCTGCTACCACCTCTGAGGGCAGTTTCTAAATATTCTAGTCCCCAGGGTAAGAACGCCCAATTTAAGGATGACCCATAGTTAAGAACAGAGCCTATTGTAGCAAAATTGGAGTTAAATACACAATGATTTGAGTTAAATACACAATGGTTCGAGTTCATTACACAATACTATTTATATAGTATTATGCAATAATACTTTCTGGCTTACATACAAATTTGACTTAAGGACAGACCTTGGGAACGGAAGTTGGTTTTAAACTGGGGACTACCTGTACTCTAAATATATTTTGACAAGTTCAAGGTTCTCTGATAAGATTATATTCTCTTCCCCTGGCCCTTCTTCATTTTTATGCAATCTGAAGTAGGGTTTCCCAAATTTTGAGTTGTACCTTCCTTGGGGAGGTGCAGACAGAGTCCAGGGGAGGCGTGAAGAACCTTTTAGTTACTTAATTACAATAAATCCACCTTTCCCAAAGTTTCATTGTATTGTTTTCTTTGTTCATTTTTGGTCTTTGGATTTTTCAGGGAGGTGTGTATATTAAGATTGCACTAAAGGGAGGTGTGATGGCAAAAAGTTTAGGAACCCCTGGTCTAAAGAGACCTCTAATTCATTTGCATATTTAGAGCAGCTTCACCTGATGAATTAGTGCATGCTTTGGGCATTTTGCTGAGAGAATCAAATAACTCTTCCTTTGATCCATCCATCCCTAGAATATTGAAAGATCTGTTTTCTTGTCTTAATTGTTACAGGAAGACTTGGTGTCTTCACTTGCGACCACTATGGACATGTTTGCATAGACTTGCTTTTTAGGAATGATTTCTTTTTCTAAATGCCTCTATTAAAAATCCACACAGCAAGCAAAGGAAGTTGCTTTACATCAGGTCAGATTCTTTCTTCATCTAGCCATGCATTTACCAACTGACAGCCCCTTCCTCATTTTATTTACTTATTTATACAATTTATATAGTCATTTGTGGCTCTGGGCGGCTCACATGATTTAACAACCAACAACAACCAATAAACAAAATGCAAAGGTTTAAAAAAAACAAAACAATAATCCCTTTAAAACCAAATTAAAAACCCCATTAAAACCAAAATGTAAAAGCTATTTAATAGGTAGCATTCCTATTTCATGAAGAATAGGAACGTTCCCACTGAGATATTGCTTGCATTTAGCCATTGTAGTGTTTTCTACATTTACTCTTTTTCCTTTCAAAGTTCTTACCCCAGCAGTTTAAAAAAGAAGCTTAGTTGATAGGCCCACCTTTCCCCTCCAACTCTGTCTGAGCCCTATTTTGGGCTGTGTAATTTGCCTGGTTCTGGAATATGTTGGTAGAGACTGTCCTGATTACCGTAATTGGTCAGTTCTATATCAGTTCTGATATCAGTTCTATATCAGTTCTGATAAAAGTCAGTTCTGGCTTTTCCAGAACTGGGGAAGTGAGAAGAGAGCCTCTTCACATTGAATCAGGGCAAAACAGGAAAGCTGCTTTCCCATCATTTCCCAATCAATGGGATAATTCTGTAACTGCATCCGTTTTTGAAGCTGGCTTGGCTCACAGAGGTCCATTTATCTGGCATAGGTGAAACATTCCAAAATGGTAGAATTTTTGCTGCTCAGAGCAAAGATTCTTCCCATTTCTCAGCTTTTGAACAAAATTGGACAGGTCTTTTTATATTTACTCTTTTAAATTGTTTTTAGTACTTTATATTGATATTTATATATTGCTTTTGCCTTAGCTTTTTGAGACATGGGTTTACAGGTGGTAATAGATATTAAATGTGGCTGGTTATATGCCAGGTTGTTTTTCTTGTTGGTAAACATCCTAAATTACCAAATTTTTCCATTCAAAAACAGAACAAAGCAATAGTAAAGGCAATATCTATAGAGATTGAAGTACTACTGTAGGAGGGGCCAATTTATGGTGCTTCTGTCCAGCTTATTAAAGATTTGCTGCCACCACTCTCTGATCACTATAAAACTGAGGAGAGGAAAGCTGTGGATTTTTGTGTTATTCGCCAGTAATGAACAACTCTTAGCAAATCCTGCCCTATTACTGTTGGGCAGATGTTATTTATTACTTTTGCACCCCTTAGTTTCTCCAGGAAGCTTAAAACAATGCTGTCCCTCTCATTTTTATCTTTTCAACAACCCTGTGGGGTAGACAAATATGGAAAATAATGACAGGTTTAAAGTCACTGTACTTCATGACTGAATTGGGATTTGAACCTAGTCCTAGTCTATCATTTCCAAAGTCAGTGGAATATGGCTATTATTGCATTTTGATTTTTGGATATTGTATCTGAAAGAGACTTGCTTCTCAGGCGTTGGTGAACAGGCTTTGTACTGTGTCTCTCCCAAATGTAGAGATCTCTCAGCTTCCCTTCTTACACATCAGCTATTATTTTATCAGGGTAGGGGTTTCTTTTTATTATTTTATCATGTATGCTAATAATTCTGGGCTTCTTTACAAAGCTTCTTTAACAAGTTGCCAGCTTACTGTTAATTAAACAGAACCACTTATCTCAGTTCTGTTTTGCTTGTGAGTTACTCACATGGTCTGAAACAAAAATGGAAGTCTATTTTTTTTTAAAAAAAATAATCAGGTTCTATTTACAGAATAGTATTGTTACATTCATTTAAAAATCCTCTATATATGACAAAACAGACAATGCTTCTGGATCATCCATCCAGATGATGAGTCATGTGCATTCTTTAGTTGTCTTGCAATTGTCTGCTCACCATGGATAAGCTTTTATGAAACATCTTCCAGCAGCTGTTTTTATTTTGTAATAGGAAAAAAAAATTACAAGCAAGGGAAAGCGTACACTTAAAAATATTGCTAGGGAAAGTGTACACTTAAAAGGAGGATTATATGCCTGTTGTGAAGCATTCCTGTTAGCTGAAAGGTAGAAACAGTGTGTTTAAAATTCTTTCTGGAGATCTGCCAACACTATAGCATGATGGAATGTGTCCCGTCTAGTCTAGTCTGGCACACCAGTGATGGCAGATGAAGTCAGAAAGAGCCTCCAAGACTTCTGCCCTTTTTCCCCCCTGTAATGGGAGGAGAGAAGCTTTTTGATGGTTTCTCTCTACTCTTCCCATCTGATGATTTTATAGAGGCTAAAAATAAGTGTCTGTAAAATATGGTTCCTTGTAGGCATATGCTAACATTCTGAGGGCACCAATTTGGATTGGACCATCTACCCATGCCATGGGTACATTTCAAGCTTATGGAGTTACTATTTTTTAAATATAGCAATCAAACATCTACCACTCAGAACTCTAGAATTTGTTTTGACCTCTACAACATGCTACATCTTTAGAGTTCCCTTTTTTGGGCTGCTACTGTTAAATAGTTGAGTCAAATATTTGTTTGATTGACTGCAACTCAAAGGCTTAGCTCTAGTACTTTTGCAGTGGTGCTCCAAAGTATCAGGTGTCTTTCTCAGTCATCCCAGATGTCACCTGTGGCTGAAGATGCCAGGGTTTGACTCCAGGCGTCTCTGAATGCAGCACACATGCCCTACTATTGAACTACAGTATTGTCTGTTTACCATGGTGCAATTCAAATTAGCTGAAAATACAACTTTGAAGTAACAAAATTCTTCAGACATCCTATTTGTGATTTTTTTGTGCTGAGGCTAGTAACTGTTGCTGAGAATGCAAGTTATCTTCATGTTTCCTATACTTCAGACTGGTGCTTATCCTACTGTAAAACAATATTCTTTGTCTCATGTACTCTTAATATAAGTAATCATTTATTTACCTGGATTATTTTTTGTGATGTGCAGACTCCATTTTTCAAATTTCCATTTACTCCCACTTGAAGTTGATGAAGATTTTAATCCTTGAATACGATAAAGGAGTTCTGTAGCTTATAGTAAATTTGTACGCTGCACTTCAGCTATCACTTGAATAATTTAAAAGAAAGGGTTATGGTGGAATTTTTGTTGTGGAGGAAATCAGAGAAACTTCACTAGAAGAGATCAGCCCAGCACTTAAAATCATTTAGATGGCTTTTGGGATTATCCGGCCTGATACTGGCCTGACATCATATAAAGGGGATAACTGAATTTCAGTTATCCCCTTTATATGATTCTATCCATTTATGGATGTATAACACTTGGACCATGATGTTTTGCTTGGTAGGAGTTGCAAGCCAGCAGGACATTACTTGAAGAACAGAAAGGGAAGACTGTGAGCTGGAGAAGTCTGTTCTCTTTCCAGCCTGCATGACTAATTATGATATCACAGTATTCCAGCACATACAAATGATAGTGATTTCTTTTCTTTACAGCCAACCGTATGTGCAAAAAAAATTCTGTAATTAGGCTTATTAAGGGGGAGTCTTTGGAATTAAATTGGTAACCCATTTAAATTAGGTTGTAAATGTTTTTCAGTGGCTTGGTTGCCTTTGGAAAGTAATGGAAGCTCTTTTCATCCTCTCACTAATTGGTGAGGCCAGAATGATTAAGATAGATATTCGTGTTGTAGTCAAGTTTGTTAGTAAAAGGAATGGTCCTCTCCTGCACTGGCAAGGTGACTGAAGTGCCATATGGTATTTATGAGTTATAGAGGAAAGTGATCTGAAGACTGGGCTATATTCCAGATATTTCGATGCCATGTCAGAATCTTCAAAGCTGGTTATTTCGGATTATAAAGGATAAATTGCAAACGGAAAATAGTTACCTCTGTCCCACTATAGAGAAAAATATGTTCTTTGCCCATAAACATACACATTAAATAAGAATGTTATTTCCACGGTTGGCAACTTGAGCAGTATGTTAATAACGCTGATAACCCTCTCTGTGAGATGTACACTAGGTAAAAGTGAGCTTTAAAGGCGCCTTCCCTTAATCTGGGGAGTGTCTAGATAGAGAATGTGAAAATTAGGAAGGCTATCTTAAAGAGTGGGTTATAATTATATCCAGTGCAAGATTTTATGTAATTATTCTTCATGATTCCTGCAACAGTTACAAGCTGAATTTCAGTTATCCCTTTTATATGATTCTATCCATTTATGGATGTATAATTTCTATGATTACTAGGATTCTTTATGGATCTTGGGTACCCATCTCTGCACTCATGAATCCACCTATAAGGAGAACAGTGTATCAGATGAAGAATAACAAGAGTTCTTAGATACTTTTTGTGGGAATAAGCTACAGGTGGGCAGTTGTTTTCTCTGTATTTCTTTCTCTTTTGCTGCAGTTTGAAACATTAAAATGCACATAGATGGTCACTGAGTTCTCCAGGCTAGTGTGATAGTAATGGATATGTTGGACCCTTGCCTGTGATCAAGAGATGTCAACATCTCAGTCTACAGCATGTCATTTTCAAATTAAGAGGTGTAATAACATATGACTCTTTTCTGCTAGTCTATTTGTCAGTCCTGATGACATGAAAACATGGCTCTAATCTGTATTATTCAAAGAATAATGAATTTAAAACATGACAACATACTTAAAATAGTGTCAGAGAGTTTGTTTCTTGAGATAAACCCAGTGAGGCTGTACTAACCATCTGTGAAGTACTTTTGATAATGGAGCCCCAATTATGTTGGCTGGTTCGCAACAATCAAGTGTTAATTTTTCCTGATTAAATCACAGGTGGTGAATTTTTCCTGCCATTTTAGGAGCCATGACCATTTTCTGCATTGAGTGAGAATTTTAAAATGTCAGTAATCCCTTCAGGGAAAGGCAGGACTTTTTAATATGATGGTTACGTTTCACAAGTTTGATAGGGCAGTTTAAATGAGAGGCAGAGATCAGAATGTACTGCAGAAGCTAAAGAGGAATATAGGGGTATAATTCTACATGTAAACCTCATCATTTTATAATCTAGTTCCAATCTTAAGTATTAATCATCCATAAAGGAGTGTAAATAGAATTTCTTGATCAGCTGCTTTCCCAGGATATATAGGGCTATTAAAACTATGCAAGCATGCCTGCCTTTTGCTTCCATTCACCAGAAGTTTAATAGCAAAGAACCTTGTATGACTGTATTTCATAGCTTTCAAATTGGACCTCTTCCCCTATCTTCTCCTTTGTGTAAAAGAAATCACAGTTGGTTAGTAGGAATATATGATGAGTTTCTTTTTCTTTTACAATATCAGGCTTCTCCCTGGCAGGCTGGTCTGCAACCAATTAACCAGGCACACAGACATCCAAAAACTTATTATTGCAGAAAAACTACAATATGAAAGAATTCCAGCAACTGCTGGGTGTCAAATGTGAATCTTCTGTACAGGCTGCTTTGAAAGTATAGGACAGTCAAAATTCAGCAGTAAATCAGGAAAAAAGAAAAAAACTCTGCAGGAGATGATGATGATGATGATGATGATGATGATGATGATGAAGAAGAAGAAGAAGAAGAAGAAGAAGAAGAAGAAGAAGAAGAAGAAGAAGAAGAAGAAGAAGAAGAAGAAGAGGTGCAGTGACTGATATTTATTTTGGTGACTGTCCTGTTATTTTGGAGACACCTGTGTAGTGAGATCTTAAATTTTTCCACTTCTTTCTCCCACTTGAGCTATGCAACAGGCTGGGTGGCCCTCTCTTTTGGGCAGGAAGCCCAGTTTTCATCTGTCTCTTGTTTTGGTAATGGACAGATCTGATACCAAGATGTTTTCTTTTGACTGTGAGAGAACTAACTCTCACAGACAGGTTGTTCAATGCCATTTCAGATTACGGACTCCTACTTGATACTAGCACCAAAACAGGAGTTGCATTACAAGCCCCCCAAGAAAGAGGTAGTACTAAATTTTCACATTTAGATAATCACCCTAATCACATAACGACTTCAATGTTGTGTTCAGCTACCCACTAATTTAAGTCAGTATTTTTGATAGGAATTAACTGACTTTCTCAGTTCCACTTTATTTATTATTATTCTACTGCTCCTTTATGTGCCAGCTTCTCGTTTTCTTCTGGAAATCTCCCAAAGTAATGACATGTCTCCCCCACCCCATCCCATTTGCTGCCTACACTGGGGGTCAGTGGGTAGAGTTCATTCAGTCTTGCAATCCTGGTGTCCTTTGTAACTTCCATCCCCCTCATCCGGAATGGCCACTCTGGCTGGAAAAAGGGAAAACGTTCTAACACATCTGGAAGTTTTTGGATGGTGAATGCTAGCATAGGTGGTTGTTCAGGGACGTCTATCAACCCTCCCTTTCCCCCTATTATATAAACAACTGAATTTCACTTGCCAATCTAGCAGCACTGTTCTGTTTGACCAGCATTGTGTTAATCCTGTATTTTAAAGTTTACCCATGGAGAAATGTATGACATCAGTGGTTGCTCTGCAAACAATGTTTTCTGAATGATTGTGGTAAAGCTGATTTAAAATGGTCAAAAATTGTGAAATGCAAATGATACTGCTTCCTGGGTTTGAAGGTTTTCTCAATTCATTACTATTAATGGTTTCAAAATCTCTCAGCTCCAGCCCTTAATATACAGAGCAGAGGTGGTTTTTGCATTACATTTCTAGCTCTAGAAAAGCTGTTCCCCTCCTGGTACTTGTCAAACATGTCAAGGCTTACAGCACTTCTGGATACCACGAGACCACTGCTTTAGAGTGAACATTTTGTTATGGAAGGCATTAATTCCAAAGGCAAATTACTGAAATAAATGTGGATAGAATAACACTGACAAGGTTAAAGCTGCAGTTCTAAATACTGGACTTAAATAGGAATTTGTTCTTAATAAACATGCAAGAAGCATTATCAGCAAGACTGACCAACTGATTAGCAGGGAGACCTTCAGAAGTAGTTATTAGCCTGCCCAAAACAGCAATGAGTTTTGAGAACAGTGAAGAGCAAATGAGAAATGTTGTTATGATTCACCCTAGTTTGGTTGTTTTTTACTTAAATAAATGACAAGTATAACTTTCCATGAGCCAGATCAGCATCGACCAAATGTGCAGGGTTGGCACAACCTTTTTACTGTCTCATAGTCCCAATCTAAATGAAGGAATGTGATTTTTGCAAATGGAGAAACATGCTCAGCGGCACCCTCCTTCTATCTAGTCCTTTCTCCATGCTTTTTAAAAACAAAACAACCGTACAAAAGTTAAAAATAGAAAAATATTGTTTGAAGTTGGCATTCCTTCCTTGAATCAGAATGATTACTTAAAAGTTAATTATTAAATTTAGATTTTAATTTTATCATTAGTCAACATAAGGCAGTCTTCTGTACCTTAACACACTCCAGATTTGTGGGGTTTACAACTCCCAGAATTACCAGCCTATTGTCCAGACATCTGGAAGATGCTATGGAAAAGTTGATATATGTATGATCTTTTTGAACTAACCCTGTTTAATTAAACTTGTTTCCCCACCATAGACTTTCCCCCATCATCAATATATATTCCTGACACTAAGATCAGTAATATTCTGAGAAGCAGTTTCTCAACTGAGGACCTGTCATTTAAGGGTGGGACACTGTATTCCTGGAAATAATAGGATAATTTTGTTCTACAAATATTATTCCCATGCTAAACAAACATTGGTTAAACAATATACTTTGCATGTATACTGAGGCAAACTCCAAGTTGCGGCATAGTGTGTAAACTTTTCAGCAAGCAAAATTGCTGGGTTTAGGTCAGATTTATCATGACTAAGCCAGGAGGTCACCCAGCTCTTTTGTGTTTCTTTCCACTTCTGTTTGGAAACCTCCCTGAAGATAACCTATTTTACCTTGAGCAAATGATTTGAGAGTACGCTACTTTTGTTCTAGCATTTCCTAGTTTTGTGTCCACTTCCAAATGGTGGTGTGTTCAATCCTGTAATCTCAGCCATCATAGTTATTGACAATGCTATATTGGAGTTACGGAAATTTGAAATCCAGCATATCTAGAGGTTATCTGTTTGGGAAAGACTACTTCTGGTATACATGTATCTTGTTCCTAGAGGGTTAGGATTATGGTTGGGTAGCCAAGCACAAAAGAGATCAAATTTCAGAATTTTCTTAAAAGAAAACCCGTTCATGCCTTTTTTTTTTTTTTTTTTGGTGGTAGTCAAAATTTTTCTCAAAGTTACCACACTAAATTGTTTGTTGTCTTTTTTGTTCTATTCTTTGAAGTTGTATTAAGTATAAGATTGTTTTATAATTTTATTTTTCAACAATCTACAGCTTTGATACTGTTTTTAATAGAATTCAAAATAGTTTAGTAGTGTCTTTGCTGTTGTACTTTATTATCATGGCTCTCCTTTGTTTTTTGTACTGTCTATTCCTAAACTATACAGTGACTTAGATCTTAATAAATATGTCAGTTGTACAACTCCTCTTCACCCTTGCTGTGGTATTTTGCCATCTGTACAACACTGAAGCTGCAGTCTACATTTATCTGGGAATAAGTTGGTTGAAGTCAGTGGCTTTCTTCTGAATAAACGTGCATGGGATTTCACTGTATGGATTACATGAAGAAACTTCAGAACGCTTATCCCTGAGAGGATATTCAACTGCTCTTGCTGTGATCCTTAGTTCTGCATGATTCATCTCTCTCTCTCTTTCCTCCCACTCTACCCCCTTTTAGCTCTTGTGGGAGGAAGGTCGGTGGTGCCTGGCATTCCATCAGAATGAAATGGTCAATTACTTTAGGAAGTTAGTTAACATGTTTTCACTCATTACATAGCTAGAACTCTGTGTGCATACATAAATAAAATGTGAGCTACCAATTTTCAGTGGGCGATATCTGAAGTGTAAAATATTAACTGGATTAAGAAACCTGTAAGGTCAGGTGAAGGAGAACCCTGGCAATCTTGAATTTTGGCTATCAAAACCTCTTTAAAGTTATGGATAGCCAATTCAACAGGTAGCAAATGTATCCAATATCTGGGGACATTACTAGCTGAAGCCAAGTTATAGAAATGAGACCCAGTGTTGTACATTCGTTAAGCTGTTGGACGAGAACCAGAGGAGCCAGCTCAAGTCCACCATTAGCCACTGGGTAACTTTGGGCCAGTTGCTCTTTCTCAGCTCAGCCTCCCTCATAGGGTTGTTATTATTGGGAAAAATTGGAGGAAGGTTTGGTGTATCCTACCTTGAGCTCCTGGAGAAAAGGTGAGTTACAAATCTAATAAACCAACATCACCAGTGGATCCATATCTTCAAAGCAAGCATCATGTGAAATACAGTCCCAGAAAGGGACAGAGGGATGCCTATGTAGCTCCTTTTCAAGGAATAGCTAATAGCTAGGTTGGCTTTCTCCATTCTGGGTTTCTTCAGCTATGTTGGATTATAGTTTAGATTTTCCCATGGCTGGGCGCACTAAGAGTTGCACAATACATCTTGGAGAGGAATTGGTTATTATTGCCCCCTTATATATAAGTCTTACAAGTGACAGAGGCACTAGCAATTTGTAGTACAGGGTGCATTCCACAAGTTCTTCCCATTTTATTCATTTGACCAAAAACGACTTTATTCCATAACTTCGAAAATATAACCAGGGCAATCACCCTTTTGCAAAATACATTTTTCCCAGCTCTGTGCAGCTTTCTAAATGAAGCTCATAATTCTTTGAGGGTCACTTTGGTCCATTCATTGAGAGCCATCTTCAGATCTTTCAAAGTGGCAAAGTGCCATCTGAGTAAGGGCTTTTTCATTTTCCCAAACAGAGCATAATCAGTGGCTGCCAGGTCTGGTGAGTAGGCCGGGTGCAGAAGCAGCTCCCATCGGAGGTCGGTAATTGTGGTTTGTGTAAGTTGAGCAGTGTGGGCCCTGGCCCTGGCGTGCTGCAAGAGTGTGCAGGAGTGCAACTTTCCAGCATGCTTTTTGACCAAAACTTTCCTTAGCTTATGAGGCTGTCCTCCTTGACAGCCTCCTTGATCCAGGCAACATTTTCTGGCTTAGTGGCCGTGCAAGAAGTGGGGACCTTCCAATGACATCCATCCTTCAATTCGGCAACCCAGTTTCTCACTATACAATTTGATATCTTCTGGTCTCCAAAAACACTCTGCAGACACTAGCAGTTTCTGATGCTTTACCACTTTCCTTCCATGACCAAAAGAGATAATGGATCTCTGATTTTTGGTACTTCTTCCCATTTCTAAAAACCTGGGGTTTTACTACATATGCTCCTCAAAACAGAGAAAAGGATTTTAAATTATATTTAGTATATTACTTGAAAGCCTGAAAGTTTCCAGGAAGCCCCAACAGCACAGCGCAAAGCTGCTGCGCCCAGGAAGCCTCAGCCACGCCAGCCCAGTCTCAGCTGCAATCGCTCTTGCCACCCTGCACTCCAAGGCCCATGCCACCCTGTGCTCTGCCGCCCCAGCTGACCTTAGCCATCTTCTTGCTCCTGATGCTGAAGAGGCATGCCCATCCTGGCCCTTTGTGAGGTAGCTGCTAGCCACGTGAGGCCATCTCCCCCAGGTCTCATGAGGAAACCACTGTGTATGAACTTGGGAAGAAAGCCTCATGCAGCCAGCAGCTGCCTCCCAAGGGGCCAGGATGGGCATGCTTGGTCAGCAGCGGGAGCAAGAAGACAGCAAAGGGCAGCTAGGGCAGCAGGGGTGTGGAGTGCAGTGGCCAAAAGGGCATAGATGGAGGGGAGATAGGTGGGTGGGGGAGTTGAAGCACCCCTGTGGTCATAAGTGTGGGCAGGCTGCCAAGCGCCCAAATTTTGATCACGTGACCATGGGAGCGCTGCAATGGTCATAACTTTGGGGACTGATCGTAATTCCCTTTATTCAGTGCTGTTGTAACATCGAACAGTCGCTGAATGAACAAATTAATCATGGGTTCTTCATTCAAATCTCTATATTTTCTGTAAGTATCAAAAAGAAATGTTTGGGACACACTAACAAGCAACCAATAAGCCAGGATCCTAGGTTCAATATTAACTATAATCTAGTATTCATAAGCAGTGACTTTACATTGTGGTGTCGTCTGTTTTCGTCCTTGGGATGGTTTTACACAAAACTAAAACCAAGCCACATTATGGCTTAATGTTATATGCAAATGAGTTCATTAAATATCCTAGTAATAATGATAGGCGTTTTATTTAATGCACAAGATGAAGTCAATGAAGTCCCTGTCCTCCAAGAACCACTGGTTATTTCTCTGTAGCTGCTGGTACCATACTAGTTTTGCTTTTGTGACCAGATGCCTTCTGAGATGCTATAAACTGGTTTGGGGACTTCATGCTGCAAAATCAAGCACAGAGGGTGTGGGCCCTGCTCTGCTCTAGAGCAATTTTTGCAATCAGACATAAATAGTCTTTTATGCCAGAAGCAGACTCAGAGAAAGGAATGTTTTGTCTGGAAGGCACAGTGTGTGGCTGGACCAAAGGAGATGCTGCTGGAGATTCAAGTTGGTGTACAGCCAACACGTACTTTCTAATGTTGCTCTTTTCCCGCCATTCAGTTCTCGCTATTCCAAAGGCTGAACTTTCCTTTTCTGTATTATTAGAAGACAAAGGGATTGAGTACATGGGAGGCAAAGCCTAATCTAGTTTTTAAAAAGTTTCTCAAATTCATCAGTGATTTTATAGGTAGTGAACTGCTATGTGATATTGGGGTGCATCCTCAGGATGGAGCAACATTCAAATGCTCTCACCTTCTTTATTAGACTTCCTAATTCTCATTTTTTCCACCCTCAGTTCCTTTCCAAGACTTTGTGTCTTTCTACCCCCTCTGTCTAAGGGGATCAGTTTGACTGGTGGAGTCAGCTCAAACAATTAGATCAGTGTTTCTCAGCCTTGGCCATTTGAAGATGCGTGGACTTCAACTCCCAGAATTCCCCAGCCAGTCATGCCCCATGCTGGCTGGGGGATTCTGGGAGTTGAAGTCCACGCATCTTCAAGTGGCCAAGGTTGAAAAACACTGGATCAGATCCTTTTTTCCACCATATTCTTCTGGGAGGTTCAGGCAGTGTAGCCAATCACCATTCACTCCCTCTAGGGCAGGGGTGTACAAGTTTCTTTGGACTATGGATTACATTTCAAAGAAAGTGGTTGGGGCCTGTGATGGAATGGAATTACGAAGGCCAAGCTCAGAGAGACAAACATTTTCTTAGCTCGCCAGAACCGCGTGGGAGGAACAAGAGGATGAGACTGGCACCTCCCTGAGGAATTCACACTGTTGTGGTTGGAAGACTTTGGGAACTGGGGTTTTAGTCTGGGAAGATTCTTGCTAGAGGTTGTAGCTAATAAACGTAGCTGGACTGAATTGGCATTGTCTCTTGGAGTTCCTTGGGCTAGGCCTGACAGGCCTGGACAAAAATTAAGTTTAGTTTCATTTATATTTAATTAAAATTACACCTAGTTAATACAGTATTATTGTTTTCCAATCCATTTAAAGATTTCCTTTCCTGTCATATCAAAAGTAGAATTTTGTAACCATGTTGGAAAGTCTTCAGGGGCCCCATCCAAAGCCTTCAAGAGCTGCCTGTCTGTTCACATTGTAGACTTGACTGTATTGTATAGATTGGATGTTTTGATATTAGGAAAGTTAATTCAGAATTTCAGAGCTGGCAGTCCTGGTTTAAAATGACCTGGACTTCAGCTCCTGATTTTGTGTAAATAGTGGCTTGAGGTGATCCAGACCTTCCTGCGGTGGCATTAAGCTGATACTGGAATTTATTCAGTGCTTTTATCTTTAATGACATTGCAAGCTGGACATTGATGCATTTGTCATTCTCTTAACTCTGTTTAAAAAGGACATGTATCCAGCTAGCTCATGGTTCATTTGAGTCAATCATTTGGATCAGCAATTGCATATATACTTTCTGCTTTTTCCCTGGAATGTGGTAGATTGTTAATTCTCCATCATCACCTTCAATGTTCTCAGTGAATATGACAAGGGAATAGCAGCAGCATTACTCTTACAAGTTACATCTTTTGACATTTAAATGTCCGGTGAATATAGAGATGGTAAAGGAATACTTCTCGAAACATTCTAATTTAATTACCCTTCTCCAGGATGCAAACTTTTTTTTACATCTGCTGTGAAATCCAAGGGTAGCCTTAAAAAGTAACTCCAGGATGCCAACATGTCTAGATTCTGAAATTGAACTTCAGTAGAATATTAATGCAATTTAGGCAGAATGTCTTTGTTTGCTAGGTATCAAAATTCCAAATGAAGAGAATTTCATCTTCAGATTGCTATGTGAGTGATGTCTCTTCGTTCTGTTTCTGTCTCAGGGGTGTTTCCCATTTGTTTTGGTTTTTAAAAGAGTTTCATGGATGTTAAACACTAAAGAGCATTTTCATGGTTAATTTTAACTAAATTCTGATTACCATAGTCTTTCTGTTAGAATGCTGAGATGCCTGTTTTTCATTTAGTTTGTTATTTGGAAATGCAGATTATAAATATCTTCCCAAAGTATAATTTAAGCAGCATATACCATTTAAAATTAAAAAGAAACAATGCATATTATTTTAAACATAACAACATTTTTAAGATTTATTCCCCTGGACAGTTGGTGGTAATAGCGCGGGAGGGTAAGGGGAGAGAGGAAATCCAGCTGAGAAGGCTTTTGGGGTGGTTTTTTCCTGCTTTCTCCTGCAGAGATCCTTCTCCCAGGGCAGTTGCTGATAATGCCTGGGGTTGGAGTGGGACAGAAGAGGATTTATCGGCTTAATTTAATTTAATTTAAACAGATTAATTTAGAATTTACAGGATAGGACAATTTAAGATTAGAATATTGCTGATGGGGAGGGTAATTAGTCCTCTTTTCTAGCATTAAAATATGCCTATACAGGTAGTCCTCACTTAATTACAACAATTGGGACCGGAATTTAGGTCGCTAAGTGATGTCATTAAGCGAATCATCACATGACTGGACCTGATTTTACAACTTTTTGCAGTGATTATTAAGCGAATCACTATGGTTGTTAAGTGAATCACATGGTTGTGAAGTGAATTATGTGGTTGTTAAGTGAATCACATGATTTCCCCATTGATTTTGCTTGCCAGAAGCTGGCTGGGAAGGTCGCAGAGGTATCAGTGTTTACTACTGTCTTCTTGTGAATTTGGGAGTCTTGGTGAGAAAGGGAGAGATTATGGACAGATCTCAAGGCTTGATTCTGTTG
Source organism: Python bivittatus (assembly GCF_059951505.1). Lineage (NCBI taxonomy): Eukaryota > Metazoa > Chordata > Lepidosauria > Squamata > Pythonidae > Python > Python bivittatus. The sequence goes on from NW_028277058.1 coordinate 45,696,886, forward strand.
TCATGTACAAGGTATATTTGATTATTTTTGCTGGTTCATTCTGTGCCGCACACCATGCACCTCTTTTTCAACTCCCTATTGCAAATTTGTGAGCTTTCATAAGTGCACTTAATTTTCTTATGAAATGCTTCTTCCTTATTGCACTTTATTTTTATTTGTGAAGCCACCCTCCCAGAAGAAGGCAGTATTTCAATTTCAGTTTATTTTTTATTGATTAGTCAAATAACCATGTCCAATCATAATGTGTCATCAGGATAGTAGAATAGGGCAAAATTAGTACAGGGCATCAGAATATATAAAAAATGTTCAATAAAATAATCAGATTAGATCATCCCCTTGTCAATTGATTCCAATGTGATCTAGGTAGGAAGCCCTCAGTTGAATGGCTTTAGCTATAAACTTGACAGCCTTTTTGACTGCCCAGTATATTTGTACCTTGAAGGAGGTGAGAGAAAGAGATTATAGACAGATCTCAAGGCTTGATTCTGTTGTCATGCACAAGGTATATTTGATTATTTTTGCTGGTTCATTCTGTGCCACACACCCTTTCATAAGTGCACTTAGTTTTCTCACAAAATGCTTCTTCCTGATTGCACTTTATTTTTATTTGTGAAGCCACCTTCCGGAAGAAAGCAGTGGCAAATCAGTTCTGTATTGTTACCAAGAAAACTACACGGATATATTCATTGTACCAGGAGATGAGCTGGACTTTACTCTTAAGGGTGTTCTAGAGAGTAAGCTACATAAATGATAGTCCAATGCGCTGAGAAGCTGATAAATCCTCTTTCCATTTACCAAAAGCAACATGGGGCACAGCTAATTTAGAGGAGAGAAGAAATCTTTAGACAGTAGCTACTTTGGGATAAATATGCACAAATTACAGTGATTTCGTTATCAACATAGAAAATGTGGCATTTTGCTACTGTAGACTATCTTAATGGTTGTTTATGAGTGTATGTGCTATCATTTGTGCTTTGTTTTCAGCGTAAAGTAAGCTACCCTAGGTTATTGTTATAAGTGTGTTTTCTGTATGGAACACTCAGTCCAGAAAATAGTGGAAAAGCATGTTTTTTCCCTACAGCTGAAGATGGAAATGTCTATCCTCCCATGCTTAGAGAATGTAAGCCTTGCAGTACTGTGTGTCTGTAAAATATGTGGTGCTTTGACAACAAATCATGTAGGACTGTGCATCCCTTAGTTGGGTGACATATGCTTATTCATTCTTTCTTTCTTTTTTTTCATTTTCCTCAGAGCCTTTTGGCAGTGTTGAAAATTGCTTCATGATATTGCCACTAAAATAATTATTTTAGCATTTGTCACAGGATTTTCCTGAGTTTCTTTGGCAATATTTGCAAATATAATATTTATATTTTAGCTTTCAGTGAAGTGAGGTGGCATTGATTCCACCCCCATTGCTGTTGTATACTCAAAACAGCCCCATGATTGAAGCTGGCCTGTGCTCACACTATGAGCTGGAGGTTGTTTATGAAGAGCAGGGAAAGTGTCTCCCCACTTGTGATCTGATTTTGCACAACAATTCTTATATTCCTAAATGTGAGGTGAGGACAAGGACACAATGAAGCTTCAGCTATTTCATGCCAGTTATGAGAAGATGCAGGTGAAATTGCTGCTCAAGATCTGGCATTGAGGGCTCTTGGGAGCAAAAATGATTAATGGTATTTCTGCTATTTTTTCCATTGTTTTGTTACTGATCATTGGGTGGAACCTATGTAAAGTATGACTTAAGGACTTTATTAGAATTCTTTTTTTTTTCTTTTCTCACAGCACTTCACAGAACTCCTTGATGATTTTTCCCAGGATGTTTTGGGGCAGCTCTTGAATGACCCCTTCCTGTCTGAGAAAAATGAGATGATGGAAGTGGAGCTATCACCAGTTTCTCCAGCTCCCCTCATCCAGGCAGAGCATAGCTACTCGCTTTGTGGGGACTCTCGGCCCCAGTCGCCACTGACACATATTTCAGCTGATGACAATTTCAATGAAGGTAAAAGAGTGTAATGAACTTTGCTACTGAACTTCTGGAAATAAGACTCAGTATGGGTTGCCTTGAGGTATAACCTGTCTAGAATCTTGAACTGGGCAATGGTGTGTTAGTATCTTAGAAATATATTCATTCATATGTTTCCAAAGGATGCTGTTGGCAGGAAAAAAAGCCTTCTAAATGTCTATGAAATTCTTGGGAAGGGCATGCCCTTTTCCTCTCATTGTTAGCTAGAGGTGTCTATCAACTGTTCTACTGGAAACAATTTTTGACTCTGAAAAAGTGGTTTCTGTTCTGCAGGCTTACAATATTATGGGCCACTGGTAGCCTCTTTGGAGATCATATGTGGGACAGTAGGTTTGAGTGATTTTGAAAAACTGAAGCTATATTTAACCTGTATAATTGTAAATAAACTCAAATATTGCAAACTGCTGTTAGCCTCTGGTGATCATATCCACAGAAAATGGGACCCTTGTTTATTTATTTGATTTAGAAAGCTGCTTGATTCCAAAGTGACTCTGGGTGGCTTACATAATTAAAAGAGAGGAGGAAGCAATAAAATATTTTAAAAAAAACATATATACACAGATAAAAAAAACACTACCCCAACACTGCCAAGGGCTCGCAAACAACCTAACTCCAGGCTTAGGAGCAAAGCCATATTTTTAAAGACTTGCAGAACTCTTGCAGAACCATACAAATCTTTGGGGGGATGCTGTTCCAGAGGGCAGACTGTTTAGTAGAGGAGACTCAGACATCCCCACTCTGCCTGATCTGACTGGATGGGTGGAAACCATTGGAGATAGCAGTCCCTCATATAACTAGGCCCTATGTCATGAAGGGCTGCATAGGTAACAATCAGCAGCTTGAATTGCACCCAGAAGCTAACTGGCAACCAATGCATCTCACAGAACAGTGATGACATATGGGCATATCAAAATATGTTCATTGTTGCCTGCATTGCTGCATTTTGAATCAGCTGTAGTTTCTGGATGGTCTTCAAGGGTGCATTCATTCATTCATTCATTCATTCATTCATTCATTCATTCATTCATTCATTCATTCATTCAAATTTGTCACCACCCATCTCACTACAGAGCGACTGTGGGCGATTACACATTGCAATAGTCCAATCATGAGATGACTAGGATATGAGTGACCATCTGAAGAGTCTCCCAATCCAGGAATTAGTACAACTGGTGCACATGACGCACCAATGTAAAAGCCTTCCTGGCCACAGCTGCCAGCTGCTCTCTGAGCAATAGCTATGAGTCCAGAACATCCAGGTTGTGCGCTAATCTCAAATGGAAAAGTGCCACCCCATTCAAGGCCAAAGGTGAAAAATTCCCCGATCCAGTATGCCCAAACAGCCACTTGGTTTTGGCAGAACTGAGAATGGCACTGTTCCTCCCCATCCAGACCCCAACAGCTTCCAGACACTGGGCCAGGATACTGATAGTATCATCTGAGTGGTCCAGGGTAGAGATATCAACTGGGTATAATTGGCATACTGATGATACCAGATCCCAAATTGATGGTTGATCTCACCTAGAGGTTTCATGTAGATTTTAAACAGGAGGGGTAAGTTTGTTGAGCCCTAAGGTACCCACTAATGAGAGTCATGGATGTGATCTCACCCCCTTGTTACCACAAAGGAAAGAGGTGAACCATCACATTACAGTGCCTCCTTCTTCCAGACTCCGCAGTCAATCCAGAAGGATATCATGGTTGACAGTATTAAAAACTGCTGAGAGATCAAGGAGTACAAGGATGGATGCACTAGCCCCATCCCAGCTGTGCCAGAGATCATCAAGAAGCATGACCATTGCTGTCTCTGTAATTGTCAGCTCCTACAAGATAGGCAAAACTAAGAAACTAATGTCATGTAGGTCAGGACTACTTTTATTACAACAGCTATAGGAACATCCTGCAAGCCTAAATCTGTTTCCCCCTCCCTCACTTAAACTTTGTGTGAACTGATGTAACACGAAGAAGGAATAACCTTGAGGAAGAGCCACAACCAGGACAATGATCAGATAAAAGAAATCTGAGTCCAGGACAGAAATGTAATTTGAGAAAGTGTCTCAGACATGACCCTCGCTAGTTCTCACAAAGATGGAGGGAGGGAGGGGGAAGTGCATTTAGACTTGCAAGATTCTGTTATTATAACCTTATAATAAAAGTAGCACAGGTAGTTAAGAACGCCTGGGTTACAGATGGCACACAGTTAAGAATGGAGCCTATTGTAGCAAAATTTGAGTTAAATACCCAATGATTCAAGTTAAATACACAATGGTTCAAGTTAATTACACAATACTACTTATACAGTATTATCCAACAATACTGGCTGTTCTGGCTTACATACAAATTCGACTTAAGGACAGACCTTGGGAACAGAAGTAGTTCTTAAACTGGGGACTACACGTGTTAGCCTGTGTGTCTTTGGTTTCCAAGTTTGGTTTATCTTACAGGGCTGACATCTAAGGAGCAGCTTGTCTGAGACATTTTCTCAAGTTATTTTCTGGGCCTGGGCTCAAGCCCCACTTACGTGGGTGTTGTCTTGGTGGTGGCTCTTCATCCTGTCCTTCAAGGACATTCCCTATATCCTCTACACTATTGTACCCTCGCCTGAAACCTAATTGAAACAGCTGCAGATGATCTATTTCCTCCAACAGCCTGTGGAACTGTTGTCTGATTACTTTATCAAAAATCTTCCCCAAAAAGATTGTGTGTATGATTTTGCCTTGCTGCCACATGGTTTTCATCACTCATTCATATTGATCCTAGTTTCAGACGATTTAATGCAAAGAATAGCAAATATTTTTCACATTGGTGAGCTTTTAATTATATAGATTGAAACCTCTAAGGGTCCTTATTCTAGAGATGGATGGAGCCAAAGCTAGAAGTGGGAGGGGTGTAAAACTAGGCATTATTGCATGTAAATAGGCAGAGATCTCCATGCATCCTAACTCTGAAGGTTCCTTACCCTCAAAAAGTCTCCTTCAAGTCCAGCTGGACTCCTGGTGGGTTCATAGACATGTCCATGTACTTTTCTGGACAACAGTACAAAAGGGATTTGCCTTTGCTTTCTTCCAGAACTTTTTTTTTTTTTCAGTTTCACAGTATAGACATCCATAGAGGTCTCTCATCCAACTGTTAACCAGGTCTGATCCTTCTTAGCTTCCAAGCCTAAATATGGTCAGTGAAGGCCTGCTACCAGCTGAGATTTCTTTCCCTTATCCCTGTTTAATATGCACCAAACAGGGTGAGAGAAACTGTACTTGGAAGTATTTGTTTTTAAAACACATTTGCTATTTGTGTGTTGGTTCATGACCTATAAAGATATCATAAATATCTACTGTGAAATAATTGCGAGGTAACATGTTTGGGAAGGAAGGTACGCAAATTAGACTTGACTTTATTTTGGACACCCATTAAACAATGTGCCAGCATCTGTTTGAGTGCATTATGGAACAAAAATCAAAAAGTTATGTGAAAATGAAAAGTGTATAGTGTATATTAGAGAGGAAGGTAAAATGTTTCAAAAAAAGAAAGTTAAAACATTTTCCAAGCAATCTGCTGTAGTTCTTGTGGGCATCTGTGGATTTGTATAAAAGTATGAAACCAGCCATATGTACTGCTAAATATTAGTTTGATGTGCATTTATTTAATGGGAGCTTGCTTAACCCCCTCCCCATCAAATTAATGCATACATTTATAAAAGTAACTGTCAGTTATCATCCTTACTGATTTCAAGTGATAATTCATGACATGTTCTCTTTCTTGAATGAGTAAAAGTATATGAGAGTGAATTTTTATAATATAGGAATTCATAATGTAAATGTAGAGGGTCTTGGCAGAGAACCTAAATGCTGAAAGCCAATCAAATCGCATCTTTCTAGGGAAGGAAATCCACAGCTTGAGTGTTGAAGTATTCATGTTCCAGTCATTCAACTCTCCTGGCCCCATGTCATCTATATCACTTTGTTGCTCTCACAAAATGGTTTCCATAAGGAAGGGGCAGTTATATATTCACAAAATGGCTGCCATGTTGAGGATGGCCAATCACAAACCGTCCCATTTACTAGAAGACAAACTAGAGAGGTTGCTCCCTTCCAGTCCTATTACCTCACGTTACCTCTGACGTTTTTCTGGGCAGCTGGGCATACCTTGAATGAAGCACTGAGCTATCATTTTTATTTCGTAAGGAATGTTATAGAGCCTGTACGGAACCCCAAAGCATTCTTGTTACACAATACTGGTGCTTTGCTTTCCAGTGTGGCAGCTTCCCATTCATTTTTTAAAATTGAAAATTCAAAAAGAAATTACAGTTAGGTGGGCCTGGAAGTCCACCAAGCAGCAAGGAAGCTATGTCTGCAGGTATCTCTGCTTAACAAGCAGTTATCATTAATATGTTTTTTTATACTGACAATAGACAATCATATCCAAGATCTTAGGGAACCCAAGGTTTATACTTACTCATACTTCTGGTGACTCACCGATGATCTTTTTGCTGTTGTAAGCACTGATGCCTGCTTATCAGGCCTGCTGAGATAGAGTTGGATGAGGGCTGGAATGACATAATACTCCCATATTCTTTTCTTCCCCCTTCATATAGTTTCAGTTTCTCCCACATACTAGAGTTTTCCCTTTAAAAGAAAATAGTCATTGGAAGCAGAATTTAGTTCTTACAGCAACAGAGTCGAATTGGTTTTTCATAGAAAGTTACTTGACATGTATAAGCGACGTTAAACCAGTTTGAGATTTTGAGAGGGGAAAGTTGCCAAGACCACTGTCCCAGGATACTTGTTTTGCTTTTGCTTGCAAGCGCATACCACTTCCTGATGCTTTCAAAGAAAAGGTATATTAATACAATTGCAGAGTGGAGGCTCAATCCTTGAGTCATATCTACAGTGACCATACGTCCTTTATTACAAAGCATGGTTCTTTATTTCAGAAAGCTGTCCTTTAGCTTTATTTAATTATTTGTTTTCTTGGTATTACTCTTGAATTTTCCTTTGTAAAGCAAAGGTATAAACATAAACTATTATTATTATTATTATTATTATTATTATTATTATTATTATTATTATTTTATCCTTATGAACCTCTTTCAGATTTGCCTCCTTTTCAGGTTTGTCCTTTATTTTTTTCCAAGAAAATACAGTCACTGTAGTCATATCCCACATGTGGGCAGAAATCAAATAATTTTAATCATACATTTGGCATTCACAAGTGCTGTTACATACAAACATGTACGTGTGCATACATGCATATTTATGTATAGTATTTAAGAAACTTATTTCCATGAAGAGAACCTTTTGGAACATCCCTGAGATATGATAATTGGAATCACTCACATTCTTTCTCTATGTCATTTTGCTCTCTTTTCAAGGATATAAGAAGAACGGTTCTGGATTAAAATAATAGTTTCTTTAGAGGAAGTTTGGGTGACAAACTAAAACATTACTTAAAGTGAATGTGCATGATGCCATCTTACCCTCATTCCAAGTAGCTCTTTAACCATGATCTGAAGCTTTTCTAAAGTTAAGTATGTCATCCAAATGTAATTCATTTCTGGTTAGTATAAACTGGAATTTGAAACCAAGGAATTAGTCAGAAATTAAGCTACTGGCTATTACATCATTCTGTGGTGATGAGTTTAAGAAACAAATCCCCATTAAATAGATCTTTGTCAGAGCCTGAAATCTGCATCATGGATACATTATACCAGCATTACAAGAATTCATTTAAGGCTATATCAATTTCAAGTTACCCTGGAAACGTTATTTTGCTAAGGTTTATTTGAATATTTGAAGGGAACCCCGTCTTTCATATGAATTGCTCCTCTTGTTGTAAAAAGGACTCCAGAAATTTTGTTACATTAGAAATGAGATTGCCTCACCCACCATGTACATTTTTTTTCCTCAAGTGGTGGTTGCCAATTTCTGAAATTCTAATTTGGTTCAATTCATGTATTTATGTAACACCCTGAAGCTATCCTTCCTAGATTCCAATAAACAATGATTTTTAAAAGTAGTGAATTGTGACATAATCCCAGTAATAATTTATTAAATGTTGGGAAATTAAAAATGTCTTTGGCGTCAAAAAAATAAATATTGGCACCAGGCAGATATATTTTTGTTATCTCAAGCTCTGCATTTGAAGCCTATTGCAGTCTATTATATTTTGTTGTTTATTGTGTTTTAATCTTGTGTTTATTGGCACGTCTTCAGAATGCAGTAAAAGGTGTTGTTATTGGTTCATGAACTGTTATTTTATGTTTTTTGTTTATTTACTATGGCTGTTTTTTGTTTATGTACTATGGCCCTGAGATTTCTGAAGGCTCTGAGTAGCTTACATCTAACAATAACAAAAAATTAAAACAATAGTCATCATCACTGTGGAGACTTCTTCCCAACCTTCTACCTGGGAATTGGCGCTAACTGGACACTAATCTTGAACCCATCTTCCCCTTTTCTTCATTGTTAAAGTTAGATCGGGCATAGCCCTGATCAATGCAAGTTTTGAAAACCACTGATTAAGGTATAAGTATTGTAAATTATAGAGCCCAACTCCTTGAAAAGAGCCTTTGTGTATGTCTCAACAAAGACAATGCTGACCCACTACATAAAAAGTGTTGTCTCACCTTTTTTTTACTCTTTCCCTAACCCACAAAGGAAAGGAAAGCCATACATTCAATTCCTTATTTTGACTAATTTTGTCCAGTGAATCAGTAACTATCATATTATTACTGAACTAGTTTTATGTATGTGTGACAAGGTCGTGAGGAAGTTGGAGTGCCTTGGGAATCCCATTTATTATTACCCCCCAAATAAAGAAGGCATTTTTTTTCTTGCAGCTGATGGAGATGAATCTTACAGCAAGGGCAGGAAACCCTTTTGCATCTGGGGGCTTCACTTTTTAGGGGTCTTTTTGGCAGGTGAGGTCTATAGGAGTAAAGCAATAACAATTGGAGGGTATGGGTGCAATCTGAATGAAAAATTATTAACAGGCATATTGAGACTGTTAAGATTTCTTTCTTTTCAGTGGAAAATTTGCTCTTTGAATAGAGTGTATCTTAGGTAAAAGGCTTCAGGTATTTGGTACAACTTATAAGTTGCCAAGATCTGTCTCATAGCAAAGAAATCAGATATGGCTCTAAATCACATAGCTGCAATGGAAAATGCCCCCTCTAAGTAAAATGGGTTGCGTGTTTGTACAAGGTAGCATGGCATTAAAATCTAGATAGGCCCAAATGTCTAGATTCCAAAGTGAGAATCATTTCCCTGGAATGTAGGCCTTTGGTTGCAAACACAACGTTAAAGAGAGACAGACATTCTACACATGTTTCAAAGCTGTTCATTCACTCCTTTGAGGATAGGACCTCCTATGGAAAACAAGTTTCTATCCAAGGTAGGCCCTTATACAGTCTGAACCTCAAGACAGTGAAACTGGTGACCACCCTTCAAACAAAGAATTCTTCAAAATTATTCTTTCACATATAATCTTCTAGTTTCTCTCTTGCCTCCCCCCCCCTTTCCATTTAATCATTTCACTCTGCCAGTCTGAAAAAGATTCTAGTGTTTGGCTGTTGCACAGAACCTTCTTTGTTGGAAGCAAAGCTTGCCTTTCAGTATCTGTGGAATTAGCCAGAGCAAACAGGAGGGGGTGGTGGCAGATAAACCCCTGACTCTGGGCAACTGTTAAAGGAAACTATTTTATAGATGAATGCAGTCCCTCACCTGGTAGAACAGAGCAATGAGCTAGTATTACAGAAGCATTAAAAAGGGGGTTATGTGTGCTTTGCTGTGAGTAACCCGTGAGCAAAATCTATCTGTGGGTCATATGCATGTATGTAGATATAGGGAGGGATAATTTCTATTTCTAATGTCAGAGGTTTACAGTATAATAATTCTAAGAAATGTCTTGGTTTTGAGATAAAATGGTGTGTCCATTTTTAATGGGTTAAGAATCTCTTAAACGTAAGTGCTGTTTTTTTTTTTTTAATGCCTTTTTTCATCCTTCTTGGCAGAGCTGAGATTACTGTTTTGAAGTATTTGATTACAGGATGTATACATATTTATTTTTGCTTGTAATTTTTTTGGCTTGGCCTATGGTAATTCAAATTACATCTTCCCTTGCCAGTGGGGGAGGTTTAAAATTACACCATAGAGTAATTACTAGCATCAGATGTACAAAGTCCCCTGCCACCTTCCCATTGCTGAATTAAAGGCTGCAGAAATAGGAGGCTGCAGGATTTTTTCCTCCCAAGCTTAGTTTTTTCTCTCCTGTTGTGGACAGATCTCTTGGTAATTGCATTCTGCTGCAATAATATCTCCTCTCTCCAAGAAGGGTGAATCAATCCATCAGCTCTGTATCATTTTACTAGAGACGTTGTTGAGTAGGATAGCAGTGAACAGACAGTCACGACACGAGTTTGAAATGACATATGTTGACAAAGTCATGGAGACCTATGACTCCTGTTGCTGTTGGCTTTAATAATACAAAGGAACGTTTACCTTTTGAGGATGCTGTTGGTGATTTGCAATACACAAGAGGGCATTCAACAAGCGTCTAGCTAGCTGTGGTTGGAAATGGGATAAGGGGCACTATAATTAGGGTTAAACAAGTCTTAAAGGAGACCTCCAGCTCTTGATGATTTGGTTCAGTTTCCTTTACACTCCTCCACTAATTTTATAGCGCTGATTTTGACTCTTTTGTGAGTCCCTGCTTTAATCTTTTCCTGGAGGTAGAACCCCTTTTAAAAGAAAAAACAGCCACAGAAAGCAAGGTGATGATGATGCAGTGATGTATCTGCAGGAGACAGGATGAAATGTTTGGCCCTTTTGGATAGGTCTCTTTTTTTAAAAAGTAAAAAATGTACTAAGCCTATGGAGGATTTGACACACCTATTCTACTTATTTTTGTTCATTTTCAGGGAAAACCAACATTAAGATGCACTATCATTATTTGTCAGTTAACTGCTGAACATTCACAACTTGATTTTGGGGGCTCAGGAATGACACAAAAGAGGGTGCAGCGACTGATCACCAACATTTGCTTTAAACCCCCAAATTAGCCTTTCCTGACCTAGCCTAGACCGCTGGCAAGGAAATCAGGGAGTTGGAGTCTCAGTGCTTTTGAAGGGTGGGAGCTGGGGAAGGGGACCCTCAATGGTTTGTGACTAGACTGTGTCAAGAATAGCCTTATTCCCACTGAACATACTCAATTCAGCTTCAGCTTTAGACCTCACCACCATCTAAAATAAGATGGGAAGGAATCAGGAAAAAATCTTTTTGTTTGTGACAGCCAGATTGTAGAATACCTTCTCTTAGGATCTTACCTATGTATTTATTTAGCAAATGTATGTATGTATTTGGCAAATTCATATATTTAGCAAATTTATATATTTATATTTTGTAAAGGGCCTGTACAAAATCTTGATTTGTATTACGTACTCTGCAGCTGTTTCTAAACTTCTATTTATTCTTGCTTCTTTTTTTTTCCTTTAAGGTCACATTATTATCTTGCTTTATTTGCCAATTATTTGTTTACCATTAGTTTTTTTTAAAATTAAAGATAGCATATAAATTAATCAAGGCTTTCACAATCCCATGAACTTTATTCCACTGTCATCTTACTCACTCAGCCTAACTCACCAAGGTCCAAGGCAGAGACTAGAATTATAAGAAAACAGAACAATTTTACATTTTAAAAGCCTTTCTCTTTCAAGTCTCAGGAGCCAAATGGAAGCTGAACGACCCCAGTGGTAGAGAAGGGGAACTAAGCAAGGGTTTGGTTGACTTTAACACAGACCTCCGGCTGCTTTGTCTAATGGCTTGTTTAGTCTTGTTGGAGGTTTTTCTTAGCAGTTTTCAGTAATTACCTTGTTTTGTGTCCTCAGCCAATTCACCTTCACCCCAGGGCTGTGTGGAGGCTGCAGTTTAAAGCCCCAGGTTTCTCTCTGAAGTAATAGCCTGGGAGAGGAGATAAAAAGCATTGCTTAATGAGTTAAATGCGTTCTCTCATGTTTCCGCTCCTCTCCTTGGCTTGGATCTGCTTTCCCTTGTTTTGCCCTCCCCTTTGAATTCTGTGGAAATCTGCCCGTTTCTGGTTCTTAATGTGTGCTTTGTTTTCATTTCTCACTCCCCCAGCTGACTTGGAAAATGAAGACTGGTGCCTGGGATCGGAGCTGACGTCGGCCAACATAAAGACAGAACCAGCAGTGGCTGAAGCGCCCGGCCTTGCTCCCTCAGGCAGTCTCACTGCTTCCCCCAGCCCCACGGTCCTGGATGGGGAAGAGCCACGGCTGCAGGATGATGGCATGGTATGGTTTCTGGTACTCAAAGACTTGGTTAGCAAACAGATGATGTCCCTGGATAATAAGAAACATAGTTGTTGTTCAGTCGTTAAGTGGTATCTGACTCTTCGTGACTCCATGAACCATATTGCGCCAATCCTTCCTGTCCTTCACTGCCTCCCTGAGTTAAGAAACATAGTGCCTTACCTAATTTGAGGCCAGGCTGTTAGTCTGTTCAGCACAGTGTTAGCCATTATGACTGTGTCTTCTCCGAGTTTCACACAACTCTCTTATCATGCGCTGTACAGACACATGTACATATTCATGACACTGTTGTCTTTTAGGGTAACAGTACAGGCAAGGAGTAAGAAATAGGAAACAAAAGAAATTAAAGGCAGGAGGTGCACCTGAATCTAGCATATAGCAAGTCCATTGGTACTTTGGTTAACTTTTCCATCCTTTACAAAAAAAAAGGCCTTTATTTAATTAACAGAACAAACAAACGAGAGAAACAAGAAAAGAATATATATATATATAATAGCATCTCATGCAAATATATATGCATATACAAAGGTTTCAGTGAAGGTTGACTGTATTTCATTCTAATCATCCATACATAATCTACATCTTTAACCAATTTGTTCCTAAATCACAAGTAACATCAAGTCTTCACTCCATTGACTAATTAAGTCCATTAATTTATCTTTCCAGTGTTGAAGAACAGCTTTCTTTGCAAAAAGGGCGCAGAGAATCCATTTCAGTCCTTACAACCCATCCATACTTCCACCATGTCCATAACCAATTCTTGCATAGCCATTGGTCTTTACATTTATCACCTTTTTTTTTTCAGGATCTCATCAACTCCATCCAACCACAGAATTCTGGGTTTTCCTCTTCCCCTGAATATATTCACTCTTCCTTTACAATTCTTGAACTCAATTCTTTATTTCATTCTCTCTATAAGACTAAACTACTTCAATGCACTTCATTTGTGTTATCACTCATTTTTGTATTTAGTACTAATTCATTCATGATCCTACCTCTTCTTGTTTTATCACACATTCTTCTTAGCTACCCCATTTCCATTGCATTCAACTTTCTTTTATGTTTCTCCTAACATACCCAACTCTTACTTCTGCATTACAAAGTTAGGAGAAGCACATTCTTATGCATCTTTGCTTCATTTGGCAAATGTTCATTTCTTGCAACAGGCCACATATGCCCATTATATTTCTATCAGCATTTACATGTCCTTGTTGCATCATTTACATATCTTTGTTGCGTGATACAATCTATTTACAAATTTGCTGCAAGCCATTTGAATTCTCAGCCAACAACAGAGTGTAATATATATAGTAAGTTACATGTATATTCACTTCTAATGTTGCCATAAGCATTCTTTATATATGTATTTGTAAGCAGCCAATGGGCTATCATCCATCCTTGTCTTACTCCCCGATCAGGGTTGAACTGTTTGCTAAGCATTCACTTTTTTCTCATGTATGCTTTACTTCCATCATGTACCCTCTTCTTGCCTTCAGGAACTAACCTATTCATACAAAAATTCCATAATTCAAATCTGGTCACTTGATCATACTCTTCTCTAAATCACAAACATACAATCATTGTTCTTTCTCACAGTCATACATTTCTCAGTGACCTGCTGAAGAGCAAAAATGGTCAGCAGATTCTCTGCCTAGTGCAAAGCAGCACTTCTCTATCTGCAATCATTCTACTTCAACTTTTGTTTCTTTCACTTCTTTCCTTCTTTTCCGTGTTTTTCTTCCATTTTTTTCCAAGATCCACTCTTGACTCTACCAAACCATGGTCAAGCCGCCCAGAGTCACCCTCTGGGGGAGATGGGCGGTATGTAAATTTAATAATAAATAAATAAAATACCCTATATTCAGAATATCTCATTACCTTGTATCCTTCACTGATTATTTCAGTCTTTCATCATAAACAAATCAATCATACTTTTATATATATATATATATATATATATATATATATATATATATTTGCCATGTGCAGGCATGCACGTAATGCTTAAACCATGGATTTGAAACAAACAGACCTTTTTCTAAGCAGATACTCACCAGTCGTCATTTTCAATTATTCTTGGATCTCTAAATGGCCCAATCTCTTTTTTTTTATGTACTTTTTCCCACTGGAACACATAATTGGGAATCTTGTATAATTTTTTCCTCAAGTTGTCATAATTGGTAGTGCAGCTGTAATCGTGCTATGGGTTCCTGCTTTCATACACAACTTCAATAATCTAGATGATTCTATTTCATATTTTCTGATACTCATTTTAGGATACTTCCCTGCATGTATTATCAACTCCACAAAAACATACCTCCATCATTCAGATCTATTATATCCTTACCTGTCTCTTAGTTTCACAGCCACATAGCACATCTATGTTCCTGCTTACTTGGTTTTATGTCTCCCCATTTCTTAATTTATGCTCTTTACCATTTGCTCCAATTACATTTGAAATTGCTCTTTCACATGCTATATTTGTTACCAGATAGGCCTATAGACATTGGCCTACTTTGCCTATCTTGACTTTGGTCAAGTGAGCTTTTAATGTAACACTTTTTAGTAACACAGAGATATGTAAACTAAAACTCATGTAACATAAAATTATTTGCTGCTTTCTGTACTAGCAATAAGGACAGTCCCAGTTAGTTTGGCACATTTTGGCCAGTATGTCACAAGCACAACCAATGCCCAGTTTTACTCCACGCATGCTATTCTGTGCAAGGTAGCATCTGTAATCTGGTGACTACTTTGCAAGTCAACATACTGTTATTAATATCCCATTAACTAGGAAGTACAGGTAGTCCTCGCTTACCAACTGCCTCATTTAACAACTGTTCAAAGTTATGAAGGTGTAAAAAAAAAAGCTTCGAATTTGCAGTGTCCTGTAGTCATGTGATCACCATTTGGGTGCTTCACAACTGGCTTGTAACAAGCAGAGTTAATAGAGAAGGCAGAAGTAAAATTGTAAATCACACTCGTGATGTTTCGCTTAACAATCAAAGGAGAAGTAAGGCTGTACGTCCGTTGTAGTCACGTGATTTTCCACTTAGGGAGTGTCACACTTAGCAACAGAGTTGCTGGTCCCAATTGTGGTAGCTCCCTCATCGATTATTTTATTCGGTAAAATCTCTCAAACAAACCAAGCACAAGACTTGATTTGCCAGTTTTCCATTTCTGATTTACATGTGCATGTGAGAAGACACCATTCACATGTATTTGAAAGTGATCCATCTCATTCTATGAAAACTCATTCACTGGGAGTTGGGTGGCATATAAATTTAATAAATTATTATTAGTGTTGTTATTATTCTGGTGTATGCCCCATTCCATATATGGATTCAGTCACCAATTCCAATGACTAGTTCTGGAGTCTTGCAGCATGAGAAGCTGCAATTTCTGTTTGCCCATCCAGAGTTAATGAAGGCAGTGGTGCCACATGTTTCTATCTTATTTAATAAAGCAGAAAGGGGACGGAAATCTGCCCTGATGCCTAAAAATGTTTATTCCTCTTTGAATTTTTTGTCTTTCAGATTAAATCACAGAGTCACAAAGTTCTTCCTGAGATTAAACTGGAGCCACATGAAGTGGATCAATTTTTGAACCTTTCATCCAAGGAAGGTTTGTTATTTAGCACAGATTTTCCTCTGTACAATGATTGGCAAGAAAGAACATTATTTTCTCTCAGGAATGTGTGTGATTTAGAATTATTATTCAGTAGACACACTGAGAAACTGAGCCTCAAAAGAAGCTGTCGTTTTAGCTAAAAAAGGAGGGTGGGGAGAGGACCAGTAGATAGCTGGAAGTTTTGGGGTGCCATTGGCAAGAATGGCCATTGAATAGTTGGCATTGGGAATGGCCATTGAATAGTTGGCATTGGGTGCCACTGGCAAGAAGGGCCATTGAATAGTTTTGTAGTTCCTATCTGCTCATGGCCATTGTCCAGAGCAGAGCAGTGTTTCAGCATGCTGGCTGGGGAATTCTGGGAGTTGAAGTCCACATATCTTAAAGTTGCTGACGTTGAGAAACACTGGTCTAGAGGAAGAACACAAGGTGAGTTTTAGATGCTCCCCTCTTCCTCTGAGCCACTCAATTACAATGAAAGAACTGCTAAAGAGAGCTTGGCAGAATGAAGGTGAGCTATAGCACCAGAATGATTTGGCATTAACAGTGGCCCTTTTTCTGAGCTATTGGTCTTGCAGGGACTAATAATGCTAATCTTTTTTCTCCAGGGGTGTCTACAGGCAGGGGGGTTAAAAAAAAAAATCAAGATGGGATCCACAACCACACGACTGAAGCTCTGTCCCTTTTTTACACATGTCGTAAAATAGGGGCATGGCTTTGAATGCATAGCTGTGGTTGTCATCTTAACAATTCTCTGTCCTCATGATCTCAGCACGTGGACATTTGTTAATGAAATCATGAAGTTGCAGATGAGGGTCATGCAGGAATGTTTAGCTTCCACTTCCCCCTTTCTTCCTCTACTTATGTACTTTTGCATTAAGCCAGAGTGTACTATTCATTTGAAACAGGAAATGCTTCCTTGATGTCAGTTAACAAACCAGGATAATAAGCTAAGATCAAGAAAGGATAATTGACTTATGGTGGTCTGCTCTTTTTTATTAAGCTTCTCTTGGAAGTCAAGAATGTTGGTTCTTTAGACTGTGGCTGAATTTTCTATTGACTACTAAAAATGCAGAAATCTGGTTTTCACATTGTTGTGAGCATTACTTATCCAAGTTACAATTTTAATTCAATAGATAATTCATTGAAATTGACTTATTAAAATGTTTCTCTGGTTATGCAGTAATGCAAAGGCAAAATTAAAGACTGTCCATCTTCTGATGACTATGTGGAAACATAGTTTTCTTGGCAACAATATGGAAGTGGCTTCTTGCTGCCTTTTTCTGGGAGAAGATAGATAGATAGATAGATAGATAGATAGATAGATAGATAGATAGATAGATAGATAGACAGATAGACAGACAGACAGACAGACAGACAGACAGACAGACAGACACAGATAATAGATAGATAATAGAAAGAGAGAGAGGGATAGAGATAGAGATAGATGAGAGAGAGAGATAATAGATAGATAATATATTAATCAATCGATCATACTGGTCTAGTTCCTAGTCTGGGATGCGAAGAAGCTGCAGTAACTATAAGGACATAATTGCTTTATTATAGACATGCATTTTTAATATAGGCTTGCTGTGGTCTACACAGATTTATTTTCATATTTTGAGTTTTAATCTTTGATTTTATGTTTGTTGTTAAAACTTTATACATAGTTGGTTCAGGTGTAACAAACTAATTTATTCACTCTTCCTTTCATATGTATAAGTTTGAGAAATGTTATTCGGTTCAGATGATTTTCTATGATGTCTGCACTTGGAAACCATGGTTTAAACTTTGCTTACAAACTAGGACATTTATTCAGAATCTGATATGAGTTTATAAGCTACCACTAGTCCATAGTTTCCTAGTTCAGACATCAAAGAAGCCTATGATTTACGAAAGAAGACCGTATTTATATTTTTCAAACCCAGTCACGTGAGTGAGATAAAGTAGAAGAGACACGTTGCATTCTTAAGGATTACCTATAGCTCATGAGTTTTAGTTCACAGCATCTGACCAGGACCACTGTTTTTTCTAATATTTTAAAACAAATATCTTCTTTATTCCTCCTCCTTTTGTCTTTCTCCTAAAGTGGTGGATACCTTGCACATGCCTCCAACTCCTCCCAGCAGCCACGGCAGTGATTCTGAGTGTGGACAAAGCCCAACCCGGTCCCTCCCACCATCAAGTCCCACCCAGTTACAGGCCACTGTTAAAGTGACTTCACGCACAGCTTCAGCACTCACCAATTCACCTCTCTTAACAGCACCGCATGTAAGAGACAGGGGTCTCTGTCTTTTTTTTTTTTTTTAATGCATTGTGTTTGAGTCATTTAGGCACACTGGTTGACATTAAAACATTTGTAATGAAAAATATAAATTGTCCCATTTAGCCAAGTCCTCATTTTTTATATTTCAGGATATTGTTATAGCTCAACAGGTAAAGAACAGTAATTCAGGGGACTGTGGATCTGGATATTGCTTTGTTGAAAACTGCACCAGCATAAGGCTGTCCTCAGAGTGTGGCGTTAGAATGTTCCACGCATTTAATCCATAACCATTCCTCATTTGTCCATAGGGCAGATGGGGGAAAGGTTGATCTGCAAATGTTGCTCTGCTGACTACCCAATTAATCTTGCATGTCTGCCACTCTCTGTTATAATTAGTTATGTTTGTATGTATACACACATACCCCCCCCGAGTGTTTCACTACAATATTTAGTTGAGTAACTGCCTAATTTAAATCATTATAAACATGCCGATTGATGAAGAAATGTCTTATGAATTGGAATGTTAAATTTTTTTTTTCAAAATTATTTTCAATATAAATACTTCTAGAAACTTAAAAAACAAAATAAGTACGCTTTATTCCTTCAGGCAACCATTTTTATGCAGATTTAAACTCTTGATTCTAAGATTATTTTAATTGGGTAGTCTGTGCTACTTTGGAGCATGTGCTACTTTGGAGTTCCTGCTTGCATGCATATTTAATCCCGTGTTTTTGTTGGGGGTCATGGTCACAACTTTAAGTTCTGAAAGACAATTTTACCCATGCTTACCGGTACATTCTTTTCCCTTTTCCCCACCCCACCCTTTTTTCCTTGCCACTATCAAAGAAACTGCAGGGCACAGGTCCCCTAATCTTGACAGAGGAGGAGAAGAGAACGTTGATAGCAGAAGGATATCCCATCCCTACAAAACTTCCCCTCACTAAAGCAGAAGAGAAAGCACTGAAGAAGATCCGTAGAAAGATCAAGAACAAGGTAAGATGATTTGGTCTCTTATTATATCTGTTTCTACAACGTCCCTCCCCCAACACGGTTTTTCTTTCAAGCACGGTTTAGGTGCGACTGTCCTCTCTCACTGAGTTTGCCACAACTGTAGCCGTCTTTCCTCTGCTGTCTCTCGGTGGGTAAGCTGCGTCAGTGACTTTGTGCTTGCTGCTCCCTGCCTCCAAGTTTGCCTGCAGTTGAATTTTAACTGCCCATCTGTCCTAAAATTAACTTCCAAAGGGAACATGGTTTAACAGGATTTTTCTATTCTGTTACTAAGTAACCCTAGTTTTGTTTTGTTCTTTGGGTTTGCTTTGGCTTGCTTTTGTAAAGGCCACTGCTCTTTTCTCTTCTAGATTTCTGCCCAAGAAAGCAGGCGGAAAAAGAAAGAATATATGGACAGCCTGGAGAAGAGGTGAGCAGAGGGATCCATTTGATCAAATATCTAGGAAGGTTGACAAAATGGAGAGCTTAGGGCCCAGTAGTAGAGGAGATATTTGTTTGCAAGAAGTCCAGGTTTAATCTCCGGTATCTGTGATTAAGAATTCCCTTTAGAAAGCAAGCTCTTTGGCTGGAGGGCAAGGGAGGAGGGTAGATGTACCAGTGGCCCAATTCAATTTAAAGAGATCCAGCTCTCTGAGAAGTGGTCTTGCTGTGCTCCTTCGGTTTCCTGAAAGGAACCACCATGGCCCCGAAAACCTGGAAGAACATGTGCTTCCCATGCCCCCTAGTGGCTACTGAGAGGGGGAAAACCAAATTGTTCATGGCATAAGGAAACAGGCTATGCATAATAAATATACCAATATATCGAAATGATGTTAGCATGGCAGCCATGGTCCATAATACCCATGCTGAGAATAAAACTTGGGGCAGAATGTGCTAAAAAAAGAAGACTATTTCATTTATTTCTCAAGATCCCAAAAGTTTCACCATCCTTCCTAAACCTAGGGTTTGTCTATAGTGCAAGCTATTCTAGGTTATAAAATCAAAGGCCTGTTTTCTAAATGTAGGTCTCTTGGCATATCTTTATCTGCTCCTAATGGCAGTTCAGAAAGTAGATCCCACTATTGTTGGTTAACCAAACCCTGTTCTTTAAGCCTTTAATTTTCATTGATTTCCAAGGGTTGAATCCTGCTCAACTGAGAACAGTGAGCTTCGCAAGAAAGTGGAAGTTCTGGAGAATACAAACAGGTAAAATATGCAGTCCAAGTCAAAAAACGTCTTTCTTTCCATACCATATTTTGAACTGAATGAAACTGGAATGGCTAGAAGACCAACCGGCTGATTATTTTTATATGTGTCAGTGGGTCTGAATTTCCAAAAAGGAGGCCCTGATGACATCCAGAAAGTGGGATGTGAAGTCAGTACCTAGACTGACCTCTGGGGTGATATTACTTGTCACAGCATTCTTAAGATCCAAGGTCTAAAATTCCTTCACTGTACCACTATTGTGAATACACTTTGTGAACTGAAAGAAGTAGAGAATCAGTGGTTTTACTGATGTTGCTGGGATTTGTAGTTCTGCAAAATACTGGGGAAAAGGGTGTTGCAGAATTTCTGCTCCTTTGGTAGTAGAATGTCCTTTGTGGAGTTTGGAAAAGATCTGTTGGCGCTGAAACAACTGATGTGTTTTGTGTAGATGGTTTCAGTAAATTACTTTGGATACTGTATGAAAGACAGAGAATGTGACATAGAAACACTGCAATAAATAAATCTTGCAAGAAACTGAAAATTGGGCAAAGCTGTCTGCGCCTACTTCTTCTCACAGCGTGGGCTGTCAATATAGCCTCGCATAGTCAGGCATCAGCAGCAAGAAAGGCACTTATCATTCTGACACACGAAGTGGCAAGGTTGAGCAAAATCCATCAGGAGACTGATTCCCTTACTGATCGTATATTTCGTCTTTGTCAGCTTTCTGTGCTGTAACTGACTACGGTAATGAACCCAGCATTGTTTAAAAAGACAAAAGAAAAAAGCATTTAAATAAGGGTGGGCAGTCATTCATTTCTTCGATGAACCAGAGTTAAGTGTCTCCACGTACAAGTTCTGCACTTGGAGGCAGAGCTCTGTGTTACCATAGCAAATTCAGATTCCTAAACCTCTTTTGGCTGATGTGATGTGGAGGCAGAAAAGGCATTTGGAAGGGGACACTGGCAATCTGAAGAGTAGGATGTACTTAGCCCTTCCTACTTCTGATTTGTAAGCTACTCTTCCCCTGACATTTCTTCCCCTTTGCTGAGATTCTTGTTCTGTAGCCTAAGATTAGAGAGAGAAAATAATCATTAAGTAGCACATAGGAAAATATTGTCAAGCTGGGCAAGGATAAAGCAATGACTATGTGTTGAATCTCCTATGGAGAGGAGGGACCTTAGCTCAGTGGCAGCACACCTGCTTTGTATGCAGATAGGCCTAGGCACTGGCAGTTTTAACAAAGAACAAAATCTGGTAACAGACCAGATTTCTGCCTGAAGCCTGAGAAGGCTTCTATCAGGCTAAATGGCTAATTAGTTTGTTATAAATAGTTTCCTGTGCTCCCTTGCTATTAACCACACATCAGGTTAGACCATAAACTGTGGTATACAAATCACAATAGCTGAGTTCATATAATATGCTCAATTTCAAATGAAAAACCACCTTTTGGCAAATCATGAACTCTGCAATAGGATTAATGATTGTACCAGTAGTTGACCAGATAGGCAAACAAAGTTGAGTGTATATATCTTTACACATTCATTATAATACTGATACACTAAGACAGCAGTTGGGCTTCACTACTTTTCAAGCTCTTCAAAAGAAAATTGGCATCCAATGATCCTAAACCAAAAATGGGAAATTCTTTATTAGAATTAGCCAATTGGTGCCTGATGGTACGAGGTGCACAGGAATGGATCAAATAATCTGAGGATGCTAGGCTCTTTTCACTGGAGGTTTTTAATCAGAGGATGGAGATGGCCATGGCTACATTAGCAAGAAGCTGATGAAATGCCTCTGAGATCCATTCTTATCCTAGGATTCTATGATTTCATGGTCCATAGTTTCTTGAAGAAACAGATGTATAACTGGAAACACTTCCCATGTAATCCATGGAACAGGTGTTTGCTAGGCTGGGAATAATGGTGCCACTCCTTGGCTTTTATTGTACATATAAAGAAATAGAAGAGAAAAAGGAAAGGATTTCCAAATCAGGAAGAGATTTAGTGGTTGGAGAAAAGCTGGTGGGATCCTTTACAGAAATCCCTAGGTTAATGCAATTATGCTTTAGTTTTGAAGAAAGAAAAAAAAAAGATAAGTAAGAAAAGAACATCCACAATAGGGGGGATATGCAACAACCATAAAGGGTAGGGAATCTCTATTCCTTGTGACTTAAACATATGCTATTTTTCGTTGTTAACAACCCTAATCTATTCTTCCTCAAAATGGTACTCCCAGTTGTGTTGAACCAGGGCTACCACATCAGGATTGCAAAAATCTGGATGACCACTAGATCTGATGGGCCCTGGACTTCAGCTCCCATAATCTTAAAGCCACAGCTCACAGGATTATCAGAACGGAAGTTTATGCATTGCATGTTTCAAAGATAGTGTTGGGAAAGGCTGTATCTTTCCCATAGGGCTTCATTATGCAAAAAGATGGAATAAACTGCTTCTGTTCTGTGTAGTTCCAGTCTCTTGAGCAATCCCAAAGAAAAGAAAAATAATATTTTCTTTCCTTTTGTGGGGTTTATTATGTGGGTGTATTCTTCTTGACAGGTCTTGAAGTATTAAGTTCTTAAAATATCCAATACATCTGAGAAATCATAAGGGCAGAAAGATTGGAGGGACGTGTGAAAACCAATTCTTCACACAATGCAGAGTTAAACTGTAGAATTTGCTACCACAAGCTGTATTGATGGTTGTCAATTTGGGTAGAATTAGGGATTAGACAGTTTCATGGAAGATAAAGCTGCTAGTAGTCAGGGTGCCTATGCATTACTTCACAGTGGCATTTGATTGACCACTGTGGGAACAGAAGATTGGGCTAAATGGGCCTGTAATCTGATCCAACAGGGCTTTTATGTTCTTAACTGTCCTGTGTACTGATTCCTTCTCCTGTATCTTTCAGAACACTCCTGCAGCAATTACAGAGGCTCCAAACCATGGTAGCTGGCAAAGTGTCACGCTCATGTAAAGCTGCTAGTACGCAAACAGGGACATGTCTCATGGTAAGTTCTTCTCATTGCTGATGCTCTCTTAGGACTTTCATTGATCATTCTTTGGTGTCTCCGTGCAGCTTATGCTGTCAAGATGTGAGGAATAAATGTCTAGGTACCCACATTCTGCTCTTCATGTAGTACTGCTTTATTTGTTTTTATATTCAGCTTTCTGTCCAAAGCAGAGCAAGAACACTTTCTCTTGCATTTTTTCCTTCCACCAACAAGCTTGTGGGAACAGGTCGGGCTGAGGAATAGTGATTAGTCCCAAGTTACTCTGTAAGCTTCCATGACTGAGGGTTCAAATGCATATTTGAAACAATATGCCACACTGGCTCTGATTATGGACCAAATAAGATGGGACCCCAACCAAATATTTATATTTTTTACCAAATAAATAGCAGGTATTGGAGGAGAAGTCTTGGATTGGGATCCTGGTAGGAGCAATTGTTTAAGTTCTTATTGCCCTGACAAGGATTACATTTGATAATATTCTCTTCCTTTCTTTTATTTCTTAACTGTATAAATGCTGATATATTCCGTTTGCCTTGATGGGGATGGCCAAGTCCGCAATGGGTTTCAGGACAGCATTAGGTGGAAGTGGCTGTTTCATGTAGCATTCAGTTTGGTGCTTATAGATGATGTTGGCAGAGATGTAATGCTGAAATGGAAGTTGAAAGACCATGAGATAGATTGAAGTAGCACAGTCATTATGGCAGATAGCAGCATAAACATCACAAGAAAAGGGAGCTTTGAAATCCAATCTTGATAAAAAATAATTTCACATTAACTTCATTTTTCTTTCTTTTTTTAGTCCCTTATTTCCACCAAAATGATTATTTTCTATATGCATTTCCTTTCCCAGAAATACTTTTGTTTTTTTAAATTAAAATTCTAATTTGAATGTCAGTGTTGCTCCTCATAAGAAAAGTTCATTAAAAATAATGTTAGCCTATCTTCCTGATGTTTTCAAGTCTTTGGGCAGAAAGGAAACAGTTCCATTAGCTGAATTAGGAAGTTATATTATTCCAGTGAATCTGTACCATCTGCTTTCAGGCTAGCTTTATTAATGAGATGAAAACTGAAATGGATTAACAACTTAGAATATAGTTATGATTTATCTTATCTATTCAAGATCCTTTCTTCTCAGATTATTATTTCTTTTCTATATGGAGCCTTTGTGCTTCCAGTAGATCCAGTTAGGTTCCTTTCTAAACACATTAGAACACACAAGCAGTGGGTGAAATGGGATGGGTGGTGATATGAGAGCCAATATCAATTTCTGATACTTGTGTTTTGCAAGTAATATCTCAGCTGGGTAGAATGGTTCCAGAGCTTCTAAGATTGCCATGCTAAAGAAGATATGTCTCTAGTAGAACTAAATCAGTATTGCACTGGGTTTCTAGTGCTGAGCATCCTAGGAAAGAATGATTTCAACTAAGCTAGAGAAGAAGTGAAGAAAGAACTTCTGAAACACAGTTTTTGTTGGTTTTTGTATCGTTCTGTTGTATTTAACTTCTGATGACATGATTTTGTTTAATCATCTATAACAGTATGTGTGCTTTTCCCCCTGCCAGGTTGTAGTATTATGCTTTGCAATTATTTTGGGCAGCTTTTCACAGAGTTATGGACCTAATTCCTCCATCACAAAAGCTGTGCTGCCAACTCAGCATTCTACACCAGAGTCATATACAGCATCTATAGGTGAGTCCAAAATCATAGGAATTTCTAATTTTCCCAGTTTGTAAAGCATCCTTTCTTAGTGTAGGTACTCAGAAGTTTTGTTTAACTACAACTCCATCACCCCCAAATAGCACAACCAATAGTCAGGAATGCTGGGAACTTGCATTGGCACCAGTGACCAACTAGTAACTAATAGGTTCTAGGATTTGAGACAGTAGGCTCACACCAGGTATTGAGTATAGATTAAGAGAGTTTACAAAGGGAAAAAGAAAATATGCCAGTCCTTTCAGCTACTTAGGAACCCCTGAAATTACAGAGGACAGATTCCCTGAAACCACCTGGCTGATACATAGCACCTTCCTAAATCTTTGGGTCTATGCTGAGATTCAAAATGTCTGGGGTCTCTTGCCACTTTTTATACTTTTTCAGAATATGGGAGATATAAATAGCATAACACCTGGAGATGGTTTGATGACACATCTTATGAGTGTCTTGATCACAACCCAGACAGTTGACCGACTGCCAAAGATATCCTAATTAAGACATTGTTCTTAGCATGTATAACTTATTCCCTGTTCTGCAGGTGTTAGACTAGGGAGTACATGTTCTCTTTGTTGTTAATTGTTAAAAGCTACAATATAGATAAGAGGCTCAAGAGTGAAAGTAATTCCATGATAATAAAATATCATCTGTTATGTAACCCCATCTAAATATGAGTGTAGGAAATCTGTCTTACACATGTAGACAGAAAAAAAGTGGACCACTATACTCTCTTGCTGTGTCTTGCAGAGCTATAACAGACAGCATTTGGGACCCAGTCTAAGAAAGGCTGCAGTATTGTAGGGCAGGTGCATATGGTTGTTTCTGCCTAGAAATCTACCAGTCATTGATGTTGGCTGGTAAATCAGGATCAAGGTATGGAAGTGAACTCTGTTTTATTGCTCTGTTCATGCAGTAAAAGGATGTATGGGGAGCTGTGCAATCAGGAAATATCTAATCTAGAACCTTTAAAGCAGGGATGAGAATCTGCCACTGGCCATACTTTTTTTTATTGGGAGACAACCAAGACTGTAATGGATGGAATAATTATGTAGGTACATCACTAGGATCTCTGGATAGTGCGTGCATGTGTGTGTGTGTGTGTGTGTAAAGCAGTGCAACTCTTGGAGACTAAAGGTTTGGGTCTGT
Source organism: Python bivittatus (assembly GCF_059951505.1). Taxonomy (NCBI): domain Eukaryota; kingdom Metazoa; phylum Chordata; class Lepidosauria; order Squamata; family Pythonidae; genus Python; species Python bivittatus. The sequence goes on from NW_028277058.1 coordinate 45,723,188, forward strand.
GTATGATCTATTCAGTGCATTCGGAAAGTATTCAGACCCTCTTCACTTTTTTCAGTTTTGTTATGTTGCAGCCTGATACTACAATCGTTAAAATTCTTTTTTTTTTCTCATTAATCTACACTCAGTACCCCATGACAAAGTGAAAACAGAGTTTTAGAAATGTCTGTAAATTTATTAAAAAGGAAAAACTGAAATATCACATTGGCATAAGTACTCAGACCCTTTACTCAGTACTTTGTTGAAGCACCTTTGGCAGCAATTACAGCCTCGAGTCTTTTTCAGTATGACACGACAAGCTTTGCATACCTGGATTGGGGGATTTTCTGCCATTCTTCTTTGCAAATCCTCTCAAGCTCAATCAGGTTGGATGGGGACTGTCAGTAGATGGGGACCGTCATTTTCAGGTCTCTCCAGAGATGTTCAATAGGGTTCAAGTCAGGGCTCTGGCTGGGCCACTCTAGGACATTCACAGAGTTGTCCCTAAGCCATGCCTGTGTTGTCTTGGCTGTGTGCTTAGGATTGTTGTCATGCTGGAAGGTGAACCTTCGGCCCAGTCTGAGGTCCTGAGCACTGTGGAACAGGTTTTCATTGAGGAAATCTCTGTACTTTCCTCCATTCAGCTTTCCCTCAACCCTGACCAGTCTCCCAGTCCCTGGTGCTGAAAAATACCCCCACAGCATGATGCTGCTACCACCATGCTTCACTGTTGGGAGGGTATTGGGCAGGTGATGAGCGGTGCCTGGTTTCCTCCAGACATAACGTTTCAAATTGAGGCCAAACAGTTCGATCTTGGTTTCATCAGACCAAAGAATCTTGTTCCTCACAGTCTGAGAGTCCTTCAGGTGCTTTTTTGCAAACTCCAAGCGGGCTTTCATATGTTTTGCACTGAGGAGAGGCTTCCGTCTAGCTAGATACTACAATTGTTCAAATTCATTTTTTTCATTTGGTAGCCAAAACGTTCTCCTCCACTAAAGCTATTGAATGCGATCAAGCACGGTGAAGTTTCTTGTCTTCACAGGTGTCAGATTTACTGTTAGTTCTCTCTCTCTCTCTCTGCAGTGAGATCAAGGAGCCTGCTGACTTATGAGGGACCTTATCCACTTGAGGAACAGCCCTTCTCAGAACATAGCAATGGCTGGGACAGGCACCTGGATGCTTCCAAGGCCCTGTCTTTGGAACCTGTATCCAGATCACAACCCAATCAGGTTACAGAGATCACAATAGCCAATGAGACAAGGCTAGAAAAGTCAGTGCTGGTGGGGCTGCAGCAGCACAGGTGAGTATTTGGCAAAAATGGGGTGGGGGCAAGTACAGGTGGCTCAGTGCCCATTGTAAGTGTTTGGTTTTGAAGAATGATAGTGGGAAAGGGAAATGGAAGCCTGCTTTAGTGAGAAACAGAGAAATCAATCTGCTTTTTTTAACCAATTCTCATTCAGCTTGATGACAAATAATTTGCTTTCAAAGGAAAAGAAAATTTCATTGAAATTCTCAGGGATGCAGTGTGATGTAGACCCTTTTTAGCTACAAGGTGACTAAGGGGTGGGTGTAAATGTTATGTATTTGGTTGTATAATTATTTATCCAATGGACTGAAGCCTTCCTGGTTTCCCATGCTTCTATTAAATCCCTAGGGGACTCTTCCCACTGGACTTTTTCACCAGCAAAAACACTGGGTTTGCCCTATCCTTGAGAAATCATTAGAGTATTTCTTCTTCCCATAGGGAAATACAGAGATGCTGTCCACCTAATTTCTCTGTTTACAGATGTGGTGGGAAATTTCAAAAGGCCATTAAGTTCCACTCTAGATTGCTCATTTCTTCCAAGAAAACAGCATGGCCAGAGTGATTGGAAAGATAATAGAGCCAGTCAACATGATGAATGAACAGTACTTGGGAAACATTCCTTGCCGAAATTACTACAAAAAGCCTATGCACTTGGAAACAACCTCTAGATAACCCTTGCTGCAGAAGGCAGTCTGGATTTCCTTTTTCCAGAGTGGTTATAGCTCAATGCTAGAATCAGGACTGTTATCCAGATAGAGAAATAGATAGATGATTGATTGATTGATTGATAGATAGATAGATAGATAGATAGATAGATAGATAGATAGATATAAACTAATTGATCATATGAGTGTTTTTCATCTGCATACATTTGCAGATGAGGAAAAGTAATTGTGTCAAAGGACAAAAAGTATGGTTTCTTTGTGCCAACATCATTTAAAATCTGTACCACAGTAGGCATTACTTTAGAAAAGAAAGTTTTGTGGGTTTTTTTGCCTACAGATGGCAATGTTAAAAATGACACATGCCATCTGCAAGTTTTATAAGAACTCAAATTTTAAAAAAATGCTGCCTGGTTTGTTGGAAACACCTTTTTGGTTAATTGAAAATGGAGTTTTTGAGCAATTAAACAAACACATTAATAATATAATCATGTGCATGTCTACTCAGAAGTCATTTCCATGGAGTTCAATGGGACTTGCTTCCAGAAAAAAAGATTGTAGGATTGCAGTTCAATTGAGTAATTGTTATAATTCCAGGTAGAGAACACACTTTGCAGGTGAGAGGTCTCAAATTCAAACCTTAGCATTTCAAAGTTAAATGTTCTTAGATGGGAAAGTTGGGGTTTATATTGCTTGAGATCTTGCCACTGTGAAGTGAAGCTAAATTGTTCACAGTAACAATTAAAAAAAAACAAAGTAGTCATTTTTTGGTTTGCTTGGTTTTATACGTACTGCCATTTTATAGTAACCTGAATTCTTCCTCATCTCTGTTTATAGAGTCAGTTCAGAGCTGGATGCAAATGAAACACTAAAGATTGTTGAAATTGACAGAAGAGTCAACGCTACATCTTAGAAAGGAGAAAGGAACATTTTCCCCCCTTATATCTTCCATCTTCTTTCCAACCAAAAGATCTGAAGGACTTGCCACTGTCAGTAAATTTCAATTGCAAGAATGGAGCACTTGTCTGATTTTTGTAATGACGTGTGAGAAAGTGGCTTTGGTTGGCTATTCTCCAAAATTTCTAATTCTCACCTGTTAGTTTGCCTCTTCATTCCTAAACCCAGGAAGATGGTGTTGGTGGAGAGATATGATAAAGGCAGACCTTTCTTGTCCCACTGTTTAAAAAAAAGTAACTGTCATGCCTGAGTTCTGCCATAGTATTCATATTGGGATGAACTATGTTGATGCTATTTTTAATGCCACCAGTGGTAGGGTGTTGCCTTCAGTGAAAAGCTCCTCTGGAGCTTCTATGATCATGGTGAAGCAGAAGCATAACCAAGGAACTTTTTTTTCCACCTTCTCTAGAAGAACTGGACTGTAGACATGTTCTATGTCCTAGTGGGCAAGAACAGTTCTGGCAAAACATTTTGGTTTTGGTAGACTCAGAAGTTTCAGAGTTCCTTTTCTCCCATAGTGACATCTATGGCTTAAGGCCGTCTTTCAGTACATTAGCTTAACTTTTCCCAGTCTGATGACTTCTAGCTGTGTTGTGACAGAACAGAATTCCCAGTAAGTAGAGAACGTATACCAGGTTCTCATATGGATAAAGCCTCTGGTTGCTTATATTCTCCTATTCTTATATTCTCCTGTATCTTTCTATTGTAAATAGTATTTATTAGTTTTTTTTTTCCTATGATCCAAGCTGGAATGGCAAGTCAAGGATATAAGATCCTTCAAATGATCTTAGTGGACTTTGAAAAACTTCCAAAACTTCTTTTAGGCTCCAGGCATTAAACTTTTAAAAGTTTATATATATATGTATTTCAAATTTGTCACTGCCCTTCTTACTGGGGTGACTCTGAGCGATATAATCTAAATAAGATTTTTCCTACTTCCTAACATGTTATTTTGTTTTCTCAGTTGTACTTGTTCTTAAATTGGCTGTTGCTGTGAAAACCAGCAAAGATTCCAGTCTCCAGCGAGCTCCAAATACTATAATCTTAAATGATCAGAACTTTTTGGGAGGAATTATTAGTATGGATACGTTAAAATAGCACTTCCTCTATAAAATACAGTTGCATAGCGCCCTTCATAAAAAAAATTACTTACATGCTTAGAATTAACAAAATAATATGTCCAAATCACTTTCTAGTGAGGGATTTTGCAAATATCAAACCTGGACAACAATGTTTATTTTCATGCACTGTATTATTCATGATGCCATCATTGATTCCAGAGGTCTGTAGCTAATAGATTTTAGATAGCTGGTGGGTGGGTTCTAAAAGAAGAGGATGTTATTTTAAACTCTATATTTATGGATATCAATTATGGGGTTGTGATGCTCTTAATAATTGAGTAGTGTGTAGACAGTGTATTTCTTTTGCTGTGTATATGCTTCAATTGTATTCACTGTTTTTTATTGTGCAAAGTAAAGTATTTTAACTAGCTAATGTTTCCGGATCAAATGTTGACTGATGCAAATTGGTAGTTTTCCATTATATAAGAATTTGACAATTTGCTCCTCTTTTTCGTCTGTCCCCAGAAACATTCAGTTCATGATTTACAAATCTGGGTTGAATGTCAAATTTTAAATGTTTTTCAGGAAATATCTGAATGTAGGGATTTTTTCCCCCAACCTTCAATTTTGAGGAGTGGGTGCTATCTACTCATAGTTTAGCTGTCAATAAAACGAATGACTAATATTAATTGCCAGTCATGGCTGGCTCCTATGAAGAAATTAAGATTTCTAATGCCAGAAGGCCATTGTGCAAACCACCCCCTCCCAGTATAAAATGTTGTATATTTAGCATCTTCTCTCTCGCTCTGTGATAAAAATAATTCTTCTGTAATTGCTAATCGGAAACAAACTGCTCTTTTTGTGTTGTTATTTTGAAGGTGAAAGCTTGTAGGCAAGCTTTCTCCAACCCAATGTCCTCCAGCTGGACATGTTGATTTATTAGTCTCTTCTTCCCCCACCCCTACCTGAAGCCTTGCACCCAATATTTGTAGAGCTGAATCCAACACTTCAGAGCCCAGACCTGTTGGTTCTCATGTCATAGAACATTTTTCTTTCTCCCATAAAAAATATGAACCCTTGGAAGGAACGCAGAATTTATCAACTGCCTAAGGTAGTGTTGTCCAAACCTGGCCACTTTAAGATGAGTGGACTTCAATTCTCAGAATTCCCCAGCCAGCCATGCTGGCTGGGGAATTCTGGGAGTTGAAGTCCACTCATCTTAAAGTGGCCAAGTTTGGACAACACTGCCCTAAGGAGAGGTAATTTCAAAAAACGGAGGGATAAGAGATACTAGTTTATGCTGAAACACTTGTAACATGTTGTTAGGGAGCCTTCCCTTACATGTAATTACAGTTGTTGCAAGTTAAGTATCCTTCTGATATCAACACCCAGTGGACTAATCTGTCTTTTTTTTTTTTGGTTTGGTTTTGCATATTTGAATATTTTGAACTCACAATAACAAGTTGAGGGATGTGCAGACTTTAGAACACTGCTTGGAGTTTTGAGTGTTTGTGGTTCACTTTGAAAGGCAAGATTATACTGTGCAGGCCAACATTTCCTTTTGTACATATTATGTAAATCTCTTTCCCCTATTCCATCCTCTTTTCAGTATGGTGAAGAAGGTGGCATTTTTTGTTCCAAAGAACATAGCCTGATTTTTTTTTTTCCTTCCAAAAGGAATGGGGAGGAACTGTCTAAGGATAATCTATTTATTTATAAATAAATGCACATTAGTTAAATGTAATTTAATTCTTTCTCTGAAAAAGGAGATCATTTTCTGAGCCCATTTTTCTTTCTTCATAATCCCACAAACAACGCCAATCTTGCTACAGTTTAAAGATGAACAAAATGGTAAGGATACATAGGGACAGGTATGGAAGTCAATGGCAATGTGATAAATGATGCTTAAATGTTTGTAGAATCTGCACTATTTGAGCATTTACAATAGCAGGAAGTGACAATGAGACAATTATCCTGCCCCTGCTAAGCAATGCGAAACACACCACACTAATTCCATTACAATACAATAAATACAAGAAAATAATACAAATATATAATAAAATACAACCCAGAGTCAGTTTAGTGTAGTATTAAGGTGCTGGACTAGAAACTGGGAGACCGTGAGTTCTAGTCTCACCTTAGGCATGAAAGCCAGCTGGGTGACTTTGGGCCAGTCGCCCTCTCTCAGCACAACCCACCTCACAGCAGGGAAAATAGGAGGTGGGCGCGTTATGTCTGCCACTTGAGTTCTGCAAAATAAAGATAGGATAAAATCTAATGAATAAAAACATTGAATACCAATTTTACAATGGAATCCAGGGGCATAGATACAATTTATGGCCTGATTGAAATGAAAGTGCAACTTTGGAGTCCTTGATTTTCTGTGCAAGATGTAATGGATTTTCTGACCCATTTTAGCATCTTTTCTCAGAGAGGTGCAGAGTTTGCAGTTAGCTGGGTAAACATATTCAGCTAACCATCCTAGTATTACCAGATTTGGAGATTCCTAATTTTACTTTTCTAGTGAACTAGTGAATCTTATCTCTGTAAAATGATTCAGTGCAGAGATATAAGTGAGATAATAATATACTATGTATAAAAAATAAATTGGCAAAGAAGATACCCATTTAATATGGAATGAATGAATGAATGAATGAATGAATGAATGAATGAATGAATGAATGAATGAATAGTAGATCAGACAGGACATACATATCTTTAGCAAGATTTTGTTGAACTTTATGATGTAGGATTCAAGCACAACAGGATGGACTTTAGTGCATCATTTGCTTTGGAAATGTTAACATTTACAGAACTCCATGGTTCTAACATGAACTGCATAACAATTTACAGTATCTAGATAACTGGGTTATCTTGTGCTAAGGTAGTTAAGCAGTACCTCTTGAGTATCTTTTTAATCCAATTTGGTTCTATTGGAGATGATGGATCTTTATTTGTACCAATAAGTGTGATGTATGTAGAAATATGTATTTCAATTTAGCCCTGAATGACAGAAGCTTCTTGGTTGTTTCAGGCATCAGATGTTCAAGGAAAATTGTTAAGATGTTTTAAAATGCTATTTATATTGCCCTTGATTTGCTTCTTTTCAAAGCTAAAACTTTCATAAAGTTTAAATTTAAATTATCACGATTCTTTCCTGGTCCTGGTCCCATCTACTTTGTGAAGTGTCGCCCCTATACATCACTTAAAATGTGTCTCTCTTGTGTGTACTGTACTTTAGACTGAAAATCTGAAAGTGTGTTGTCAATGGGACACAGTTGCCCATGACATAATTACATTCAGTGACTTTAGGGGAGTAATGTGACTGGGATTTATTTCATTCATAAAGATATTGACATTCAGGCTAAACTTCTTCTTACTCTTGAAATAGAGGTCATGATTTTATATAGTGCACACACATAGTCCCACTAAAATTAGCAGAATTAGGTTTCACGTTATGTCTTTCTGCATCCAGTTAAGGGTGAGGAAATATTACTATCCATCAAAGTTCCTTAGAACTTTCATAAATTATCACTGCCTTTTAGCAAAGCTTCTTATATGTTAAGTGTTCATTTGTTATTATAAGCCAGCTTGAGGGTTGTTGTCAAGCAAAAAAGTGAGATAGAAGAACTCACTTTTAATAATTAATAATTATATCTGTCATTTGTATCATGTAAGCCCAAAACCTGATATACTGGGTGATCTATATTGACATTTTTCTGTCCAGAAAATCTCAGTTCTTTCTGCGACGTGAATATGCAAATATATTTTTTACCCACATTTAAATGGAACTGACTTACTAAAATACTGCAGTTATTTAATAAAAAGCATAAGGTAAAAATTAAAAATGCCAATACCTTCAACAACATTGGTTTAATATGTTCTATACCATTTTTATATGCATACACGTGCACTTCTATGCATGCATATATGTATGTATGTATGTATGTATGCCCTCACATACTTGGGAGTGGGGAAGAATTTTTGTGTAAAAAAAAGCAAAACTTTTATTAAGCAGACAAGTTTAAAACGAAACTGCAAACTAAATGCTTTTTGTACGTACCTAAGTGCAACTATGTAATGCTTTATCTATTTTCTTGCAAATAAATATTTTCCTACAGAAAAGAGGAGCCTTTTCAGTCATTGTATTTTAAAAATTTGCTGTTTACTCAACGATGGTAAGGAAAGAAGTACTTGACATCTACCAACACATGTAAAACCAAAACCTGAATTGCACGAAAACCCAGCAGTTTATTTCTCCCCTGGGCCATCCAGATATATCTGGGAAATCTGCAAGTGAATGGAAGTCTGCAACTTTATTTTCTGAATCTAGCATTCAAGCTACATTCTACTTAATAGCAATTGATTCATCTCTAGTCTACAAATGGATTCAAAGCCATTTTAGGTAGTGACCATCACATCTTCTGGCAGAGCTCCATAAGCTAATTACAAGCCAATTATGTGTTGTGTGTATACATTAGTGCTCTTTTTTCCGTGTCCTAAAACCATCTCTATATGGATCCCAGTGTCCAGATAAACAACTTTTATATATGCAGATGGGCATAATTGAACTCTACATAGATAATTGTTCCCAATTATTTATGTCTGGGGCCCCCAAATGTGTTTGTTGTAGATGCTAATAGGCTCACAGATTCCTTTCTACATCTTAAAACAAGGTTTTAAATTTAAACATGGGAAGCCGGTAATGCTGCAAAGTAAAACCCAAGCATCATCTTTGTTTCCAGGAATACTGCTATGCTTTAAATGAGCCCCTAAATATTTGATAGAAATTAACAAGATAGGGAAAGCTTACAGAGTGCAGATTCTGTAAGACTTTCCAGCCACTTTATTTGCAGTGGTTGTAGGAAGTGTTTGTATGTTCTGCATAACGAAGTAACATGTTGCATCTCTGTGGGGGTGTGCGTGTGCACTAGAAGCACGGGGCCAGCTGCGTGTGTTCTGCCCTGGGTCACATGATCGTGGGCTTAGGATGGAGCAGTTAGTAACATTTCTGAGTTACTGCCCTCCTGCCTCTCCCATAGGGGTGCATTGGGGGAATTCTTCCTGAATAATACTTTTCTCTGTAGGCCCTGATCTAATCTCGGTCTGTTTCAGACTTCCTCTCTCTTTTTCTGGCTTTGCCTACTACACCAAATTTGGTCCCATTCTGTTTGGGTTTTGCAAAGACAGAAGACAGAGTCCTGAATGAATAATTTGTTTTGCCATTCCATTGGATTGGAAATAAAAACACCCAGAGATTGGTCTGGAAGTTTGCCTTCCAGCCCCCTGATCCATCCCCAAAAGGACAAAGAGTAAGTATGTCTAGTAGGAAGTCTCCGGGGGACTGAGTGGTAATGTAAGTGGCAGGGAATATTCTGGGCCAGTCACTCTCAACCCAACCTACCTTGCAAGGCTGTTGTGGGGAAGATAGGCAGGAGTATTAGGTGGGATAGAATAATCATAAGAGGGGAGGAGGAGGAGGAGGAGGCATGGAAAGTACACCAGACAGTTGTAAAAGAAAAAAGGGCATTGGAAGAATTTCTGAAGGACAGTGAAGAAGATGCACTGAAGCTAGAATACCATGAAGGCTTACTGAATACTGAAGAGACCAAACTGGCCTACAGGAAAGACCAAATGAAGAACAGAAAAGGGACATGGCAAGGCAAAATATTACATGGCCAGTACAAAAAAAAAAAAAAAAACCTAGCAGGCAAAGCAGATAGCAACAAGACCTGGCAATGGCCAAGAGCAGGAAAGTTGAAGAAAGAGACAGAGGGGCTAATTCTGGCTGCACAAGACCAAGCTGTAAGAACAAATGCATACAAAGCCAGAATTGAGAAGACAGCATCAGACAGCAAATGCCGCCTCTGCAAAGAAGCTGAAGAAACAGTGGATCCCCTAGTCAGCTGCTGCAAGAAGATCGCACAGACTGACTACAAACAACGACATGACAAAGTAGCAACAATGGTGCATTGGAATATCTGCTAGAAATGCCATTTGCCTGCAAGCAAGAACTGGTGGGACCACAAAACAGACAAAGAAATAGAAAATGAAGAAGCTAAAATGGTCTGGGACTTTAGAATCCAAACAAACAAGCATCTGCCACACAACACCCCAGACTTAACAACTGTTGATAAGACAGACAAAAAAGTCTGCATAGTGGACATTGCAATACCTAGAGACAGCAGAAGAGAAGAGAAAGAACTGGAGGAAATCACAAGATACAAAGACCTGCAAACAGAAGTAGAACGACTATGGCAAAAGAAAGCAAAGATAGTACCAATAGCAATAGGTTCCTTGGGTGCAGCCCTAAAATATCTGGAGCACCACTTGAACACCATTTGCATCGACAAAATCACCACCAGTCAATTGCAAAAGGCAGCTTTACTTGGAACAGCTTACATCCTGCAATGGTACCTTTGACGCCATTCAGCAATAACATCTGCCTATCCCAGGTCCTTGGGAAGGACTCGATAAGTGAATAAAAACGTCAGATCCAGTCTAAACATCTGGCTGGCTATGTGACCAACAATAATTTGTTCCATTTCATTTGTTATGTCCCCTTTGGGAATCATTTTGTGAATAGCCAAGCTATTGCAGCGTGATGGCAGCTCGTGCCTGATCACAGGTGGTGGCTGTGGAATGTACTTAGAAAAATGGGAATCCCCAAACATCTCATTGTCCTTATGAGAAAGCTATATGCAGGTCAGGAAGCCACAATACAGACAGAACATGACGAAACAGGGTGGCTTCAAGTTGCTTAAGGAGTGCAAAAAAGCTGTATCCTCTCCCCTTATTTATTCAAGCTATATGTGGAATATATATTAAGGGAAGCTGGATTGGGAGAAGATGAGTGTGGTTTTAAAATTGGATGAAGAAACATCAACAACCTGTGCTATGCTGATGACAATAACCTGATAGCTGAACATGCAAAGGAACTGCAAATTCTAGTCATAAAAATCAAGGAGAACAGTGAAAAAATGGGATTAAAATTAAATATAAAGAAGACCAAACTAATGACTAGTACAACAACCAGTCTTAGACTTGACTTTTATATTATCATATTAAAATTTTTGATTATAATAGTAAAATCTAATACAAACTAGAAGAGAAGAGAAAGGATAACATATCATGTTATTAAAATGATATTTTATTAATAAAATAATAAATTAAAATTGATTTATTAACAATATATTAACAATTTATTAAATAAATTAAAAATTAAAATTAATTAAAATTAACAAAAATTATTTTATTAAAATTTTATTTGAAAAGATAATAGAAAAGAAAGGATAAAAGATAAGAGCCAGTTTGGTCTAGTGGTTAAGGCACCAGGCTAAAATCCAGGAGACGGTGAGTTCTAGTCCCACCTTAGGCATGAAAGCTGGCTGGGTGACTTTGGGCGAGTCACTCTCTCTCAGCCCAACTCACCTCACAGGGTTGTTGTTGTGGGGGAAATAGAAGGAGGAGGGAATATTAGGTATGTTCGCCACCTTGAGTTATTTATAAAAATAATAAAGGCAGGATTAAAAAATCTAAGAAAAAAAAGTGCAAGGAAAAAGTAAGAAAAGAAAGAGAGAAGAAAGAAAAGAGTAAGAATATAATAAAGAAAGTGAAAAGAAATAAGTGTCTCCCAACCTTCATCACAACAAGTATAAACAAATTTAGTGACTTTTCATCCCTTCTAAGGTTACAAACAATTATCTCTTCATCCCATATTCCATCCCTTATCTATAGACAAATCCATAAAGCATAATCTTTTCAGTCTTAATGTCAGCAGTAAGTCCATAAAAGGTTGCCAGAAGTAACAACACATCTTGTTTTAACCTTGATCAAATAAACCAATTTTATATTGCTTCCTTTTACCTCTAACAGTCTTAATCTTTAGTTAATTCAAATATTGTTGTAGGCTTTGATTTCTCTTCATTTCTTCTTTGTCCCATCGCACAAAAACCTCATTTGCAAATCCAATAGGAAAAAATTCTCCAGGTCACTCTCTTGGTTTATCATTTGTATTTTCCTTTTGAATTTTAAAACATCAGCCAATTTTTTTTTGTAGATCCAGTGAAAAATCCTTTTTCAAGTCATTTTCTTGGCCTGTCAGTTGTAAATCTACTTTCAATACCACCTCTATCTTGTCAGATAAAATTTGTTCTACATCTGTCATTTCTTCAATAACAACTTTTGGACATAGTCTATCCATAGAAGCAGACATCATTATTGACATAGTTAATAGTTACCTACTAATTTCTGACTCCTCAAAGGTCTCCTTCAGTATTTTCATTGTTATCATGTTTTGCATTTTATGGGTTTGCATTTTTTTCTTCTACCTAAAATCTTTAGTCCCCTCTAGTGTTCAGTTTTTAAATCATGAAATTACTTATCTCCATTATGTCTTCCAAAAACCAAAACAGATCTATTTCCCAACAGAAGCTGTTCATTCTTTAGAATTAATTCCAAAGCCTTATTGTAAAAGTTTCAATATTCCAAATTTATCTAGATCCTTAGTCCATTTATAACTTTCTAAGATCAAGATATTATTTAGCTTTTTGCTGTTTATTTCAGATTCTTTAAGTTCTTAAGTTTATAATTAATTTTTCTTTTGTTCAGAGTAGAAAAGTTAAACTCGTCATTCTGAAGGTCTCTAATAGCTTTAAAATGGTTAATAGACAATTTCCAAAAGTGATTATAAAGTGAGGTTTACGAACTTAGTATTCTTTAAAAGGCTCCACTGTGGTTGTGAACAAGATGGCTAATCCCTTCATCTCCCAGTGCTCAAACCTATGAAAAAACCACTGTCCTGTGGTCTCCATGCAAGGAGCAGCCATCCAAAGCACATGTGAGCAATTTCCAGTCCTCTCCTTATCCAGACAGGTTGCAAGGAACCAATCTACTCACTGGTTTCTTTGTCTTGGCTGTGGTTGTTGGCTCCGCTTTCACAGAGTCGTCTTCAGTTCGCCACACCTCCCCCAGAAGTCCCAGTCTTAGAACTGACAATGAAGATATCAAAGTGGTGGATGGCTTCTGCCTTTTAGGATCAACCATCAACAGTAAAGGAAAAAGCAGTCAAGAAATACACCACAGGCTAGTGCTTGGTATAGCAGCCATGAAGGCCTTAGAAAAGATATTAAGATGCTGTGATGTGTCTATACCTACAAAGATCAGAATCATGCAAGCAATGATGTAATGGTACCTGGGAATAATCTTGGGAGAGAGGAGGAAGACCTGCAGCCTAGGCAGTTCAGTCCGCAGGGAAGCGTTTCTGAAGGGACCCTCTCTGGTTTTCCAGAGTCTAAAAAGAGAAGAGGGGAGAATTACTTTCAGTCTTGCAAGATTCTGTTAATGTAACCTTACAATAAAGTAGGTGTGCTCTTTCTCTGGACTACCTTGTAAGGCTAACAAATAGTATTCCTTGTGACATTCTATGGGAATAAAAGCTGGACTTTGAAGAAGCAGGGTAGAAAGAGTACTGACAATTTTGAACATCTGGCATAGGATGTATGAAATGAATGACTAGTCCAATCTCTCCCAATTGTGTGCCGTCCTGATTTGCAGGGACAGCAGTTCCTAGAATTCTATGCCACCTGGTTCCAAAACATCTGGAGAGTATCAGGTTGGGGAAGGCTAGGTTAATCTATTTATTTCTGAAATCTGTGCCTCAAATAAAGGCATTTGATTTTGTACAAAAAAGGAAAGTTTGGATTGACAAGTAGAAATTAATTCACAAATACATGCTGAATTGAGATGATTTAGGGCTACACAGATGCATTGACCTGCAAATGAGAAAGGCTAAAAAGAAATGAGTGAACATGACTCAGGCTGCATGCTAGATTAATACCTAGTTTTTTAAAAAGGGAATTCATTGCAAAGGTAGATTGTACTTCCTACAGTATTGATTTACTGAGAAATATTAAAGTCTATAACCTGACTATAACCTTACGGTGACTTTTTTTTATCCTATCCACCCACTCATCCACTCTCTTTTTCTTTTTCTTTCTCCTTATTTAAAGTACTTATATCTTGTCTTTGAAGTGTACTGATTTACTGGGACAACATAAAATTACAAATAACAATAGATGGGAACAGTTAAAACAATGGTAACAATTAAACAAACAACAAGTGATGGCTAAGTAAAAATGAAGGTGACATTGCATTTAAAACTGAAAAGAGCAAGATAGTTTTTCAACTTCTTTTAGGGGGAACTGTTGGCAGTTGAGTAACTCACAGCATAATGGTCTTCAGATGCATGATTTGGAACTTCTTCCCTAGAAAACGTCTGGTGTTTTCAGTATTATTTAGGCAAATTCAGTTTGGTTTGATCTGTCAGCTTGCTGGTTGTAGTACTGATGTTTTGTTTACTTTATCACAGTTGTGCGTGAAGGTTGACCATTCTATCATATGGACAGAATAGTGGGATAGTGTTGTAGCTGTGGTCATCATCATCATCATTCAACTAGTGGATCTTATAAATGAAAATGATGGTAAAATCATTTACATAAAATAAGTATATTATTATATGTTAGACTGGGTTATAAATGGGTATAGAACACAGGAATGGGTTTTAGTATACTGCTTTTTGGTGGCCACTAGACACTCATGGACCAACTTCCGCTTTGCATGGAAAGGTTTGCAATGTATAGGCATATGAAAAGAAATGGAATCTAGTATACTTGTCTTGCTTGTAAAATTACTCCTCTATCCTGCTAAAACAGTGTTGTCCAAACTTGGCCACTTTAAGATGAGTGGACTTCAACTCCCAGAATTCCCCAGCCAGTACATGCTGGCTGGGAAATTCTGGGAGTTGAAGTCCACTCATCTTAAAGTGGCCAAGTTTGGACAACACTGTGCTAAAATAATAGAACAGGCCATTTCGGCCACTGAGTCAAATCCCTGCTCAGTGCAACAATCCAGATTAAAGCTTCCCTGATGGATATCTATCCAGCCTCTCCTTGACCACATCCAGTGAAAAGGACGAATCCAACAGCTCTCTGGGTAAGTAGTTCTAATGTTGAATTGTTCTTACTGATAGAAAGGCTTTTTTTAATGGTCAGTTTGAATCTGCCTTCTTGTAACTGAATCCTATTAATCTATGTCCTGCTCTCTAAAATGATAGAGAGGAAGTCTTGACCTCCTGCTTGACACCCATTCAGGGGTCCAGAATGCTGTCAAAGCCTCCTCAATTTTTTCTCAAGCCTAAATATTCTGAGTTCCTTCAGTTTAAGAAATAAATAAACAAACCTAACATATCCTATTCCATGGTCCTGTTGCACTATGAATGAAAGGCAGGATATCATCATCATCATCATCATCATCATCATCATCATCATCATCATCATCATCTTGCTTCATTCTGCCCAGGAGGGCTCTGCAATGTTTCAGATTCACTCTCCAAAATGATTGTTGTAGTACATGGGGTTGTAAACAGATCACTGGTCTGCAACTCCTTAAAGTAGCTGTGTCTTTTCCTGGGATTATACAGCTACTTCAGAGGGCAGCCACTCATTCTGGAAAAAAACATGGAAACGTTAGGGTGTTGCAGATAGGTGCTATATTTCTGCTCCCATGTGTTCTGAAGCACATATTGGAAACTAAATCCAAAGTGCTAGTCATTAAGGGAACACAGATCCAAGGAGAAGAGGATATTGATAGTGAGATATCCAATATATATCTATTAGTTAGAAGTAGCATTTTCATTGTAGCAAAAGCATTTGTCCTGGGGAAGAGGCCAGAAGTACACTATTCACATTAATGTGCTGTTAGCAAAATGGTGCTTGCTTTCCTTTAGCTGTTACGGAACTTTATAATTACTCATGCCCTGTAATTATTCATTCTTATGAAGTTCTCCTTTTACCTCTGTGCATTAGCAAGATTTAATTTTTAGATGGAAAGGAAAGCAGCTTCCAAGAAACAGTAATGAAACGAGAATTTAAATGCAATCAGAAACACTGCTATATTTGCATATGCATAATTTTACAAAATGATGTGGAGACCTTGGTGTAGATGAGAGTTACAGCAGAAGACAATGTATCTTTTTGTGAATGTGTATTGTTATAGGTTTTATTTGTGTATTTATTTATTGTTTTAACGTGTTGTGAGACGCCCAGAGTCCCCCATTGGGGGGAGATGGGCGGGGGACAAATTAAATAAACAAATAGATAAATAAATAAATAAATCTGCAGGAGCCTCTGTTATACCTTTCATTAGAGCCCTAAAGCGCAAGCCATCCACATCACTTCCTCCATCCCTTGTGATTTGAAACAATTAATTAAATTTATTTTTCAGTATCTGTAGACTTCCTTCAAATGAAAGGACTTTTGGACCAGATAGCTAGAATAAGAAGCTAATGTCTGACCAGCACTTCAACATTAACTATAAGGTAGCATGGCCCCTTGCTTTGGAAGTACATATCTACATTATTTATTTTTGATATTATAAAGAAATAGATTTATATGGTTGTGGGATATTCATCTTCCCTAGGTGGGAAGTCACACATGTAAGCCCTATATGAGAAAAAAATACAACAGCTACTTCAAGAATACTGTAATTAATTTGGTTGACTTTTAAGGCAACTTTTAAGGATTCTCAAGGGAGTGTCCAAGTCCAAAACTTTTAGTTGTACTGGTCTATGACTGTAATAAACTGATTGATTGAATGCCACTGAATATTGGTAACTGTATGGACAAATTTCTGTCACCTTGATCTGCTTGCAGCAATAATCAATAGATTGTCAAA
Organism: Python bivittatus; assembly: GCF_059951505.1. Taxonomy (NCBI): domain Eukaryota; kingdom Metazoa; phylum Chordata; class Lepidosauria; order Squamata; family Pythonidae; genus Python; species Python bivittatus. Next base: position 45,739,882 of record NW_028277058.1, read on the forward strand.
GGACATGCCTGTGATCTCAGTCCTGTCCATCCGATACCTTCCCCCTCTATTTCTTTCAGCCGTGCCAAGCACAGTCATTTGTATCTAATCCATCATTCTCTTGTAATACATGTTCAAATATGTGAATTTCTACTTATTATCACCTCAGGGCAGCAATGTTTTTATTTAATCCAGGACCAGTTGGTGGTTCTTACCACCAAGGTACTCTTGGTAACCATCTCCTCCACTTGATTATTGTATAGCAATTAAGTAACATGAGATAATAGAGATTTGGCAAATGGCATGGTAGTTTTTTTTTAGCTCAGCTTTAATGTCCATGCTATTCTTAAGTGAGATTTTATGATGCAGTTCTGTTGATTTACAGATCTAACGTTCTCCACATACACATATCAAGTGATGGATTTACATATACGTATCCAGTTTATGGAGAGTGGTTCAATCACTTGTCAGTAATCTATTTTACCAAATAGAGTCCCTTGTAACACTTTCTATAGTGCCTGATTATGGGCTGTCAAGCCATTTTTGACTCCTAGTGACCACATAGATAGATTTTCTCCATGATCTATAGTGCCTACAGAGTGCCAATTCCTAGGATAGAGTGTTTTTTTTAATTGGGGGGGGGGTTTCAGGAACCTCCTTAACTCCTTAAAAGTCAGATGTCTTATGATAAAAGAACAGAAATGTTTTCATATTTATAAAACCACCTTTGGATGCAATCTATAGTTATTTAAATTAAATATTAATTGGTGTTAGATAATGTTCCAATATCCAAACATCTAAGATACCAACCAAATAGTATATCTGAGAAAATAAAAGTTAGAAGTGCATCTGGTGAGCATGTAGATTTCATCTCAGCTCCTAATATCCTGCTACACTTTCCCATCACCCCACCATTCATGGGATTTTGAAGGGAAAATTTTGGTTTGGAGCTAGTTAAAGAGTGACAAGCAGATATTATCTTCTCACTCCGCTGAAATCTGACAGCAACGTTTCTTCCAGTAGTAAAGTTGCTTCATGCTTAATTATTTTACAGTTTTTATAGTCCACCCAACTCATGCAGCAACATCATCATGATAGGAAAATCTTCAGCAACATTTTTCCTACCATCTCCCCACATTGCTCCAGAACGAGCTCTTTCTTAAATTTTCCCTAGTTCTGATATTTCCAAGTTATCTTCCCATGCCCCACAACGGTAGTTACAATTAAAAAATAGCTTATTTTTAAAGACCCTACTGAGGAGCTGAAGCAACTTATACCTGTCCCTTCTGGTCCAAACACTTAGGACTGTCATACAGAAGTTCCACCTTTCTGCAGAACACAAGGGAGTGAGGCCTCTCCTGCTCCAGTCCCACTTTCCAGACAGGGGCTTCTGGCCAGAACTAAAGGTGTAGCTGCTACTGCTCTGCTCTTAAAGAGGGCGTGGCAGGAGGAGCAGCGAGAGGGGAGGAGGCGCTGATTGGCCAGAGGGGGTGGGTGGGAGGTAGGGAGTTTCCCACAATGCCCCGCTGCAGCCAGTGCGGCCGCCGATGGATGCTGCGGGAAGGTGCTGCCATTTGCAGCCGCTTGGACCAGCGGCTCGGCGGAGGGGCTCCGCTCTGGCCGCCACGGAAGCAGCCGCCCGCCGCCCTGCCTTTATCCCCGGCCCAAGCCGATCTCGCGGGCTAGCTCCCTCCGGCTTTTCCCTCCGCGGGCTGCTGTCCCTTCAGCACCGCTATGAACCCCGCTTCAGCAGCCGGAGAGGAGAAAGGGGCTGCGGGAGGCAGCGGTCCCGGCGGCAGCACGTGCCGTGGGGCCGAAGGCGGCGGGGACCCTCGCAGTGCTGCTGCTACGGCGGCCGACCCAGAGGAGCCTGGACTAACCGGTCAGAAGGAGGACTCCCTGGAAGAGAAGCTGAAGAGTTTAACCTTCAGGAAACAGGTGTCTTACAGGTGGGTGAAGAAAGCAAAGGGGGGAGCGTTGGCTTCCTGGGTGCGTTTTGGCTCACCTGAGGAGCAGGGTGCCTCCTGTCTCCGCTCCATCATCAGCATTGGAAGTTCCTGGGGAAATTACTCGCAAAGTCTCCCGCCTGTTCCGCACGGTGGCTGGGCTTTGCATATTCCCCACCGTCTCTCTAACTGAAGTGCATACGAGGCACCTTCTGGCCACCCTCCTGCTGCTGTTCCAATTGGGATGGTGTGATCTCCTTCCCTCCCTTTACTTCCAGTCTGCCTATGAGGAGGGAAGCAAGCAAGGGAGATCGCCTCATCTCGAATTCAGATTTAAGAGCATATTTTTGGGGGGATTGGGGGAAGAGGTCAAAATGATGCATTTCCACTCTGTGACAGCCAGGACTCCTGTTCTTGAGAAGATGATAATTAACTTGGACAACTGTCCTGGTTGCTTTGCATGGGGTGGGGAGGATGGTTAAATGAAATCTATTTCCCTTCCTCTCCCAGTCAACAACCACATCAGAAGCAGATATGCTTGCCCTGAGAGATAGCCTATGGCTAAAACCAGTTTATTAAGAACAAAATGTAGCATGTAATATATGTTTCTGTGTAAGGTCATTATACATACACCCAGAAAAACAGCTGTTACCCCATATCTTTTTTGTTTCACATGAAAATGAGACAATTGATGTATCAATATATCGATATTAAAGCAGTGCTGCAAAGGAGTTTGCATTCCTTTACACAGACCTATCCTTTGTGGAGAGCATTATGCATTTGATTTTGATAACATGTGATGCCGTCATGATTCCTTATAGAGTCGTGCAAGTGCATATGTTTGTGAGAGATTGATCCATCGTGGGAAACATGTAATATACTTGATAGCTCTGAAAGAGTTAACATTGCACAGAAATGTAATTTTTTATGCCTTAAAAAGCGATGTGACCTACAGGCTTTGGGAGTTACACTGTCAGAATAAAATTGCAAGCAGCGTCAGAGATGAGGCTGAGGGTAGCATCTCCTTTACCTATTCAGCTTGCACTAAAAAAATAAATCCTGATCTTGTTTATGATCCTTCTTCAAACAAACAAAGCTTCAGGGGAAAAAGGTCTGTGTGTACAGACTTTAGGATTAGCCAGGGGGAGTTCAGAACTGTTGTATGCTCGCCTAGGAAATCTTGTTATTTTGGAGCCCTGATACTTGAACTAAAAAGAAGAAAACAAACTGAAACCGCTATTGCTTTATTGGTGGGGGATCTAGTGCAGTGTTTCCTTGGAAAAACACTTATTTTGGTAGCGCTGATGACTGTTCGAGGGTTCAGGAGTCTTCCAAAGAACAAATCTTCATGTCCATTTTCGGCATCCCCATGAATCATTATGTAAGTCTCAGTATAAATTCAGTTGATGGCTATATTGCATATCCACGTCTTCTGTTTAACAACTGAAGATCCAGCTGAATCAGAGGTCAGCTGGATTCAATTACTTGTAAAATGCATGACCATAGGCATTTTAAAAATTTTGTTTCAGTTTTCTCAAGTAAGCCACTAGATTCCAACTTCTATCTGCAAATTTTAAAAAATTAGATCTCTGTGCATTGCAAGGCCAGCTTGGAGCCAAATCAGTAGCTTCTAAAGCTATGCCTGAAACCTCACCTCTCTGATACTCTATAGCTAGGTTCTTCCAGGCAAGCCAGGCATCGTGCAATCGCCTTGACTCCAAAATGGATTTTATAGAAGTCTAGTTATTGTTGCCTTGCATTGGTAACTGTCCTATTTTTTTTTTTTTAACCACTTCTCTGCTACCTTCCCCAAAAAAACTGAGTAGAGAAAAGAAATCTTTTTGGATTGTGTGCTTGGAGTTCCCTCTCTCTTGCCCAGAAAATGTTTCTTTATGGACATATCCAGTTGTTTTGGGGAAAAGAACAACAACAGCCTCTTGATAGTCTCTGTTGATCCACACAACTGAAAACTAAATGAAATGCATCTGAATGCAGGGTAAAGAGGCTCAAAATAGCTTCAAGTAACATAGCAATTAATAGTAGCATGAGAATTGTATGAAAGTGATATGAGTGAAATTAATACAAAAGAAGCAAAAGCAATTTGCTCAAACCATCACTACCCCAACTTTTTGTCTGGACATAAGCTTTGTTCATGTAAAAAGGGTAAAGTGGGGCAGGATGCTAGAATTAAAAAATCTCTGCAAGAAAAAAAAAACCTCTCTTATTGAAATCAAGGGAATGATATCCTTTAAATTAACAGCCTACTATGTTGGGTAGACTGGTGTTTTTCATAGCTGTTGCTTATGATACGTACAAGTCCTATCTGTTTTCACTTTATTCCTTCCAATCCTTGCAAATCCTGCTTAGTTGCAAAGATTATTTGCTCAGTGAATTACAAATGAGACACTTGCATAGGAAATGCTTGCAGTAGTTAACTGTTTGGGTCCTACAACTTCCCATTGCTGGAAAATGCTGAACCTAGAGAAGGTATTTTGAAGTTTGGCTGGTGGTCATTCCAGTCAGCTTCTGTTCTGTGTCCAGAGGTGTATGGAAGAAATTCCTAAAGCAGCTTTGAAAAGCTTGCAGAAATATGTTGCTTTCTGAAATATAGCATCCCCAGCAACTTGACTCCATGTAATGGGCTGTTTCTTTTGACTTGTAAACAAGACATGACAGTCCCAGTGATGAGCACAAAACCCAGAGTGATTAATTCTCAGCTGACCTCAGGAAGCAGTGCAAAACAATATACTTTGTGGACATCACCTCCAGAAAATTTCTGTTGCAGCTGCTTGCCTGACTTGCTTCCTTTTTCTAATAATGACCATGACAATCAATGTCAGACTTTCTAGTAGTAATGAATTGAAGGTAGAGACATCAACAGGTGGCTTTGGTATTCCAGGTAGGAATGCAATGAAACAACAGAATGCAGATCACTGGGTAGATTGTGAACTTTCTGTTATTGTCTTTAGCCCTCATCCTTTAAAGTGTAAAAGGAAAGGGGGTTCTGTACTTTCTTGCATTTCCAAGCAGTGCAAATAAAGTTTTCAGTAAACACAAAAGGTTAAGCTAGACATGGCGTACATGTATGAACCTATCTTCTGTTTGCAAAGATCAGGTTTGTCCCCTATTCTGAATTGGCAGCCCAGTATGAAGAAAAGGGAGAGGAGATTTAATCCTGTGTCTTTACTCAAGCTGGACCCTTCCTCCCCAAAGATTGCTCTTTGCTGATTTGTTTGAGCATTAACTATAATATTATTATCATTAATAGTCACCCTGTAGGTACTTTGCAAAATGTTGGAGGAGAGAGCCTTGTAATCTGTGATGTGTCATCCAAGCAACTCTACTAAGAATAGCACAGTTTAAGGAGTGAAAGGAAAAGAAAAGTCTGGGAAAGAATTATGTTCCATGACCAGTGATAGAAGAAATGGTCAACTACCTGTTCAATCAGCTTTTCTAAAAGGAATAGGAAGGATACCATCCTATTCTTTGTGTCAGGCAAGAATACTGGAATATTATTTTCTTTAATATTTAGTATCCTGGTGCAGCTACTACCTGTAGCTTTGTTCTAAAGCTCTGGTTGCACTCAGATGCCTAGATGGAACTAATGCATATACTGATGATCCATTTCAATACAATTCTGCCAGGCATCACTTTTTTTTTTAAAGGGACCATCTTTTGAATCGGAATCAGAGCTGAAGAGGACCCATCAGCACCATCTCTTCTGCTACTGACCGAAGCATCTACCCCTGAAACGCCAGGGCTTCAGAGCTCTCTGCCTTGTTCTTGGCTTGAACTCTGCCAGGCTGGACCAATGGCTTGAATCTCAACTAAGTTTCCATATATGGGAATCAAAAGATTCCACTGAGGGAGGAGGGAAGGCATTTGTTGCTTCAATCATCTTCTTCTTCTTCTTCTTCTTCTTCTTCTTCTTCTTCTTCTTCTTCTTCTTCTTCTTCTTCTTCTTCTTCTTCTTCTTCTTCTTCTTCTTCTTCTTCTTCTTCTTCTTCTTCTTCTTCTTCTTCTTCTTCTTCTTCTAAATTTATATGTGCCCAGACTCCCAGAGATTCTGGGTGGTTTCTATCAAAGCTTCTGCAGTGACTCAAGAAGCCTCCCAGTCCCACAGAGCAGATTTTCAGGGTAAACAAACCTTCTGTTGGACAACACTGAGATGAAACAGAGGTGGCAGAGAGGAGGCATTTCTTCCCTGCCAATACCATCCAGAATAAAATTAAAATGGGATTCTTAGCTGTGCTCCGTTGTGTTTTAAATGAATCTTTTGCCAACGGTGCAGTTATTGCCTTGAGTCTCCAAAATATAGACATAGCTTGGGGATAATCATTGGCATAAATATAGTCAAGGAAGGGATTGCAGATGTCTTGCCAGCCACAGGCACAGAGATTCTTAGTCAAACTTTAAGAAAACAAATCTGGTCATGGTCTGCTGCAAGGATGACACATGACCAAAGGACTTTCCCTAGGGCAGCTAGCTGCAGGCAAGCACAGTGGACAGCCTTAATGCGTACTGACTAGGATGCCCAGGAGATGGCAACAAAGTGATACAGAAAGCTAACTTTTTGCTGCTGTCCACTGGTGGTCTGGATTTTTGCCACCCAGAACTGGTAGCCCCATGAGTTGCTAGGATTGTTCACTTTGGAGACAGTTCTTTGAGTTGCCACTGCTGCTGTTCCTCTCTTGCAGTGGGCTGTGTCCCTTCTTCAAGCCATTAGCTCTTTGACGGATGACCAGTGTTGGGATGGGACCAGTTTGCCCACTTGAGCAGATTACTTTGGAATCTAGAGAGCCCTGCTTATTCCCTCAGGAGGTGACCTTATCATTTCTTGTTAAATCCACAATGAAGTCCCCAAGAGGTGTTGGAAAACTATCCAACAGCCTTCTGGGTCAAATTTGCACCTGAGTATGTTACAAGAAACCTAAAGATCAAAACTAATTAACTACTGATTTGGTCATGAAAATGGAATGATAACTGCATGCCCACCTACCCATCAGTATCCTTAATCCAGGATCAGAAATCAAACCTAAGCTCCAAACAAAAAGATGTGTCGAGCCAAATATTTTAATGAGGCAGCCTCAGCATGAATATTAATTTTCACCAAGACCAGGGTTCTTGGGATCCTTTCAAGGAAGGAGACAGTTAAGCAGTGGGGTGCTTGGTCACCAATAAAATCCCAACATTGGTAGATGTTGTCAAAGACATACAACCTTTTTTTGGCCAGAGGCGCTACATGGCTTTTGAGTAGCATGTTGGGAGCTGTTCTTAACATTTTTAAAATTGAAATTAAACAAATACAATAAATATGATTATTTTCCATATATTTAATAACTATTCACCTTTAAGATTCTGCAGCAGCTTTGGAAGAGGCTCTGAGGGCTACACCAGGATTGTAGGTAGGGTCAACATGTACATTCCTGCTTTGACCAAAACAATCCAATTTAGAGGCTGATACTGTACCCAACACCCAGCATCCTGATGGACGTGTCCCCCATCATACAAGCCAGTTGAACATATTCTTTCACAATTAAGTCTAGTTCTCCATAGAGGAGACTGTAGAATGGCTGAGTCTGGGAGATGAACTGGAATTGTGCAATCTCCGAAAGCTAAGTAGGGTTGGACCTGATTAGTACTTAGGAGTACTATCCAGGAAAATTCAGGGATGTACAATAAAATGAGAAATAAAAAAATATGGAAGAAGGCAGTGACATGCTATTCCATATTTTTGCCAAGAAAACTATATGGACTTATCCATGAAGGCAACTTGAAATGTAGTTGACTTTCCCTTTCTATCTCAATTACCTTCAACACCACACACCTCCTAATATTACAACATTCTTTTTTTTTTTATCCACTAACCATGGCTTCAGATGCCTCACTTTACAAACACGCCAGGCCCTAGCCAGCTTCCAGAACTTCTCCCCCACCAAATATGGAACGAAAACACAGCATTAAACACCTTCCAAAATTCTATCCATTTTCTTTGTCTGCTTCTTTGGAAAACTCGTATTTGCCATCCTTATTAATGAGTGTCCCTGTTTGGTATAAAGAGCCCCCTGCTAGTTGGAATAATGGAATCAGGCTACATAGATTAATCTGACTCACTATGAAAACAGCTCTGTACATCTCTGTATTTAGCTCGCTTGTGCCAATATGATCTTCTGGATTGAAAAGCAAAAACAAGCATAGAACTGAACTATATATTTATATACGGTAAGAATTATATGTACATGGGGAGTGAGAGGGAAGAATGGCGGTTGCTATTTATCTTCTTTCCCAGTGTGTGGGCATCCAGTGAATTCCATATCTTAGGTACAGAAGACATATAGAACCACCTTTAAATAACAACTTCTTGGGTTTATGATTAGTTCTGCTTGACTTGCCAACATGCAAAGAGAAAAAAGTTTCCATACCTCTTGATTTCTGCATCTTAATTCCTTTTGAAATGTACTTATCCCTTAGGGAATTTCCCCTTTTTGGCACTTATACCAGTCTCAATAGATGCCTCAATCTAAATATATTTTTTCCAGTCCCCAGCAGCACTACTAAGCTGAAATTCCTCCCACCAATCCCTTCATTTTCCTTTTATTTATTTATTTACAATTACTACTTTAAAAAGGGTGGTGCTGTGATGCATTTTCCGATGTAAATAACTACATCATGTGCAGGAAGATTTATCAGAATTGCTGGCAGAGGCAGTAAGAGCCCACGAACAATTATTCAAAGGTACCTTTATGGCTTTCAAATGGTTCGCTCGGGGCTGCTCTCTCTGCATGGGTTCTGCGTGCTGGCTTCTAGCAAATAACACTCATTTATGTTTACCTGTGGATAGGAAGATGAAAAACTTCTTGGAAAATAGTTTGGGTTCCTGCAATGGAATTTAATACCTTTAGTGGTAAGTGGAAAAAGAGGGAGAAGGAAAGGAAGAAAGGAGCGGTTATTAAAATGCGAGGAGAAAGGAAATCTTTGAAGTCCACCCTTTTTGTCAGAACTTAATATAAGGAAGGGTGCAGCAGGTACTAGCCGCTAAACATCCTTTGAATGTCAGGGAACTACTTCAATGGGGCAAATAACTGGCCACAAAACATTGAGTTTCCAAACAAAGTACTGGACTGAACCTACTCACCATATTTATTTTCTAAAAAAGCCATTTAGACTCTGGAGGCATCCTGAAAAATACAGGTAACATTATGGCTCCAACAGAAGAGAACATTATGCCTATCAGATCTAGGCTGCTGGAATCCAGATGACCACCAGATGGCAACTAAGAATTAGAGGTTGACTGTATCTGCTGCCATCTGGTAGTCATCTGGATTTTTGCAATCCAGTATGGGGAATGTGTAGAGGAGTATGGAAATGGCCTTGAACAAAATGCATGGCAGCCATTAGGAAAGCAAGAACTTAGCCCTGTAAAACAGGAAGGAGTGAGAAAGAAACTCAAGACAGGCCCACCTTGACTCTCTGTGGTATAAAAGGGAGGGAAGGAAACGTGCTGTCAGGCTTTTAAGACCTGTTATTATAGCCTCAGTCCGTAAAGAAGAGTTCTAGCATTTCTCATGGTGTCTATTTCCTGACCTGGTCTATCTTGAAGGGCTGATATAATCCTAGGTAACATTGGAAGTTGAAGCTTTGCTTTGCAGCGCACTGGCTTCCCACTACTGTAATTTAAAATATTTTAAAACATCAGATGGGACTGGGAGCTTGGTGTGTACCATAGGAACAGTCTATAGGCACATTGGTGAACCCAGCACTGTAATTATCTACTCCCTTCCACTCAGCCCATGTGCTCTATATTTTTTAAAACAGCGTTTCCATGCAAAATACAAAGATGCAAGTGATGTCATGTAGCACTAAAGAAACAATGACAATTTCCTGAGTACAGGGCAAGACAGCAGTTATCCCTATGTCCAGGATAGCCACAATTAGAAACTGGAGCTGTGTTTGTAGTTGCATTTCTGCTTCCCATCTCTACAAGCAGGCCTTTGGATATGAATATTGGCAAAGATGAGAAGGTGTTTCATGAGCTGAAATTTTTGTGCACGTCTGCCTTATTTCGCCTAATAGTAGGACCGGCCCTCATGAATTTCTATTCTACTTCATATACAACTATTAAGACTCCTTATTTGTGAATTCAGGGCCGCACCACAGAATTGTGAGCCAAACATGATCTCTCTCTCCCCCCCCCCCCACCCTGCTTATTTAATTGTTATGCACTTCCTTGCAAAAGAACTATCTGAAATATCTACACAGGAACTCTCTTCATAAGGCTTATTGATCCTAGGGGACCTGTATTCTGGTTCTATTAAATAGAAGTGCCTGGATGCAAACAGTCCTGCTGTTTGAGCCTTGGTAGGATGGCACATAATCGGGGTAATGTATTCCTCCTTGTGAATCCGTGCAGTGGAAGTATAACAAGAGACAGGAGATAGTCTTGATGTGTAGTGTGAAAGACAATCAAAGCAATTTGATTTAGAAAGTGCTTTGCTGCCACTTTCCATTGAAGCAAAAGGTGTGTTGTGCCTGGCAGAATCAAATCAATTAAATGTATTATGTTGCTGACACTTCTGCATCGTACTGAGCCTTTGCTAAGTGGTTGTTTGCAAAATACCTAAAAGGGCTTTGTATTTAATGATGTGTTTATATTATCTTGTTCTTTTCCCAGCAGTATCCTAGTCAAGATATGACTTGGGTGATATTCTGGCTCAGTGAATATACTGGGCATTATCCGTACCTGCTTTCCCATCCCATGCTTTCTATGAAAAGAAAGGTGGAAAGAAAGAAACTCAGCCCTAAGGTTCATGAATAAACAGAGGTTTACCTTTTAGCTTCTTCATTATGGGCACTACAGTGTCAGGCAGCTTCTCTGGTGCTCATCACTGGCTTCCTGCACCACTTGACTTTTTTAAAGAAAATGTTTGTTTAATAAAATATATTAAATAGGAATTTAACATGATGGGAACCAAGCACCACCCTTCTATATCATATTTATTTGCAGGAATGCTTTGGGGCCCCACAAAAATCCTATATAATGAGAACTATTAAATTGCTTTTTGTGACTGCCATGTTCACTGTGGCAGCCATTTTGTGAATAGCCCCACACAAGCTTTCCACACTCCAGATGTGCTTGGTCTCTGGTCCAATAAGGTTGTCTATCTCTGTTTTATTGTGTACATATTTCTGGGCAAGCTCTAATGATAAAGCCTTTCCAGGATGGATGGATGGATGGATGGATGGATGGATGGATGGATGGATGGATGGATTATATATAATCCTGCTGGCTGGGGAATTCTGGGAGTTGGAGTCCACACATCTGAAAGCTGCCAAGGTTGAGAAACACTGTACTAATCACTTTAAGGCTTTAAAGGTAAGAGGCCAAACTCTGAATTAGACTTAGAAATATGTTTTTGACCAGTACAGCCAGTGCATCAAAGAAGCCATGTTTTGAATGCCTCACCTCTACCCACATGCATGTGGCTTTATTGACCAGCTGAAGTTTTCAGAGCACCTTGAAAGGCAGACCCTTGTGGAAAACATTAGAATAATCTAGCTTGGATGTTAAAGAACATAGCTAAATAAATGTTGCCTGCATTATTAAGTTACCAATGCTTGTGTGATACCAACATCCAGTATTACAGATTCAGAAGATAACAGGCTTGTCTCCATCATGGACGCATGATCAAAACAAAAAATGTTTTGAATTCAGTACTATTTCACTTCTAAGGAAAAGTCAGACTCAGCCTGCATGGGATATACAAGCTGAGTACATTTCTGTTGTGCTTTTTATTACACGTAAATTATTCTGCAATTATTCTTAGTTTGTTTGTAAGATGATTCTTTGTGGGAATCATTTTTTCAGGTTTTATACTGGGGTGTTACAAAAAAAAGGGATTAAGAATATTTTTGCCCACAGATTGATGTCACTGTTAGAATCTCAAAGGGAAATGCAACAGCAGGATGGTTTCAAATCCTATCCTGCCTACTTGAGAATTGTTGCTATAGAAATGATCTAATTTGACTTTCCATAAATCTGGTTCTGGGCCAGAAGAACCCTTGTATATGAAATTGAGAATGATCAGAAGTTCTAAAAACATTAAATACAATATGGCTTTTCAAAACAATCAACTAAGGTCAAATGAACCCCCCGCCACCCTCATAGAGCTATCATTAGAGTCTTCCAAAAACCATCTGGGAACATTCCTTGCTTACCAAATGGCTAGTTATTATATAGCTAATTAAAACCCATCTATAATTGCTGAGATTTGGGATAATTTTGTACTCAAGGATCTTACTATTACTGAATTAGGCATCTATGAATCTGCTGATGAGGCTGGCCAGACCTAATTAGGCAACTCAAGAAGGAGAGAAGTTGACTAACTTATATAGATGTCTGGAGGGGGACAAAGGATGGAACATATGTGGTTCTACAAACCACATGATTTATGCTCTTGTGTCCAATGCAAGAAAGCAAGTATAAAAGGCTGGCATTTGCACTGTTATGTCAGAGTGTATATTTCATCTTTTTGGGGCTGCTTTTGCATTATTGTGGTTTATACTGGATGCCAACATGGAATCAGTTATCCAGAGAAATAGTGTGCTGCCTTTTATTAGATATGTGCAATTGGAGGTCTAGGATACTTTTTTCTTGCACTCAGCAAGGAGTTTGGCCTAAAACTCTTTTTCCTCCTCTATGATTCTATAGTGCACACCTTCCTCAGCACTTTTACTACAACCTCAGATGAATTCTCTTGTCATTTATCTCAGTTACTATGACTAATGGAGATTGGCAGTAAGATCTTCAGGATAAGATCAGATCTAAACTACTCTGAGCAAAAAATGTTAAGCAAGCTGGTCTCAGTGGTGTATGTACTTCAGCCTGTTGTGTGAACCTCAGCTAATTGTAGTTTATTCAGTAAACCATGATTAAACCATGGCTTAGCATGATGTCTGACCTCAGCCACAGAATTTTTAAGCTGAATTTTTGAAGGTTTTTTTGTCCATCTTAACTTCTTTCAACTTTCTAAAAATCAAGTGGGTTTAACTGCAAAGAATTTTATCCAATTCTGTATTCCACGGTTGTGAGATAACTATTTTTCTATGAGCTGTTTGTGAACCAACTTTACATAGTTGCTAGATAATGCCCTTAACTAACAATAGGAGATGGTCTGGAGATATTTCCATGTCTAACACTGGTTATATCTTAGACAAACTTGCATTTAGTGGTCTTTGTCAAAAGAAGATAGATGCTACAAACATTTAGAGTATGGTTTCTAAAGTTTATGTTTATAAACATTTTAAATCAGATGGATTATAAAGAAGGGGGAAGTCAGAAACCAAATACCTGTCTAAACTATTTTTAGCAGCCTTTTTTCCTTTACTTATTTTTTTTCTACTTTTCTTCTTCTTTCTATTACCATTTACAAATAACAGTACAGTGGAGATTTTGACATTAAGCTCAAAGATTTATATGTATTTTTTCATCCCATAAAAATAACTCAATGTACTTTGTTTTGTATGGTTAATCTTTTATTAATGTCATACTGAGCCTTAATTGTATAACTTCAGTAATTTTCTTTGTCCTCTCATCAATATTATATCCTTTGAAAATATATCTTTGTTTAAAATAAATAAATAAATGAAAAAGGAGACAGATGCAAAACAGGACACTTTGTACTTTGTAGTCTGTTTCATATTGTATTGACATTATTTGCTTGCTCACAGAGACCTATAAGTCTTAGTGGAATTATAGTATACAGTACATCAAAATGTACTGTACAAAGAATTGAGTCCAGCATTCTACTCAATTCATGAAAGAGCATCTTGGCATCTCTTGCTTAATCAAAGAGGCTTGGCAAGATGTGTTTTCAAGAGTTTAAATCTCTATTATCTAATTAAGTAAATTTAAGCAAAATTCATCTCATTTAAAAGAGAAGCAGACTGAGATTTTTCAAGAATTGGCTTTGGTTTAACAGCTCAGGTCTGGAAAGATTTATTTCAGTGAGCTTCCAGGCCTTGTAAATGGCTGGGTTCATATAATGCACTATGCTGTTTGTTTTAAAAAAACGATGGCTTACTGAATAAAACATAACTGGCTGTCCTTGCACATGAAGTCATAAAACATAGTTACAATCACAACACTAACCAAACCATATAATGGCTTACCATGAGATGTAACCCCAGACAAATTTCTTAACACATATCTTAACAAGTTTCTCTCATTTATCGTTCACTTCACCATTTGTTAGCCTGGTAGATCTATATTCCATCTTTCCTCTAGAAGCTCAAGATGGCATGTACTCCTGCCTGCCTGCCTGCCTGCCTGCCTGCCTGCCTTCCTTCCTTCCTTCCTTCCTTCCTTCCTTCCTTCCTTCCTTCCTTCCTTCCTTCCTTCCTTCCTTCCTTCCTTCCTTCCTTCCTTCCTTCTCTACAGCAACCACCCTGTGTGCAAAGGGGTTGGCAGCAAACTATGATGATGCCAAAATGATAAAATACAAGGGTTGATGTTGAACACAAATGGTATGATTATGTTTGTCATGACATCTGATGCAAGCCCACAAAATGTGCCATTTGCATGATAATGATATCATATCTATGCCCCCTCTTGTGTCTCTTTTGGGTTCCTATCCCTGTGGGGTAGGCAGGGCTGAGAGATAGTTTACATGTCCTGCAGAGGTGGTCAAAAAGTCAAGATGGTAGCCATGATAGTGCAATGAAAGCCCTGCCCCTTTTCAATGTATATCATGTGCACGACATACATAAAAACAAAGCATGGGGCTTAGATTGCTCAGTTGTGGCTGCCATCTTGACCATCCTCATTGATGTGTTTGATATTCCAGCTGATTGAGTCAACCCACCTCTTGACCAATTGAGCAACCTCTGTGTGCCAGCAACATATAAACTTGTATGAGTTGATCTGTCACCTGTTGGTTACTTTTTAGCTTTCTCAGTGCAAAAAAGATTGGGAAGGTATTAGATCTTTTCCTGTTTCCTAAATTTTCATTTTTCAGCTTTTTTTTCCCCTTGAGCAGAAAAAAAAAAATCCCTGGTAGCACAGTTTGATAAGTGTCATCATAATCAGGTTTAGTAAAGGATGGGGATGTCAAAATGGAGAGTGCAACTGGATAATTAAAGTTTCTCCTGTTTTACTGTGCATCATGTGCATTGCATACTCATAAAATGGGGTGAAGCTTTGATTGCTGCCATTTTGATATTGTTAATCTGTCCTGTGCATGCCCCTGGGGCCAAAGGGTCCATGTCTATCTCTTGCCCATTTCTGGCTCTTTTTTATCCTCCTGATGTTGGGGTTGGGGGACCAAAATGGTTACAGAGATGTAATGCTGCTTGTCTCTGTCTCAGAGGTAGCAGAATCAAATAACTCTCCAATCAGCAGCCAATCAGACACATGATTGATTAGGAGGAATTATATTAGCCACAAAGAAGCTAGTTAAGATTAATTGGGGGGACTTACTTTTCCTGTTCATATCATACATTATTCTGCCCAACAACCCAGTTTTATTGTATTATATCAATATATCAATATCAATATATATATATATATATATCTATATATATATATATATAGTACACATAACAGTTTTAAGAATATAATATACGTTCATACATAGCCTACACACTATTCCCTTTCAGGGTAAGCAATATTATGCAAAGCACAGAAATAGTAAGAAATAGTAAGCAACAGAAATTGCAAGCAAGGGATATGAGAAGGGAAAAGGAAATCTAATTAAATCTCATTTATGCCAAGACAACTCATTACATCTCTTCATACCTTTGACCTCACAAACCATCCTTGCTTTCACTGCAAAGATAAGCTACATCATATACTGGTTTTCGTTCTTTAAACTTATCTTTCTTTGAGGACCTCATCAGATCCATCAAACTGCAACTTTCTCAGTCTTCCCTTCATCTCAGCCCATATAGTTTCTTCATATATTGTATCCATTTTGTGATTCAATCCACATTTGCTCTGTCTATGTGGACAAACCACATCTACGTTCTGCTTTTGTATTCAATCCACATTCATTCAGCAATCATTCATTCTTGACCCTATCTCTTCTTCTTTTATGAAAAGCATTTCTTAAATACTCCATTTGCACTGCATTCAACTTACTCTTATGTTTCTCATGATAAACCCAACTCTGACTTCCATATAACAAAGTGGGCAGAAGCATGCTCTTATGCATAGCCAATGTTGCACCTTTCAACAAACATTAATTCCTCACAGCACACACATACTACCCCTCTACCTTTGTACCAGCATTTGCAAATCTAAAATTTTCCCCGTCTTTAGTAAACAATCTACTAGGCTACACAAATTTATCTACTTGATCTGATTTTTTGCCATTTATTTATAACTGGCAGTGATTCATTCCACTTTTTCTATCTAACTACAATGCTGATTGATACAATATTTTTCAGGCTCATATTCCTTTTTGCATTGTACAATCTATCTAGCGTTTGCTGCAAAACATATGAGTTCTCAGTTTCACCTGCTTACAAAAATAGATACAGATTCACATCCCCAGCCAACTTCCCTAATACACTGAAGTATGTGTTCTGAAAGTAACTTGATCTAAAAGTATTATTAGAGCCCTCTTACTAGATAATTTGATAGTTATAATAAGGATTGACAATCATAACAATAAAATAAAAAGGAAAATATGTCTTGTGAACAGGTCCACTGGGTGGCTCAAGGATACCCAGTGAACTTCCTTGAGTGAAGGTGGATTTGAACTTGGGTCTTTCCAGTCCAAATCTCAAGCCGTTATACCACACTGCTGTCAGGCTCCCTCATCAGGACTTCCAATTTTACATGGTTTAACTAGACGGCTAAGCAAAAATTGTCTAAACTCTCTCAGCTACTTGATATACTACGGCTTGATAAGAATGGTTATTGAAAACTAGTATGAAGCTCTATAAAACATTTGACTGCCCTGTCAATGTGAGAGTGCAAGTCCCTTTTATAACAATGGAATCCCATTGCCTTTCAACAAATTCTGTGCTCTATGCTTCATGGCCTTGAAGCTGAGCAGTTGTTGGTTGTTGACATCAATTACCTGAGAACACTTGGCTTAACTCTCATCCTTGCTCTCCAATGCAAAAGACATGGAAGAAGAGTAAACTGCAGATACTAGACTTTGAAAGGGGAGAGACTATCTTTAAAGTCTGGTATCAAAAGTTGGTAGGTCTGATGTATTTGATTAAAGAAAAGCCTCCCCCCATATTAAAAAAACAAACCAGGTTAAGAAAGAGCAAGCCTATAATTCCCTTGGCTGTCTTCGTGTTTTGCTATGTCATCATAGAAGGAGGCTCCTCTGACAAATTATAATAAAATGTCCAAGAAAAAAAGCACTCTGATGGTGTTCATATTTTAATGAGGTGGTAGTCATTTTGCTTCCTCTCAGCAGGAGGAATCCATTAGGCCAATTACACTAATCAGTTCAAGTGCTCCCGTATCTTTGTGCCTAGATATTCTGATGTATTCAGAGGCATTTTGGAACTTCAGAATATAATAGTTGTTAGGAAGACAGAAAGGAAAGATTGGATCTAGAGCCAGGATTCTGTGGGCCTCATCACCATAGAGGAGATAATCCTGAACTTTAATGCCAGGAACACCCAGGATCTAGTGGAAGTACAAATGTTATGGAGCTAATTGCCACAATGACCTCAATGTTACTGAATTTGATTTCATTTATATAACTGAAAAATTGCAAGAGGAATACTAGACTTAATTGATATTGGGAAGCTTCTTAAAAACAAGGGAAAGTGGAAGTGAAAATTTAAAAAATGCATTTCCCCCCAAGAATACCAAGGGGGGGGGATTATTATTCTAGTTCAGTGGTTCTTCAACTGTTTGACCCAATTACCCCTTTTCCCAGTCTCAAATGATGCCATTACCGGCCCCCCTCCCACCAGACTCTGATGTTTTACACAAGTGTCCTGGCTGCAGCAGTTCCAGATTGAGTCCTTGACTCACAAACAAGCAGTTACAAATTGCTCCATTATCCCCAGTTTAAGAACCTATTCTTGTTGAACTAGAATGTGTACTACAGGTCAGAAAACACACTTCCAAGCAATCATCAGCAACTGTTGATCTTTCGGAATTTGATATCACAAGATGGATTGATAGCTGTCAAATTTGGACAACTTGAACAGAGTATTAGATTGAACCATGGAGACTTAAATTGCCAAATTTTTTTTAGTTTTTTTTTTTTATCCCACCTTTATTATTTTTATAACTGACTCAAGGCGGCAAACATACCTAATACTCCTTCCTTCTCCTATTTACTCATGATGACTATATTATCTCAAGTATCAGAGGGAGGGTACCCTGAAATGCTGGCTGTTGGGAATCCAACTGGGTGGATGTTATTGTACTTAGGCCTTATTTTGTTTAAGGGTTACCTTCTTCTTCCATGCCATTATGAGAAAGAGGGTGCATGTTTTTTGATCTACTCCTTGAAGCCATGGAGCAGCTGCAGCCATCTGAAAGCCCTCTACAGCTGCAGTTCTGTGTTTCTCCAAGGATAGACAGTGAGGGCTTCTGGCATTTGTGCTGAGCTTTTGAGTGGCTGCATGTCTTCATGTCTTTGAGACACAGATCCATAAAGGCCCTTTGCTTAAGCAATGTGGTTCTGAATGATTTGCACAGGCCTAGTAACCAGTGATATCCTTTCACTGAAGGAGGTTCTGTGATCTCATGCAGGCTACTTACAGTGGAATAAGTAGCTTGCGTGAGATCACAGAACCTTCTGCAACTATGGAAATGTGTGGACTTCAATTCCCAGAATTCTCCACCCAGCCATGCTGCCTGAGGAATTCTGGGAGTTGAAGTCCACGCATCTTAAAGTTGTTGAGGAACCCTGCCTTAGAATATATAATAGAAGCAGAAAATGTAAGCTTCCTTATATATCCTCCCCTTTGTTCTCAAAAGCGGTCTTGCAGCCTACCTTTCTTCTGCTTCATGTTCATGAACACTTGGCTGTAAGTACCTTCTATGTATTATAGAAAGCTCTTTGTAAATTATACCTGCCTATTTCTAACACTTTTCTGTTCTTTTTCTGTTCCTGGTTTCTAAGCCTAATGCTGATTGCCTTCCTTTTGGGCCAGGTTCAACAGCTCAATGTTAAGTGCAGTACTTAGGGTAATGGAATGAAATAATTGGTGAATAATAGTTGTTTGCTAAATATGGTGCATTTAAATACGAGATGTAGTTTTTGCCATGTGGGCATGCTTCTTTGCATATCTTTGCTTTGAAAATGGGCACTTTTTAGGGATGAATAAGCTAGGACATCATCATAATCAGTTATTATTTTCCTAGTGCTTTAAAAATGAATGTCAATTACTTTCACTTTTCATAAATCCTTTGAACAGAGGCCATACATATCACTGTGCACATAATTTTTCTCATTTACTGTTGGTAATGATGGATAGGTCCAAGGTCTCCTTCCTGTAGTCTCATTTTGACTGAAGCTTATGGTAAGAAAAGATGGTGGCTTTTACTAATCATTCTGGTTTTCAGCTGTGTCCCCTTCAAAGAGGGCACTTTCTTTCAGTTTCTGCTTTTTGAACCTTCCATTCTTAATCTCACTGTGGAAAACTGAGAACTGAACTGTGAACTTTTATATTAGGGCAGTGCTTCTCAACCTTAGCAACTTTAAGAGGTGTGGACTTCGGCTGGCTGGGGAATTCCGGGAGTCGACCTCTTAAAATTGCGAGGGTGAGAAACAGTGTACTGTATTAGGGGGTCAAGCTGAAGCTCTTGAATAGTCAGCCTCTGAGGAAAATTGGTGTCAAGGGAGCACTATTTGAGCCAGCAGGATTGGGAAAAGATAAGGATGCATATGGAAAACTGTCTTTTATTGGATTACAATATTTGTTTATTTATATCAATTTATATAGACATCCATTTTACTATTACCTTTTCTAATGGCTTGTAAGGTTCACAGCTACCCAGAAAACTTGAAATCAATCAATCAGCACAAAACAAAAGATTTCAAGCAGGGACTTCTCTAAACAGCGTTTTATTTGGCCAAGCAAAAGTCTGGGTGCCCACGCCGTGCACCAAGAGAGAGCAGGGTGGCACACCCTTGGAGACAAAAACACAGCCTTTTATGGTATTCTTAAAAGGGCAGAACTAATTAACATTATAATGAAGATGAGGTTTTTTCTTATGCCCTTATATGGTTTGGTTCTCCTTTTCTGGTCAGTCACCTACTAAACATTCCTGGCATTCCTTTCCCCCTGACCTCTCCTCAGCAGGTATCAGTTTACACAAAACCCCCTTCTCAACCTTCTGGCTATCATTTTACACAAGGCCCCTTTTCTCAACATTTTACGCATATACCTTTTTCTTAATAATCATATAATCCTTCATTCAATAGTTATTCAGTTTACACATAACCCTTCAGGCTGGCTAATGAAATATTGAGCCCAGTTAAGTAATAGCAGCTCACTGAATTTAGCTTGAGAAGCTCAGCAGGACCAGACCTGATTAGAATTTGAATGGGATGTCACCAGGAATTACCAGGGTTGTAGGCTAGACTGAGAGAAAAACATCCCAGAAGAAGGCAGTGGCGACCACTTCTGTTAGGTTGTGTAGAAAACTTTGTGGATGTAGCTATGGCTTCATCAACAGCCAAGCTCAACCTGAAAGATTTTACTTTTTTTTCAGTCCACTATTGTAGGTTAGCAATGGCCCTCTGAGATCTTAGGCAAAGTGTGGAAAAAGATGTGACTGCTTTAATGAGTAGACTCATTATAGTAGCTGTTTAATTCTGATTTGCAGAAACCTAAAAAAAGACATCGCTGCTTTAATCAGCAGCATAGAGGTGCTATATTCCCACAACTTCCACAGCATTTTTTCTGGATCATTTTAGAAGTGTGCATAGTCCTATTATCAAGCATGGTACATCTTTGGATTGGCTTTATAGATTCACAGCAATATAGTATTTCTATTTATAGCCTCAAGATGGGTTCCAGAATTGAACTAGTTGAATCTAGTGTGCGATTTCTATGTGAGTATGAGAAATCAGTATTCATCTTCCTCTGAAATCACAGACCTATGGTTTGTATACTGCTTGATCCAATATTGCCATTAGAAGCACAGAATACCTTTCACTAGCTTTGGCTTATTATTTAGTATAAATAATAATAACAACAACAACATTAGATTTATCTCCGCCCATCTCCCCTAATGGGGGACTCTGGGCGGCTCACATAGTACAACATTCTAACATTTTACAACTTAACATTTTACAACACTTATCTTTATCTATCTAACATTTTACAACCTATTTAATATGGCCAGCAGTGGTCGCAAGGGAGTCAGAACATTTCTTCCTCCGTTGATCCTTTTCCGCCAATCACATCTGTCACGTCCAGCGTCAAGTCGGGTCCAGCAACGGTTTCTTAAAAATATACTTTTTAAGTATATGTAAGTATAAAGTTACAGCCATCCCTGATTATGGTAAGGTGATATACATGAGGCTAGTTCAGAATATGGCTTGAAGCTGCAGAGAGTTCAGAATTTAGCCAGTTTAATTCAGACTGAAATGGTGAGCTGAAGTTGTATTATGCCAACTTTTAAAGAATTACATCAACGCATTTCCAGGGAAGTAATGGCGGACTGAAGTCAGCTCTGGGAGAGTGGAGCTGACGGCTGCGGTGGAAAGAGGAGCTGGTGAATGAATCGGCTCTTTGGAACCCCTCTCTGGATCAAGGAGAAGACTAGGATCACCCACAGGTTTGCTCCATACAGAGGCTCGCCCGCAAAGAGACCACAAAATAGCTATCCCCGGCAGGTTTGAAAACTCTGGGAGCTGGGGAAAAATCATCCTGCCCAAGCCTTCCCCACATCCTCTCTTAACTACCTTAGGAAATTGCTTGTTATTGATCTTTTGGATGTTAAGAACCTTCTGAAGGGCAAGTTTCATTATGCTGGGAGAGCTTCCTTCTATCCTGGATGAAAGAAGTTTCATGTAAGTTTAAGGATTAAAAAGAAAAATTTTGATTTTCAGAAAACAGCAAAAGAGGACTGGAATGTTGATTTTGGAAAGTTAAGGGACCAGATGGACCAGAATATTTCCTGTGGGTTATTTAAAATTTTATAAAAGTACAGTATATATGAAGATTTTGAAATTAACTGTAAGAAATCCTCACATGGTAAAGTCTTGCTGATTAGAAAATAAACATATGATAAGAGGGGACTTTGAAGGTTGACTAGAGGGAACCAGAGAGAATTAAGGTTTACAATTAAAGGAGAAGAGACCTATTAATATAATGAAACAACATTATTTGACTATAGAAGAAATTAAGGCTGAGAACAATGTACTCAGAAATTACTTTCAGGATTGTCTGCTACTATAAAAATGGATCTAACAGAGGCTACAGAAGAGGAACAGATTTTATTGGACAAAATAGAGGCTAAGGCTGACTTGAATGTGGATTTGAAAATGGTTTTTAAAAAATGCCAGACTACAAAAGTGTTATGGAAAAAGATGATGTGGATTTGAAAACAGATTTAAAAATGACAGATTATAAGAGAGAGGTGGAAAAAGATACACAATGGATTTACAAATGAAACTGGATGACATTTTAATAATTAAAGGGGACAAATAATAAATCAGAAGAGTGACTTGGGTAGTCTTTTTATCTTGGATTTACAAAAGGGATATGTTAAACTACTGAAGCTATTCCTGAGAGGAGATAAAGAGAAAATGATAAGAAAACAACTTATGGGATATTACTTGATGGGATTAAAGACCACGCTTTAATAAATGGAAGGATTATAAAATGAATTTATTTGAGCACGGTTAAAATATATATGCTGTGGTTTGTGGTAGCTATTAATGGAATTTCTTCTTGACTAGGACTGAATGACAAGGTTTTGAAGATTTGTTTATAAATGGGGAGAGATTTCTTTTGCTTTATTCCTCAGAGAAAGTGATAAGTTGGTATACAAAATGCATTTATTTGATTAAGGTTAAAATAGATGTGCTATTATTTCTGGTAACTCTTAATGGACTTGCTGAATAGGGCTGAATGATGAGTTTTTACAATTTGTTTATTGATAAGAAATGAAATATGGGAAGAAGATTTTTTTATTATTGAAATACTAGAGAAGGTGTTAAGTTACTGAAGTTGTTTATACTTGTCTGGAGGGAGGGGGGTCATTTTTTCAATATTTCCCCTTATTTTTTTCTTTTTCCTTTTCTTTTTTCTCTCTCTTTGCACTTTTCTTTTTCTTTACTTCACTTTTTATACCTCAGTTTGTATTAGTCTTTTATCTTTGTATTTGTAAACTTTAATAAAATTATTAACAAAAAAAAAGAAGAAGAAGAAGAATTGTATCAACTGCCTTTCCATTTCTAAGTCTAATTCAAAGTGCTGATATCGCTTTTAAAACTCTTAATGATGTGCGATTCAAGTCTCAGGAGGAGCTGCTTCTCCCAAAGTCTATACATTTAGTTATTGCAAATATATATATCATCCAATCTCAGACAGTTTTGAGAATATTGCAAGAAATATAGTAATTAAAATGCAATAGTAAAATTCAGTCCATCAATTGAACTACTAGGTCATCAACATAAAAACAGGCCTTTTAATGATCTGGATAAAAAAATGCTGTATAATTTCCTTCCTAAAGGTGCAAATTGTATTTCAATTGGCAAATTATTCTATAACATAGACCATGCTATGGAAAAAGCAGAATTGTTGATGTTATTTGTGGCTGGCCCTTCAAAAGAGTTTCGTGTGATTTATTACACCCTTCAGAAGATGCTTTCTCTGCCCACCATTGGTGAAATATTAAACTCTTTTCCATATAGAACTCCAACTTTGTAAAACCCTACCTAAATGAGACTCTACTGTGGCTGTCATTACAATATTTTCAGCATCAGTTCAAGACTTTTTTTTTACCTAGGCATTTTGAGTTGATGTTTCTGCCTGCAGTTTTATGTTTTTGGTGTCTCCAGGTTTGTGTTTGATGATGCACAAATTTATTGTATTTGAAAAGGGGCAATGGATTTTTTTTAAACAAATATGTACATTGTACTGTCGAAGGCTTTCACAGCTGGAATACGATGGCTGATGTGGGTCTTCCGGGCTGTGTGGCCATGTTCTGGAAGTTTTGGTTCCTAATGTTTTGCCAGCATCTGTGACCGGCATCTTCAGAGGACAGGAGCACAGACAGGAGCAGTTCTCTCTGTGCCGATTATGTACATTACTTATATGTCTTGTGGGCTAAGAAAACATCCAAATTTGGAACAAAGAAAAGGAAAATCCCACTTCACATATGAATACTTGTATAATTTATGATTGCCATCAAGTGAGAAATTACATGTATTTCTATCATTCTAGGCAATTATGCTTTATCTTGTTCACATCAAAGCCATGGAATTGATTTTGAGAGAGATGCACCCCCAAAGCAGGGAACAGACCCTTGGGAGCCACAAAAGAGAAGAGAATTAATCCTCCATCTCTATTAAGTCTATGGCCTCCTTTGCTTAGAAAATGGAGTTTGTGCCAGGCACGGTGCTGAGTCCATTAAGACCTGGAGAGATCCCAGAGAAACAATGTGATGGACTCCATCCAATTGATAATTTTATTAAAGGAAATGGTGTTCTGTCTTCTGAACTTTTCTTCTGTTGCCTCCGCGCTTTTAGACTGTAATTGTTTTCCACATCTTTATCATTTATTTTTTCATATAAATACTGTTGCACTGGAATTCACCATGCAATTTCTCAAAAATTTTCTTCCCCTTCAAAGAAAGGTTTCTGTTTTACTACTCAGGGTGTCTGAATATTTCTCTTGGATTTATGTTGGCAATGGCTGTTGAGCTTACAGTACTTTGTTGATGGAAAAATAATTCATGTCTTTTTAGCATGGTGCTGATCCCCTGGTTGCCCAGCCTTCCAATCAGAAAAAGCTCAATAGGAGGCATTTCTTCATAAGAAATGAAGAATAGGTTTTGAATAAAGTATGATAAATGAGGGTGGCTGTAGACCACTGAGAAAGTATTACACAATTAAAGACATTTGGCCACCTTATAACTCAGTAAATCCACAAACACCACACGCCACCCATGAGAACTGCCTTGAAATTCTCTACTTTAAAAAGAAACTTGGAAAGCAAATTATGTTTCATCAGTTTAAATGAGAACTGATGGGAAAAAAATGCAGTATGCTATTACATATGCAGAGTGTCTTATTCTTTCCTTTGAAATGCCCATCATTTTCAGAGTTCATAGGGCTCACACCAGTCCTTACCTGACTCATTACATTCTGGGCTCCTCTGACTGTATGACAGATTATGTCCTGTTGGCTTCAGATGGTGCGGCCTGGTGGCAGGTATCAAGAAACAGACTTCTCCTCCTCCATCATCATCTCTTTTTGCTCCAAGCTCCCCCTTTTTATCCCATTAATCAAACAGAGGAAAGTTTCTAGAGAATTCCATCCATAAAAGGGCTTCTCTGTTTTGTGAGAGCATATGGATAGCTATTATTGATTTAATATGGCTTGGGAAAAATCTGTTGTTCACCTGTTGAGCAATGGCTGCAGTGATATAATTTTCTCCCCAGTCTGCAGAGAGTTCCTATGTTTAGTGCTTAGTCTTAGTCTTAAAGCTTCTACTGAATTAAAATAGTACAATGATGTACATGCATGAAATTTAAAGATCCCCAAATCCACTGGAGTATCTTGGTTGTATATTACATGATTGCATGAAACAGAGTCAAATGGGAGATAATAATTTCTAACACCCCTCCCTCTAATTGATTGAAATTAGGTGAAAGCTTGCCAGTCACCACAAATGACTATATTCCTTGTCATTTCCTGGTCAATCTCTGTTTTACTTCCTGGCTATTACGTATGTCTTAAAGCAAGAAAAATTTGATCATTTTTTGTGATGTTACTCTGATTGGCTTTACACATCATGGTTTGTTTAGCCCTGATTTGTGGAATATATACATTTGGCTGAGTTAATGCAGCACACAAAACCAATTATGGACAACCTTTGGGTCACACGTTGCCTCTACTCTTATTATTTGCAACTCCCTAGTAGACATCCCCAGATTATGCTGTTGAAATTCAGCATTAAACCATCATCTCTCCTAGATGCAGTTCCCCAGGTTTATTGCTAAAATAAGTGATGACATGATTTGCCACTGTAATTCACCTAAATCTTTCCCCCCAAATGAGCCTAAAATGTTGGCCATGGCCATTCCAGTGATCTCATTACATCACCAATTCTTTGGAGCTGGGCTCTGAATATTCTGTTTTCTTTGATGGAGATGTTGAACCAATTCTGAAAGAGCTTTAGCAGCTTCTCTGTCACAAAACTGTAAACAATGAGCAGAATTTACTACATGTAAGCACACAAACTGCCTTCGCTGTGTATAGCAACATAAATAATGGGGGAAATCAATGGCAGGCAATGAGATCATATCACAGTATCTCTCCAGCACAGCATTTAAACATACCCAAGGCACAATACAGGGCGTCAATTTTTAGTTTTTCTGTGACAGTGATACACTGATAAGTGGATAATAATAAAACAAGGAGGTAATAGGCTTGTTTTCATGGAGTTATTGTAAATAGA
Source organism: Python bivittatus (assembly GCF_059951505.1). Taxonomy (NCBI): domain Eukaryota; kingdom Metazoa; phylum Chordata; class Lepidosauria; order Squamata; family Pythonidae; genus Python; species Python bivittatus. Next base: position 45,766,428 of record NW_028277058.1, read on the forward strand.
GTAAAATTTCTCTGCAGTGCATTGAAGGACTGGAATGGTTAATCTGTTTTAGAGAGAGAAATGGTAAAAATGAATTATTTGAGGATGGAATACGAGTTTCGATTGAACACTAGGATTTTTATCCCTTCTGTAGGCTGATCTGAAAATTCTGGCTACTGCTCTGAAATCTATAGAGTATCAGAGGAATTAATGTAAACATCACACAGATGCAATATTTGAGGCTGTTTCTCAGCACTTGCATTTTCACGATACCCCAACTTTTCAGTGCTTGGTGAGCTTCCAAGTTCTTGCGAGCAAGAACGAGTCTCTAAGAATGACTGCAAAATCCACACTGCAATGTGACTGTGAATTAAATGTGTCAGGGCAAAAATATCTGGGCTCTTTCAAGCAGTTGAAAAGACTGAAGGAATGCTCCTCTAAAGAACTGGTAAATATAGTACTGATAGATTATTTTTCACTGATTGTGAAGGTATGTAGACCTGGCCTTGGGAATGGGAGAAGGAATGAGAGAACCATTAAGGGGGGGGGGCGGAGGGACTTTCAGGAAAGATTACTCAGTCCTGAGAAAGAAGAAAGTGTGAGAAAGAAACTCAAAATAACCCCACTTTAATTTTGCTTGGTATAAGATGGAGCAGAGAGAAACCTTCAAAATTCTATCATTCTACCTTATTACAATGCAGACCATTCCTGGAATCCCTGCTCTGCCTGTTTCTTGAATTGGCTACCATGAAGGGCTGATTCTTTTTGCCTGGGGACGAGAAAGCTTGTGTCTGTAGAGGCCCTGTTGCAAATACGATTCTTAATTTTTGACTGTGGGAAAATGGAGCAGACTATAGGTTAAAAGTGACAGAAAGAACACATGTACCTCTCCTGTGTTAATTCCTTGGAAATCAATTCCCTGCAATATTGTTTTGTGAAGGAAAAACGTTAGGCAGCGTATGAAAATGTGACCTCACCATACAGTATGCAGGTGTAGCCTTAGAAAGTCAGCAATTTTGTCTTCAAATGATGTTGTTATAAAACAGCATGTACTGAGATTCCATTAATAATCCAGAGACTTGGCTCTCAAAGGACAGAACAGCTCTCTTGGGAAAAGACTTAAGTGAGTTGAAGGTGATTGCTACTTAGGCTAATGGATTTATTTAAATAAATTGTAGCGGGGAGAACACTAGGGAATGTTTAACCCCATGGTAGATAAGACTTTGGTTCTCTTAGGGCAGAAAACCAAGATAGTGATGGTGGTGGTGGTGGTGGTGATGATGATGATGAAAAAAGTGTGTGCATGCTATTCTTTGTTTGCAATCCTGTACCAGCTGCATAAAGAGATAGAGGACAACAGTGACTTATTAAAATACCAGGTATTAGGGGGAAATTACCAAGTTCATCAGCCAGGGAAAAGAATAAAAGTGTAGAATGGAATACTGATACCAAGAGATCTGAGTGTTCTGGAGAGTGGATAATTAACTTGAGCAAGGACTAGTAAAGCAGCTTTTGTAACTTAGGGTTTAGGACACCTGATGCATTGGGGTGGGGGGAAGGATAGGCAGATCCTTACTCCCAACCACCTACATCCATTAGATCAGAGAGTCAGAGAGCCAGTGTGCTTGGGAAAATAAAGGCAGGAAGAAAGTACCTGGAGACGGGAATCTCGTAGACAGAGTAAATAATAAAGTGGGAACTCAGAGGAAATTCCTAACTCTATATCCCGTTGCTCTGTGTGATCTATACATTGTGAGGGGCTGGGAGTCAGTGCAACTGAAGTCAGTTTTCAAAGTATTCCCACACATTTGGGTACTAACTGAATGATATTAGCAATGGAATCTCTATGATTGCCTGCATCCAAATGACGTTGTAGCTATATGGGGAAAAATAACTATCACATTATTATTAAGTTTAAAAGATACCATGGCTGCAAGAAACTTGAGTAAATCATAGCCAGTACCTAAAGAATTACCGTGATTCAATTTTACATTTTAACTTCCTGTATGTTTTGCCATTTTTGTCTCAATTTAAATCTAAGAATTCATAAACAGTAACAGTGGTTTGAAATTCATTAGTGATCAGTGATTTCTTCTCCCTAAGATTTTACATGGATAATGTGTATAATCTCTGCTTCTCCCCATATCCTGGTATGTCACAGAGTTAATCAAGTCATCAGTGTTACCGCCTTGTCTGGCTTCAGATTAATATGGCTGATCCTGTTCATATGTAGGCCCTAGAATAATACAAACATTTAATATTTGGAGACAGATGGACAATAAAATGCAGTGCTGGGTGTAGATCTCTGATTGTACAGATATAATCTGATTAACATATTAACCAGGTTCTCAGATGTGAAATTTCAATTCTTATAAAAGTTCTTCAAATGAATGAATAAGACTAGGACAAGGTTGCACCACAAGAAAATGTAAGGTATCACTTTTCAGACTGCTAATAGGTATCAAATATCTAATATAATTAACATGCTTAATTCTCAGTTGCAGTTACAGCCAAGGCAATCTCAGCGCCATAGATAGGCAAGGTGAAATGGGCAAGGATCCAGGAATCTAATGTTCTCTAGATGATCATCAGGTTGATTACTTATCTGTTTAAAATGTTTGGTTGGAGATTGATATATCAGATTTTAAGGAAACTAGCTTCAATGGATCAGGGTTTCCCCCAATGCCCAGCCAGATACTTCTAACATGAAAACAATAGCACTCTCCTACTGTTCTTCAGCAATTGCTATTAGCAAATACTACTAATACTAGAACTAGCATATATTCAACATAACATGTAGCCACTGATAGCTCTACCCTGGGAGGGTTTGTTTGGTCCTACTTTAAGGCATCTAAGAGGAGAATCACTGTGACATAGTGGTTAAAGTTTAAATTAGGAGCATAGAACTTAGTTAAGGCAGGAGAAAAAGAAGAGGAACACTTCAAAATCAAATTAATGTTCATTCTGACTCAACCTTCCCTTACCTGGTGTCTTTCAGATTACTGGCTAGGCATTGAAACCCTAACATATCTGGAGGGCACCATATTTGGGAAGGCTGTGTAGATTTTGCATATGAATTCGAGGAGGCTGATTTGTAAAAACATATTTCACCATAGCTTAGGAGAATGGTCTTTGGAGGAGAAGCCAGGAAAATAGAAAGAAGCAATTCATCTGTCTTTGTAAACAACAGTCAGAGTATGGAATTTATTTTATGGCTTTCAGCTTCTATTTTTCATGCTAAAGATAATTTATTTGGTATTCTCCTTAGTCTCCTACAGTGCTTCTTCATGTTTTTATTGATCTCAAAATACTTAACTAAACTGAAGATTTGCATGCTGTTCCTGAAAATATGGCACCCCCCCTTTTTGTGTTTTGACTGATGGGGTCCCATGGAGAAGAAGTCAGATTGACTGCTGTTGTGTCACTGATTGTATACTTTTAGTCCTGGAATACCAGAGCAGTGAACTGTGAGCAGTTTCTGTATGAGCATATGTGTAAGTGTGGACACAAGGATGTCCATCCTAACTTACGAAGGAAGTGAAAGGCCTATGAAGTTCATATACCTGTGCAAAAAACCCAACCAACCAACCAGCCAACCAAACAAACAAAAAAAACCCTGGCTACCTAAATAGCTATAATTTATCTATACAGAATCATTGGTCTAATCCACCATGGATCCAGTGATTAGCTAACATAAAAATGAGGTACTTTCCCTAAAAGCAAAGAAATAAAACTGGTTCTCTCTTAGTATTTAATTTATATATGAATATAGGGAGTTATGAAATAGCAATAATTCTTTCCCTTCTGTTGTGATATACTCAATATTCTGTTTTGTGGTGGTAATATGGTACTTTTGCCTCCTGTGTAAGTAAGTGCCAAGCCAATAGATTTTGTTTCCTGAAGTGCAGGACAAATGAAACCCCACCAGCTATTTTACCCAGATTTGTTTCCGTGTTCAAGTACCAAGTCTTGCCTCCATCTCCCATGATTCCTCAGAGATAGTTTTCTTTACCTGTTGCATGGCAAGATCAATTTTGTCAATAGGTTCAAAATAGGCATTGCTGTGCTGAAAGGAACAAATGTATGTTCCACAAGCTCTTTCTTAGTTTTTGAAAGGGGAACCTTGATCTCTTGTTCTTTTCCTCTGCATTGGGGAAGTCAGCCTAAATGTGCCTTATGCTGTCAAGTTGTAGACTTTAAAAGAGATCACTGATAATAAAAGGCTATAATAGTTGAGGTGGAATTTGTAACTGCGGCATAGTATGTCATTTTTATGTTTAAACGGAACCAAGAAAATGTCTGCTAGAAAAAGATGAATGTAGAAATAATTGCATATCACTGTTGAATTTAAAGTGCGGGCATTTAACATCAGTTTCCAGAATTCAGGACTGTCCAAGTCAAACAAAAATGTGTCAAAATAGGGTAAAAGCCAATTTGTAATCAACGAATAGAACTGAGTTGAACTTCTTGATTTTGCTATTTCTCCTCTCTATAATTGGCAGATATCTTTATATTTTTAACCCACGTTTCCTCTGTATAGTATTTTTTTTTTTTTGCATATACTGTAGATTTCAAAATATGATTTTGAAAAGTGATGTCAGGAGATTCTAGCAGAACGGCATTTATGTATTGATGGAATTAATAACAACCACAACTTATTATAGCTGTGGACTAAATAATGTTGTATGCATACAATCTATGGTGTAAATATGTTAGGACCTAGGCTGTAATACCTTTGGAGGCAAATTGGGAGGCAAGAAGAGCTAGAAGGCTCTTAGCATGGTCTCTATTTGCCCTCAGATCACCTGATATCTCCTAGCTTGATGGACTTTCTTTTCCCACTGTTGTCCCACCATGAGTGAGCTGTCTTGCTGATGCACAAAAGAATGTGTGTGGGACCTGTGGCCACATTCCCTAGTTTGAGCTTGAAGGAGCCTTATGAAATGTTGACAAGACCCTGGCCAATTGGAACAATTAGTTAAAGCAGTTTATTGTTTACCCAGTCAAATGTAACCGTTGCCATACATAGTGTTTCAAGATTCACTGTGGTTCTGCTAAGTTGGTGGAACAAATGCAGTGGCCTGTTGAATGTGCACATTTATTAATCTTATGTTTTTCTTTACATGAGGTTTTGTTTCATTGATTTGGATTCTTATGTCAGTAGCTGTAGTGAGTGTCTTATTGGTTGAATAATACACAAATAAATACATATATACATACTGTTGTAAATACCAGACTAGTGAAGACCAGGTAAAATTCATCCAGTTTTACCATGTGCTTTTCTGAGTGGACTTTCAGTCCATCCATTTTTCCTCTAGATTTCAGTCAAAAGTCTATAGAGAAATTGGTTGGACTGGACTGCTCACAGCAGCCTTCTCCAACCTCAGTGACCTCTAGATGTTTGGATTTAATCCCAGAGTTCGCCAGCCAATATGGCCATTGCTGAGGATCATGGGAATTGAAGTCCTATGTAGTGTCCCCATAAGACAGTACCTGTCCTATGACAGTACCTGTCAGATCTAGACCTTTAGTGATATGTGCTGCAGGTTCCAAAAGTGAGAAATCAGATCCGCAATTTGAAGCCTCTTATAGCATAGTCCTTTTGACCACTTATCTCCCATAGTAACTGCTGGCCAATAGCAGGCACCCTAGAGAAGAATGATTTAGAGGGCTGAGTTGGACATAGTTTATTTCCTGTGGGAAGTGGCCAGTGGGGTTACATTCTATTTTCTTTAATGGGGCAACCTTCCCCATATGGTTTCCTCCAGAGGTTCTGAATTTAAATTCCCAACAGTATGGCCAAAGCCTAGATTACGGAAGTTGAAGTCCAAACTTCTGGAAGGTACTATGATGGGTAAGGTTTTGCATTGCATGCATGATTAGCTTGATGCATGTGTTGAATAGATCACTGAATCTATTATGCCATGAATCCCGCTTAAGGAACACCATCCCCAACTTGGACATTTCCAACATTAGAAAGATGGTAGGGCATTAAGTGTCAACAGCTGTCTGATCTAGACCTTTAGTGATATGTGCTGCAGGTTCCAAAAGTGAGAAATCAGATCCACAATTTGAAGCCTCTTATAGCATAGTCCTTTTGACCACTTATCTCCCATAGTAACTGCTGGCCGATTTGATCTGGCAGGGTTGGTGTGCTTCAGGTTCCTTTGGTTAAGCAATGCCATCTATTAGGACCCCAGAAACACACCTTCTCTGTTGTAGTACCTGTCCTATGGAATGAGGTTCCCCCTGAGATCCAAATGGCCCCCACCCTGCTGTGTTTCTAAGGGGCCTGAAGACTTGGCTCTTTCACCCGGCTTTTGGTGAGGATGACTGAAGCCTCCTTTTAACCTAGGTTGTTTTCTTTCTTTCTTACCCGGTTTGTTATTCTGCCATTTCTACCTTTTTTGTTTTCTGTTGTTTTTAATTATCTTGTTTTTATCTTTTAAATCATCTGTAAACCACCCAGAGTTGCTGGGAGCTGAGCAGCATATGAATTTAATAAACAACAACAATAAACAGACTTTCTGGACAGAAAGAACGATAAAAGTCTTATTTAAATTGAGACTTCTCCTAAGCAACAAGATCCTCCTGGCCCTGATGCCCTTCTGCACATTCGTTCTCAGCAATGACAACTCTGACCCTTTGGTTTATCTTTAAAATGACCTACAACTCAATATTGATAGCTGGTGACACAGTACAGCAATCAATTTACAGATTGGCTATGGATTGAGCAGTCAACAGGAGGTCAGTAACCTTATCTGCTCAGTGACATATTACAAGCGTTGTGTTCAGTCGGACCAACTCATATACTGATGTGCATTGTTATTGCTGGAGCATTCTCCATTCTTAAAAATAAGAGGCAGCATAATTAGCTGGTACTGCTGAATCCCTCACTGTTCTGTAATTTAGGAATTCACATCAGACATCATTTGATATGCATTGGGGTATAAATCTTTGCTTGCAGAAATTAAGTCTTCATGATATAGCTTTACATTATAAACCTGGGTCACATGCTGGTTTTGTATATTTTTCATTACAAATTATCATTCATAGGCACTTTGACCACTGGCTGGGACAGAGATTATTTTGATGGCCCAGTTGTTGATGAATTGTGACAGCTGCACTGTATTTAAGGAAAAAAGAGAATAACCAGAAGCTAATTTTCTTTAGACTTCCACCTCTGATTTATAATCCTATTTATGTCATCATAGTTGGTTGCTGTGGAAACAATATTGGTATCATAAAGACAGACCTAACAGAGAGTTCAAGCAAGGAAATAAGTGCCTGGAAAAAGATGACCTTTCTTCTATTTGCATAAATAAATAAGCAAATAAATAAAGCCAAAGTTGTTTCCAATACTAAAAGGGGGATTAAAGGTAATACAGAAGATGTGCATTGGTTCTAAAATAAATTGCTTGGAGTTTCCTGCAAGTCTTTACCAGAGCTGTTTCAACAAAGCAAATCTATTTATAGGGAGAATATTTTTTTTCCATGTGTAATTGATTTATCCCTGTCCCCTTTTCCTGAATGAATCTATACTTTTCTTTTCTATAAATGTTGCTGTTTTTCCCTTGGGAGAACTACCCATCAAATGAAATACGGGGCTCTTATGGAAGAATGAAACAACTCTGTAGAAGTCCCCTTCCCACTTGTCATGTTTAGAAGAAGATAACTTAGGTTAAATTGTGAATGGGCAAATTTGTTTCTCCATTGCTTGCTGCCTTCCTTCCTTTCTCTCTTCCTTAACTATAGAACACGTGGCCACTGGAATAGTTGAAATTTTAACTTACAACATTATTTAGAGGATTGGGGTTGATTTTTAAAAGAAAACATTTAAAGCTTATATGCTAATATCCTTGTGCAGAGAGTCCCTATATCTCTGCCAGCTGCAGTATTATGAAGGTAGGCTGCATTGACATAAAAGGGAAGGCATGGGGAGAGAGACTCAGTGTAGGTTGTAATCATCTGTAATTCTGCCAAGGCCTTACCCTAGATCAGTGTTTCTCTCTCTCTTTCTTAAACAACTGTATTAAATTTCATCAAAGAATAAAATAGAGGAAAATAGAGGAAAAAAAAGAGAAAAAGAGAAAAGATCAGAAAAAGAATGAAACTTAAAGTACCAGAAAGAAAAAGCAAGAAGGAAAAAAGAGGATAACTTTTGACTTTCTTTGGTACAGGCACAAATATATAATACATTCACTGTTTACTGTAATGCTTAAAGTGAATCAAAAGTCATTTTGATGTCTAAAATGATAAAAAATATAAGAAAAGTTAGTACAAAACATTTCTGTAACTACAAAAAATATCAGTCATCAACCCCCCCAAATTCCTAGATCAGTATTTCTCAACCTTGGCAATTTGAAGATGTGTGGACTTCAACTCCCAGAATTCCCCAGCCAGCATGCTGGCTGGGGAATTCTGGGAATTGAAGTCCACACATCTTCAAGATGCCAAGGTTGAGAAACACTGCTCTAGGTAGCCATATAGAATTCTAGATGGCATTACAAAATTGTAGAATTGTAAGACAGAAAGGGCCATTGAGAACAGCACCCTCAACAATGAAAGGACCCGACTGAAAACTTCCCTGACAAATGGGTGTCCATCCTCTGGTTGAAAACTTCCACTTAAGAGAAGCCCACCTTCTCCTTAGGTGATTGCTTCCATTCCCAAACTGCTCTTAAATTAGGAGTTAGTCTTAACACTCAGCCAGAATTTGACTCTCAGAAAGTATGTCCTGAAGTCTGGGATGAGAGAAAACAGGTAATAGCCAGATTCCACAATGCTTTGCTTTGCAATCATTGCCACACTGCTGGTCAACTATCATTCCAAGCTTCCTTTCACTTACATTGTTACCATGTCAGATATCCCCCAACCCATACCTATGGGAAAGAACAGAGGAAAACTGCTTTTCATTTGCAAGCCAAGTGAAATTGATATGCTACAGTGAACTGCCCAGGTTAATGGTGATTATTTTAAAGTCCTGTTTGCCATGATACCAGAAGAAAATTTTATCAAAGCTTACTGCCTGGCATAGCTCTATATGGTTTTGACAAATCACAGGCCAGGCAGTCTGGAAAAAAAAGCCACTAGTTTTAGGATTTGGTACATGGGAAGAAAGATGTACTTTTTAACAAGCTCTTATACAAGTCTTGAAAATACATTACATAATACAATAAAATTATTCCTTCATATAATTCTCAGAAGCCTGACTGGAATTATAAAAATGTACTTAGTATGATTTTGAGACAGTTTGGTATAGAAAGGGATTATTCATTCCTTGACTGTGATATTCCGACATTTCTTTCTCATATTAAAAGAAATATATCTGCATGCACTCTGGCTTTAGATCTGCTTGCAGCTTGGCTCCAGGTTTAAAAATGGTTGGGCAAGTTTTGTCACAAAATGGAAATGTCCACTCTTGCCACACAGATCTACCAACATTTTCTTTTGGTAGAAAAGTATTTTTTTTTCTTGCTTTGTCAATGCAACTACATCCTCAAACAGTTGCTAGATTATTCCTACCCAGTATCAGGCCTATAAGGTAGACCAGATTAAGAAACAGACACCCTGCAGACCTAAAGCTACTTTTATTGCAACAGCTAAGGTAATAGGATCTTGCAAGTCTGAATATGCTTCCCTTCCTCCCTCTTTTATCTTCATGTACATTAATGGGGGGTCTCTCTGAGGCATTTTCGTAAACAACTTTCTTCGCAAAAGCCTGGTTTATCTGATCATTGCCATGGTAATGGCTCTTTCCTCTGTCCTTCAAGACCATCCTCTATACCAGTGTTTTTCAAACTTGGCAACTTTAAGATGTATGGACTTCAACTCCCAGAATTCCCCAGCCAGTTGAAGTCCACACATCTTAAAGTTGCCAAGTTTGAAAAACACTGCTTTATACTCACTATACCCAGGCAGTGCCCATTGCTCAAGCCTATCTTGCCTACTTTTTAAAAAACATCTGGGATTTACCAGTGTAATTCCCTGTAATGCTCAAGAACAATATTAACCCACAGCAGAAATCAAGGTAAAGATGTCCTCAAGTTGAGCTCAACTTTGATGACTGTATGGATAAAACTCTACAATTTTCTTGGCAACAAGACCAAAAAGGTTTGTCATTGACTTTTTCCAAGGTGCTTTTTTATTTCACAGTCTACCAGATTTCACTGAAGAAGGAAGGGATGTGTAGAGATTTTGCTCAGAAGCCCTCAAATATAGTGGTGAAACAAGGCTTTGACTGGCCAAATCATATACTCCCTTTTTATGATCAGATGTCTAAAACCAGTTCCTTCCTGTGGTTACCTTTGTGGTGAGGATTAGCTATTGTTATTTTTCTTTTTCTTGGCAAGAGTATGAGATGGAAAGATTAAAAACATAGGGCAACCTGGCTGCTGATTAAAGAAAGGCCAGATAGACCTAAGCAGGGATATCTCTGTCCAAAGGAAAGGAAATGAAGAGTTTATAGAACTATTCATTCTGGTGAAGGGGCTGTCACTTAGTCATATTAAATTTTTCTAGTGAGTGCAAAACTGAGTTTTGACTGTGGAAATATTCCCCATATTGTACATTTATTCTCAATAGTGATTTTGGGTGAATGAATTAATTTAATTACATGAATTAAAACAATATTATGTACCATGTTTCTTATCAAGGTAACCTCTCTGATATTTATGCAACATAATTTTATTGAAAAGCCAGGAAGAACAAACAATTTCATGCTTTGTTCGTCTGTACCCAAGAAACAGAAAGATAAGCTCCAAATAAAACAGGCTTGGCAATATATCCATGGAGCAGGAAAGTGCTATATCAGGAGGAACTCCTGGAGAGCATGAGTTAGATTTGGGCTGGGTCTGCTGCCCAGAGAGGAGTAAGCACATAAGCCAGAAAGAAGAGGATTCACCATTTGACATCTAAACACAGACAACTGGTAGTGTTCTTCCAGCATCCACTACAGTTGGTGATCAGCAAAAGGGACCTGTGTCTATTTTCTTGAGACAATCTTGGGACCAGCTACAGTCACTGGAGGAAGTGGTTACTATGGTCAGTTTCCTTCTATTAGATAAGCTAGCATAGTGGAGGATCAGTCTTGAGTGAACCATGACTTCAGCTTCTATCACATGTATGCCAGTTGAACTGGTAACCATGATGGATGCATTTCATAACATCCATTTTACTTGAGTGAAAGTTCTTCCATTTTCTAAGTGAAAATGGTTGATAACAGTACTTATGAAAAAAGATCTTGGAACAGTAGTTGATTAATAAATTAGTCTCCAGTGACTGCAAAAAGGGTCAATGCAATTTTATGCTGCATCAATAGAAGTATAATTTCTGAATCAGAGAAAATAATAACTCTGCAATATTTTGTGTTGGTCAGACCACACCTTGAGTATAGTGTCCACTTCTGGGCACCCCACTTTAAGAAGAATTCAGACAAAAGACTAGAAACTATGTTCTGTGAAGAAAAATTGAAGGAACTATGCATGTTAGATTTGAGAAGAGAAGATGGAGAGAGGACATTTATTGATAAGATTGATATCCAATCTTTTGTAGGTGATAACTGGTGGTATACATAGTACTCCCTATTTTTTTTCACACCAACAATTTTGTGAGGTAGGTTGAGCTAGTGAACTTCTGGGGCTGAGGATGGACTAGAACCTGGCTCTTTCTTTTCCTAATCTTACACCTTAACCTCTCACTCTGACACACTGACTCTCACTTGAGTCAAGTCACACTTGAATGGATATGATAGCACTCTTAAAATATCTGAAAAGATGTTGCACAGAAAAAGGTCGAGATCTATTTTCTTTCATCCCAAAGTGTACAGAACCTGGAATAATGAATTTAAGTTACAGGAAGAACAGTTTGACAGTAGAACCAATTACCCAGAGAAGCAAGGGCTCCTTTTTGCTAGAAGTGTTCAAGAAAGGCTACAGAAGCATCCTTCAGAGATTGAATTTGGATTCCTTCACCTACAAGAAAGTTGGGCTTAACGTCCTAAGTGGTTCCTTCTATGATTCTATGAAAGTAGCGTAATAGGTTAACACCCCCAGGCCCTTGGTTTACTGTCCTTGTGATGACAGTGAGACTGAAATCATCTTGCTTCCCACTCATATTTCAATCTGTTTGTGGTAATCCTTCAAGTTTTTCTTGCTTCAGCTGATACAGAGCTAAAATGTTAAACTTCATTCCCTTTTTTCTTCCCCTTCCTTTTAAGGAAGTATGTTCATGCAAGCAATCTAGCCTCAAATCATTGACAGATTTTCAGGGTGGGTGCTGTAGTTTGCATGAAGGTGGGTGTGAGAATATATGCCATTAGCTATTTATCAGCTAATCCATCTCCTCAAAATATATAGTACTCACCACCACCAGTGTTAGCCAGCTAGAATAACAGAGGGAATCAAAACAGCATATTGCTGTCCCTGTAAACTGAGGAAAGACTTTATGTGTTTGATTTCTAAGGTAGAAGTATAACTTCCAAGTAAGAAAAATCCATGATTTTTAATTTCAGAAATAAGTTGCTGGCATCTTTAATAAGGGTTTGGAAACAAAACATGCAACATGCATGAATATCTTTCTGATATTTGATATTTTGTATCCCCCTGCCTTTTCTGGTTCAAATTTCTCCAATATGTCTTTTATTTCAAAATAAAGTTTTACCTTCAAGATATATTACTCAATGTTGCAAACCCACATTTTTAAAACTTCCTTTTAAAATTTCTCTCTCTCTCTCTCTCTCTCTCTCTCTCTCTCTCTCTCTCTCTGTTTCTGTGCCTCCTTCTGTTTATTTGGAAATCAGTGTGAGTTATGGACAAAATGAACCCTAGAAAGCAAAGTGTTAAAAAAATGAGTCACAATCTACTCAGTATTAGAGGCTGAGTCAGCTTTCAGTTCCTGACATGAGTCTGGGCACAAAAAATGCTGAATGGAAAGATTTCTGAAAAGTCTCTCTTCTGACAAGATTTGGAAGTGCCCTGTGGTTTTTAAATGTATGGAAGAAACATAATAAGGGAGATTAAGTCAGAATGCTATAACACAGGAAGCATCACTTGACCAGTGGAGCACCAACGCTGCCCAGCAGATGAAACACTTGCTCAAGGTGAAAGAAATAGCTTAAGGTCAACCTGAGGGTGATAATAACTCTATCCGGAAATGTGCTTGATGGTCTGGCTCACGGTGTGAAATGAAAAGTGTCAACCAGCTGCAGCCAATTCATTGGCCCTCCTGCTTTGCTCTTTAGTTTGGGGTGGGAAAGGAAGATCAGGGAGTGACTGTACAACATTTAGCTTTTAGTTTCCACTGTTTTTGTGGGAAGGACAACTTCTTCTTCTGGCTGCTGTGCTCTTTAAGCATCTTTTGGAGTGCTTTTCAAATACAAGATATTATTGCTATTATCACACCTTGAAGTAATGTATGAATATCTGACTGCATGTATAATTATGTGCCTACCGACAGTCTGATAACCATTGTCACAAGTGGAAGACTACTTGTACAGGAGCTCTTTGATTTCTCTCCTCTGTCTACAGTTACAATAGGTAGGCAACCCTTCTGGCCTCAGAAACAAACAAACAAGTGCATGGTGGGTCCATTTATAAATTGGTTTCCATGGAAGATCTACCTGTTCACAAAATGATTGCTATGCTGAAACAGCCAGTCATAAAATAACTCGAAGAATGTCAGCTAGCTTCTCTACTGTCCCTTGGGGTTTGGACTTATTTCTGGAACTAAATAAACCAGTTAGAGGCTGGTTTATTTAGTTTGCAATATGAAGGGCTACCATACCTTGCCTGCAAAAATTTGAATGGCCACTGGTAGCAACAATTAGTGTTCTGTATCTCTTTGCTGCCCTCTAGGAGTTATCCAGAAATAGTAATTGACATTTGGTAGCTCTACAGTATATCAGTTAGGTGGGAATGGACGTCTGGTGGGTATCTAGGGAGGTATTTGGTATCACTTTGGTGCCCACCATCACCATGTGGTTAACCTCTTCTCTTGAGGAGTTCACATCTCTCTGAAGCAAAATATGGAACTACAAGGGAAGAAAAATTGACTTCTCAGTTCTAGTTATGAATGAATTTCCCTCACCAGAAATATAGTATTGGATTCCACCCACACAGTGTAATAAGAAGGAATAATTATAAGAAAAACAAGAAAAATAAACCAGAAAGTGAACATTATCCCTTAAAAGAAATCCAAGGCATAAACCATCTAGTAATCATAATGTCTATATAAATAACCAAGATATTTCAGTGGTTTGATTATATCTTTATAGTCTTCTTTACTTGCTTATTAAACAATAAAGATGTTTAGATTACCTGGTTTTCTAGGCTCAAGACAATTTTTAGAAACTTGCGTAAAGCAATATGAAAATATAAGACAAAAGAAGTTAGATGTTCAAATTCAAGTCTATTCTCTCCAACAGAAGCATTTTGATAATTTACCAGAACCCTACACAAACCACCAGGTAAAATTAGGATACAGAATACGAGAGATGGAATTAACAGGATGAAAATCTTTCAGGGCTGGTGAGCATGTTTTAGATCAGAGTTTCTCAACCTTGGCCATTTTAAGATGTGTGGACTTCAACTCCCAGAATTCCCAGCCAGCATGGCTGGCTGGGGAATTCTGGCAGTTGAAGTCCACACATCTTAAAATGGCCAAGGTTGAGAAACACTGTTTTAGATGTTGTGTCATGAATGATCTCACAAAATGGTTGCCTAGTTAGTGTGGCCAGTCAGAAAAGAAATAAGGCTACTCCTTGCTATTCATGTAATTCCCTCTCCCAATTGCAACTGACATTTGCCTGTTTCTGAGCCAATGAGCATATATCCTGAATTAGTGGCTGGAAAACATGAATTCTGGTGAAAAACTATAGTGAGATGGTAGACCAAATGCTTTACATCTCACGTCACAGAGTGGTACCCTGACATTTTTTTATTTGTGACTTTTGGAAACTGTGTTTTCTATTGCTTCAGCTGTTTGGATTTTCATCAAGCCAAAGTTGCTGAGAGGAGCCATTTAGGTTACTGAGTCTAACTTTCAATCAGTGTAGGAATCTAAATTAAAGCATTTCCAACAACAGATGTCCAGGTTCAGTTTGAATGCACCCAATGAAGGGAATTTTAATGCCTCCTTTGGTAATTGGTTTCAATGTTAAGCTGTTTTTATTGCAAGGAAGTTTTTCCTAACATTCAGTTGGGATCTGCCTTCTTGTAAATTCATTAGTCCATGTTCTATAGTCTTGGACAGTAGAGAACAGGTTTTGATTTTCTTTCAACCTTTATGGTATCACCCCTCTGTTGTCTTTGCTCAAGGCCAAACCTACCCAATACCCTCAATCTCTCCTCATGACACTAGTTTTAGTCTGCTGATCATCCTTGTCCTTGTCAAGTTTCTCTGAATCCTTCTTAAAATACTGGAGCACAGAACTCGATGCTTTATTTAATGCAAAGCCTAAACAATACGTCCATTTTATCATGCATATTATAATTTAATGATATCCCAAAAATTTCCTTATTTGAATTCCATAACTTTTTTTGTCCATAGTAGAGTGATTAATCTTTGTATACTGAGCCACCCCTTCCTCATCAGCATGTCTGTTTGAGTTGGCATTTAGGAGTTGTCTTTTCATTATTTTATCCTTTATTTCTAGTGCCAAGCTGTTTCCTCTGGTTCCATCTCCAGTGAGTCTTCTTTTGTCACTTTCAGAATTAATCTTACCTCCTGCTTAGCATCATCCCTCTCTTTGCTAGGGAATTACTGAAATAAAGGTAATTACTACTCCTACCCCCCCCCCCCCCCATTATACATTGGATTGGGGATCATCTTGCCTTTAGCTTCTGGTCACAGATCTGTGGCTTGCATGACTGTGTTAAATAAGGTGATTACAGTATTTCTGACACTTGAAGAAAATAAGTAAGAATAGAAAAGAAATGGCAAGATTAGATCATGCTTCATGATTTTTATTTTGAGATACTCAGCACAACATTGAGCAGGCCCATCTAATCAAGATATGTATCCAAGGCAACTTCTGAGCAATCTCCAAACTGTGTTGGTTTCTCAGAAATCTCATTAGACCTACTAGACCCTAAACCTTTGCTGCTAGTATTGCCTTTGGTCCAAGCAAACCTAAGAGTTAAGATATCAACAGAAGTGTGTGTGTGTGTGTGTGTGTGTGTGTGTATTCCCTTCTACTTTGCAATTGTTCAGGTTTTAAGGATGATGGCAGGGGAAAAAGAAGTAACTCCTGACTCTATGTTTAGGAAATCACTGTCCTCTTAAAGGGAGATTCCTACTCATATTAGATCTATATTTAAACTCTAGGAAAGGAAATGTTTTCTTTGTTAAAATCCTTTCCGCATGAGTCTTCTTTCCGAGAACCTTTTTTTTTTTCTAAATCTAAGCCCCACTAGACTACGCTGAAGTGTGCTGCTTTCTTAGCATGCTGACAATTCAGAAGCTCCATGGTTCATGTTGAAAAGTGTGGTGAGGGACAAAATGCCACAGAAAGGAAGGGAAAGAAATGGAGGACCACTTTTGGGGACTGCCAAGATTTCTGGCATGCTGGATCAATGGAAAGGTAAACAAACTTGGAACAAAAGGAGGTAGGAAACATTTAAATCTCTTTTTCTATATTTAAAATGTTGCAGTTTTGGTGAAATCAGAGGCCAGAGAGATGCTGCAAAAGTGACCAAAAATTTGGATTCTGTTTTGCTTTGAAATGCATTCCAATTAATAACTGTGAAATTAATTTCTGACATGTAGGGCTGAATTCTTGATCTTCCTCTTTTTTTTTCTCCCCCTTTGCTGGATTTGTTCCATCTTGTTCATAGCCATGGTTTTCCTGGAGCTGAAGTAGAATAATAGCCACAATCACCGTTCTATATTGTTTTTTGCAAGACTGGTGATGGTTAACATATAGCAACATTTTAGTAGAAGGAATTACCAAAGACAAAACAGCAGGCTAGGCAAAACAGAACTTATCAACCAAAACCTCACATCAGCATGCTGCTAGTTAAAGTAATGAAACATCTGTGTTTATGGGTATCTCTGCTGCTTGATTGCCTCACAGTAAATATGTATCCATGGGGGAAGAAGTAAAAGGGCAGTACGTGTTACTGGAGCAAGTTAAACTCCATTCTTAAATGTGATAGTAGATAGATAGTTGAATGTACCTTTCCAATGTGCAGCTAGACAAAGTCCAGTTTCAAATTACAAGTTGCAAATATTAAGGGAATTGCTGTAGACCACTGTTTCTCAACCTTGGCAACTGGAAGATGTGTGGACTTCAACTCCCAGAATTCCCCAGCCAGCAATGCAATGCTGGCTGGGGAATTCTGGGAGTTGAAGTCCACACATCTTCCAGTTGCCAAGGTTGAGAAACACTGCTGTAGACTATATATGCTATATGAATGATCCCAAATTCAAATCTCTCTTACCTTACTTGATAAAAATTCCAAGGGGCTTCAAATAAAGCATATTGGGTTAAGCAGCAGATTAAATACTGTCTCTTTTGAGCAGCTCTTGAGCTGAGTGCCTTTGTATTATGCTAGGGTTATCATTTCACTCTCTTTCTCTGTCAGTCTCTCCCTATGTTGTTTTGCAGTCTGTTTTTCATCTTTGTATTGATTGTTTGGTGATTGCAGGGTTAATTTTACTGCTTGGGTTATTTTATAAGAAAGGTAGACTATAAAGGTTTAGATAAAAAATATGCTTGAAACCTTTTACCACCTGATGACAAGAACAAAGTGTGGGTTTAGGTGTCAATATTGATTCTGAGCTGTGATCTTGGAAGGCACCCAAAATCAAAATATGGGTGAGCTGTGTTTCCCCACTGAGCATCACTTGAGCGATTTTAGCTGTTTCTCTATGCGAGAAAGCCTTCTTGCAGATTTCTTAAAATGCCACAATCTTTCTCTCTCAGTTTTCAACAGCAGCAAACTTAAACTTAACACATTTATTTCACAAATTGCTGTTGGCATTTTAAAAATTCAAAGGACTTATTCATAGGTCCCATGAGATGGAAAAAATGAAATTCTAAACAGGAATGGAGCATGAAGAAGCCCAAGTAAACTTGTCAACGATACATCTTTAAAAAGAGTACACATAGTTGCATGACTGTGGATTTAGCTATTAAGGTGAAGTCCCAGTTAAGTAAGTTCAGAAGTAAAATAAAGGACTGCTGAACGATTGGGCATATAGAAAGATCCAAAGCATCCCAACTTGCTGCAGTGCTTATAAAAATCAGTGAAGAGGAAAATACTGGCATTAGGCAGGATGGTAAATATCTTGCTTGGGGCTGGATGTAGCTCACACAGCTTCTACATCTAGCCTGCATAGAGACAGATGGCGGGGGTGGCGGGGCTCTTGACATTCCACTTGTACTCCTTTAGCAGTGGAGTGTCCATTCCTAACAAAGGTTTCAAGGAAAACTACAACCCTTTCTCTTGTGCACAGGGAAGGAGACTTTATCTGTCCCTAATTTTATACAGAGAAAGGGCTCTTTCCTTCCTGGAGATAACTCTCAGCCTTCTGCTGCATGGAGAAAGGACTGTTGAAAGATGATGATTTGGCCCAGAAGGCTAAGTTTCGGTGGTGAAAGTAGTTGTCCCCAAAGCTCTACCTATTAATGTATTTTGAACGACTGGGATAAAAAGGGACCTTTAAAATCATTACCCATTAAACATACACACAGATCAATGGGGTCAAGGATGGTGATAAAAAGATATTTCAGAAGGTTGCCTTTGCTTGTATTTGTTTTCACTATTTGCAGTTGAGTTTCAGAAAAGCTACCAAACCAGTATATTACAGAATGCCATAAAATGCTAATAAAAATATCTGGATAGAATGCAAAACAGCAGAACAAAGCACCACCCTCAAGAGACAGACCCCCCCTCCAAATTCCAGCTGGTTGATGGTACAAATAATTCCACATGAAAGTAAATCAAAAGAGAATCATAATTGAATCGTTTCAGTCATGATTGAAAAGTTCTTTTGAAATAAATTTGGGCACAACATTTTTAGATATTCACTGTCCCCTAGCCATTTATTATTTCCATTTGGGAGTAAGTTTTATGAAGCATGCCAGCCCAGGTTTGCACGCTTGCAAAATCAAGCATCTGTGGCTCTACATTTTGCAAAATCAGGCTGTCCTTGGCTCTACTCTTGGAATGAGGAAGGCATCTTGGAGAGCTTTCTTCACCAGCAGCCTTGGAGACTGGGTTCATTTTGCCCTCCAGATCAGAAATGTTAAACTGTCCTTTCTCACTTGGCAAAGAATTCCTAAAGGAAGCAGTTAATGAGGGACAACAAGCTTTCTTCCCAGGGATTCACGTGGCTAGTAAAGAAATCATTGGCTCTGCTAATTGTTGTTGTAAATGAGGGCCAAACTACACATAACTACAAGAAGACTCAATCTTAGGAAGAACACCAAAGAAGATGTTGCCTTCTGGCCAGTCCACTAGAATAAACTGACCTCAGCAATTAAAACCTGGGAATTGTCTTGTGAACAGTGGCAAGAGATTGGTTGTGGGTCAAGAGTTCCCAGGACTAAATCAATTCTGAGCTGTGACAGTCAAAGTCAAGATGCATTCTAGAGGACAAATGTCCACAAGCTATTAAAGAGCCCAACAGGGTTTTTTACATAGAGAATTCTGCATAGAGAATTCAGGAAGATTAGATACAGTAAATCCAATTAAAAATTTCAATCTGCATTGCATATTCTACCCTTGCAGATAAAGGGAACTCTGTGAAGATGCCATGCCTAAGGGCAAGCTGGGAGTGCCCTTGGTTCCTTTTTCTGCCCACTATCTCTAGTGCAATTAGGAATCAGTATGAATTCAGATTGATGGTTTGTTTAATCAACCATGATTAAATCAGGATCGTATGCCTGTGGAACCAGATCAGTTGCTACTGCTGTTGATCATAAAACTGTACTCCATCTCTTTCTTTTCCATCCTATTCCCCCTTCCAGGCATTTTCATGTTATGGAGAATTTCAGAGTCTGAGAGAGACTAAAAAATATATCCAATTGTCTTATCTCCTCCCTCCTTCTTCAAAATTGGCCCAAAGCTTCAGGATTTGTTGCTTTTGCTCCAAGTAACCATTTCATTTCAGAGGTGGTCCAAACATTTCAGAAGTAGACCACTTCATGTTGTTATTCAGACTTCATCCAAGGCAAACAAGGGAAGACAAGAACGTAGTTTAGGTAAATTGGCCTGCATGAAAAGATTGGAATGAATGCATTGTGAGGCTGATTTTTCTGAAGCAGAGATGAAGAAGCAAAGAAAATGGTATATTTAAGAATGTATGCATGCCATAATTGCTTTGGTGATGATGGGGCTATTCCCACATGTGACAGACCTCAATAACTGAGTATCAGTTCATAGCCCAGTATGGTTTGAACCCTAATACTTTATACAGTGTGAATGTGCTCAATGAAGCAAATCAATACCCATACCCTTTCCATTCTCTTTTATAAATAACCCTAATTCTCCCCTTCCATGTGCAACCTTGCTTCATACAATTATTTATGTGCAGTACGGTCATAGCAAAGGTCAACACCAATTCAACTCCGTCCAAAGCAGAATGATAGAGTGAATCAGTCAGCTGAGGAGAAGATTTTAAAAGGGCTACAGAAAGGTTAATGAACTGATCTTTCACCTTGAGAGATCAGAAGCTATATTTGGTTCCAGACATTGACATGAACTTCCTGGTTACATCCTTTTGTTGCATACACTAATTCAGATAGATCCAGCAACTGGTAAAGACAGACCTGCAGTTGGGTTAGCAGAGGGTGGGTGATATGGCCCAATGATTGGTGCAAGTGTCAGAGAAAAAGAGTAGGTACTAATAGCTCATCCTAACAATACTGTAGAGTGAAGCCATCGATTGATCAGTTTCTCAGTTCCAGCCTTTTCCTCATACTGAATTAAAGTGCTATTTACTTACTCTGCATTCAAGCACAGAACTATGCATTGAGCCCCATGCAAATGGGCAGGATCAGTTACACATATTTCAGTAAGGAATATTTAACACTAGCTGGGGATAAATACAGAATCTTGGAAACTGTTGTAAGAATTTCCCAGCCTCATTTATTGTGAGTTCACTGAGGCATTCTCTTTGTCTAATCTGAAAATTTCTCTCCACCATTGCGGTTTTTGATATAAGCTGTCATCTGACTTGCTTGCTGTCTCTTGATTGTTTATCTTCCATTCCTTTCCCAGCCTCCCCACAATCTTACATCTGGCAACATAAAGTTTGCTGTCCCCATTGCCCATACTTATCCTGTCCCTGTTGGGTCTATTTTCAGTCATTGCTGAATCGTGTTGTCTTATTTGTGAGTGTGTCTGTTGTTAAAGGCATGATGATTAGTTTTCTCCTCTGGCTTTGCTGCTGGCCCTTCTCAGCTCACAGGGAAAACATTCACCAACCAGAACACTGCAGGGGGAATGAAATAGGTCTGCTTCAGCAGAAATTTGCCTAAGTTTTCATAGGCTAGTTGATGTCTTTGCTTCCTCTCACATCCTATTTGGGTATCTCTCAATTTTTTTTTAAGGTGAAATAAATATATTGGAAGACACCAAGACAGGAAAGGTAGCTATGGTGGTAAAGAAGACTTTAAAATTGATTTGGTGATTTGAGAACAAACACTATAGTATCATGTGTTTAAAAATTATGTTTATGCATTGACTATGATCAGGCACAGTCCAAGAAGGCCCTCACATTCTCTCCCATGCTGCCTTTCTCAAGTAGTAGCAGCATTGGCATGTACCCTCTAACTAGCCAGTTACATCATAGGCCTCATAAAATTCAGTGGGATGAGTGTTGCAGTTGTCTGTGCAGCCAAGTGTCACAGCTGCCTCACCATGTGAGGACCTCCTCAGATGATGGGCATCAAATGGCTGTCCTGGCTGGCAAGTCTCTGAAGATCTGTACACTGTAAGGGCAGTAAAGTGGGTGCTTTGGGCACTGAGTTAGGATGATAGCAAGTGTGGTCTGGGCCCTGATTTGTCACCAAGAAGTCCCCAATGATAGGTTGATTTGGCCTTATGGAGGCACAGGTCCTGGTTAGACCAAAACTCAGCTTGTAACTTTCACAGCTCTTTTCGTTGACTTTGAGAGAGTCTTAGCCCTCTAAAAGAGGAGGAGAAGGAACCTTGAGGGACTATCCTTCAGCAAGGAAGAGCACCTGGAGGCAAATGGATCTCTTTAACTGCCAAAGCTGAAAGTGTGCTGCCTGTGTGGAAACGGCAGACACAGTTCACTTCATCAATACAGTCACATTATATATGTGTATGCCCAGAAAGCAGTGTGACATTAGATGATGCTCAAGGATGCCCATTATGCATGTGGGTGTATAAATGGTGGAACTGAGCACCATGCAGTGTTAGAAGTCTGTCCAAAATCTGGAATCATTACACTGAGTATGGGCAAGTGTCAGCCCTTCACGTTAGTCCAGACTAGGGTACCAATGCCATGTAGGTCGGCACTACTTTTATTGTAAACCTATAGTAACAATCTTGCAGGTCTGAATGTGCTCCCCCCCCCCCTTTATCTTCATTTGAACTAGGGAAGAAGCCTGTCTGAGATGTTTATTCATGTTACTTTCTTGGCCTGGGCTCAGGCTTCTTTTATCTGACCATTGCCTTGGTACTGGCTCTTCCTCCTGTTCTTCAAGGCCATTCCCTCTTCCCTCTACAGTAAGTGAGGATGCAGTGGAAGAAAAAGAATTAGAGGGAGAAGACATACTTATACAAATGGATATGCCAAACACTGGAATGTGTTAAGATGTAATATAAATCAGGTTGGAAGCAATGAACCAGAAAACTGAAGATGTGAGAGAAGTCTGAGTCATTGAAGGGCTGATGGCATAATGAGAGGGTAGGCCAGAAGAGCCACTCTCCTGGGTCTTGTTTGCAACATCATTGGTAACTACCCTTTTAGTGGCTAATGACTACATCAGATGCTAAAAACAGCAAGAGATATTACTGGGAGCTGTAACCAAACTTCCAGACATGTTCAAAAGTACATATACGCAACAATTATGACCAAGCTTTACTTTAACAATAAGATCACATTCAGCATTAGCAACATGCAAAGGAGCTTTGGAAGAAAAGTAAAAGAAAAGAAAAGAGTTTGATTAAAACTCTTCAGAAAGAAACCTTTGGTTGAAGTTTGAAGGATGGTCTTTCATGGACAGAGCCCCATAGAATTTGTTGTAATTATAGACAGAATTAAGCTGCAAGTGACATTGAGTTCTACCAGACATGGAGGACCCAAGGACACTATAGTTTTGTTCTTTTTACTTAGATAGTTGAGTTCTGGTTGAAAGTTCCCAAACTCTTAGGAAACTAATGCTACAAATGGCTCATGTCTGAATAGGTTATATATCCCTGCCAATACTAAGACAGTATTGTTCATACTAGCCATTGGATCAAAACCTGGTCTGGTCAGATGCAACTTCAGCTAGAAGAGTAAGGGGTATGTATAATGTTTAAAACCTCTCTCTCTCTCTCTCTCTCTCTCTCTCTCTCTCTCACACACACACACACACACACACACACATACACAGAGTTCCTTTGAGGAATGAAAAGGTATATAAATAACAATGGCAGTAAATACAATCCCAAACCAGTGGAATTCACTTATTTTAGTCATGATGGTATTATGTAATGCACAGTTCAGTCTTTGTTTTTCCCTCCTATGTTCTGGTCATTGAAGGGGACAAAGGTAATTAATGGATAGTTGACTTGGAATATGGTGACATGCAAAAACCCAACAAATGAAGCTTACTCAATCTCTGCTTCATCTCATAAAGATACTAAAGGCCTTGGCCTAACAACTGGGAAGAGGAGCAGCTGCACTACTCAGCCATTGGTGAAAGTGTTTTGATTTAGGTAGAATGCAATCATTGTACTCACGTCCATGATTCTCAGCACTTCAGGTCTTCATATGATGCTGAAGTAAAGCCAGCAGAAGTTCTTTTATATGTTCTTTTAAATTCTACAGAGTAGAATTTCTGCAGGTGAAAGTTCAAGGCAAAGATTTATTTATTGAAATCTATTTGCAATGCTCTGCAATATGGAAGGTGCCCGATATCAAAAGGTATCTTGTCTCTGTGTTGTACAGAAATTATGTTTACTTCATAAATTCTAATAGACTCCATTCAAATGAGATGCCAAGACATAAACCATGTTATCCAAATTACATATTCTCATTTAGGGATTGTTTGAACTAGATCAATGTGACTAGCTTCCAGGGCTAGTCTTGCATGTTTGAATGCTCTTTTATACTTAAAAAAGATTTTGAAGCCAGACCCTTAACAAATACAGTGACCTGGTTCACACAATGTGCTAAAATACAATGTAGCTTATTTTTGGCTTAGCATGCTGAATGAATCTAATCACTCTGGTTTCTAAACCATGCTTTATGGCTTAATGTATTGTATGAACCAAGCCAATAGCAAGTATTTCAATAGACTAGATTCTGTGTGCTAGGTTTATGATGTGTTTTGGAAACCTGATTATAAAGTATAAATTATGTCATCTTTAATTGCATGTTTACATAGAGTAAGCTCTTACAAAAAATCTGTTTTGGGATGTGCTTATTTTTATAATCATAATCACAATTGTAATAAAATAATGTGTAATATCCTTTGAGATGTTTCTAGAGCAAAACTTTTAATATATATTTAAAATATAAAGTAACAGATAATGGAATCAAAGAGTAACCTTGTTTCCATACCAATAAAGAAATAAAAATTGTATATTTATTAATGAATAACGCACCCACCTAGAATGACATCCTATGTATTCAGTTGTTTATATTGCAAAAATCAACAAGGATTAAAAACTGAGTAATTATGCACTTATAAGCTCTGTTGATGCTACATAAATATTTTAACTGTACTTATGGACATGACCTATACCTTGGAAGCAAGAGAGGTTGCTTGCTGTTAATATTTTTTGTGTTTAATTTTACATACAACTGTATGAAGTTACTGTGTTCATACATTGTACCAAACCATCATTTGTTGTAATCATGGTTTGTTGAACAGGCCATAAAACCCAGTGTCGAACCAAGCAAACTTTATTTTTTTTAGCACGATCAGATTTTTAATTAGAAGCAAATTATACTTGGTTCTGAATATTGCATAAAGCTGTGATTTGTCTTAAATGTCTGATCTGTTTCAAAGACAGAATATTCTAGAGCCTGTTAGTCCTCTTGAACAGGCAAAGAGAATTTGAGTTGTGCCTAAGATTGGTCAAGAGAACCAAACAACAATTGTACAGATTGGAAGCAGTGTTTCTGATCTGCTTATCTGAATGTTTTATTTTGGTAGCAGAGTCAAAATCATCCGTACAACTGATGGGTCTGTGCTTAAGAAGAATATCTATTCTGTCAGTCCTTCTATACCACCTCTCTACTCAATGTCCTTCAAAGCAGCTTAAAAGTTAAAAACACAGTAAAATATAAAGTCAAACAATAAAGCATCACAGGGATTTTCAGAAGGAATTCGTTAATACTAGACAGGAGATGCAAGCTGGCTATCAGCAACTTCAGCCATGACGTTATTTTTTTACCTTAGTTTAACTTAGTACCTTAGCTTAGGTACTAAAAGATGGCATTAAAACTCTGCTGAGTTATTGCCAGAAATAATGCTTGGTGGATAAAGCCAAATTAGAATCAAGCAGCATTACAGGTTTTTTTTGGTCAGATGTAGTTTCGCCCCAAGTTAAGTAAAGACATTTTTGAAGACTCCAGAAATGCGTAAATGGAAGCTTGAAATCTGCAAACCTCTAATATTGCATAAACACTTTTCTTTGTCATTATTAGCATGTCTTGATACTCTTTTCCTGGGCGCTCTCTTTAAGACTTCTAATTCAGAAGCATCTTTCACTGTCCTCCTCTTTTTACACCATAATCACTAATAGCTAATTTTACACAGTGTTTCTCAACCTTGGTAGACTTCAACTCCCAGAATTCTCCAATCCATTATCTTAAGCTTTAGGGCATCACAAAAGCTGAATATGGCTCTCAGAGAAAGCCATGATAGAGGGTGCCTAACTGCCTCCAAATTGCAGACATCTTACTCAGCTGGTGCTATGCCTAACTGTAAAATGTACTGTTCCCACCTGACTTACCAGCCTTTTCCTCCTTCACAAAACCTCTGCAGTACCTACGCTGAGTCATGTGTTGGAACATCTTAAGAGTTCAGATGCTGTCTGAAAGAGGATATCAAAAAAAGAGTGTTTCACTATTCTGTTTAAGAAGATTCAGAAAGGGTGGCCTTGACACAAGGTCCTTTAACAAGCAAAATGGATCAAGATTAAGCTTCCAATGGCAACTGACTCGGCCTCAGTGAGAATTTAGGCACAGGCAAATGAGGAATGAGTTAGTTTACTACTAACTTTGACATTAAGGGAAATTGAACAGACCTCCTGGTCTGTCCCTTCTTCCCTGTTCAAGGGGAGATAGCACTGTTTGCTTTCAAAGTCAAACCAAAAATTCTCTGAGTGCTTTCTGGCATCTTTCCAAACCTCTGTTTAAATATATTTAATAAAATTAAAAACCCTTCTATTTTCTAAACAGTTGTATAAAGTAGCTTGATGTACATCAATAGAAATTAATACTCACCTTTTATTTTATGGTTATAGCTTGCCTTATAAACTATTATAACTACCTGAATACCTCATATGATGGGGAGATGTCATAGGTTAAAGTCTTGCACCTAGTTCAACTCCAGAAAAGACTAGTTAAACAAATAACAACCAGGCAGGATGGAAATGATTTTACTGGTATTTAAGCAAAGCACAATATGCCCCAAGGACACCAGTTTCTCACCTTATCCCTGCGAAATTGCTCTTATCATGTCCCCACCCATGAAGGGGACAGGTTTAACTCTGTATGCTTAATTGTAGCTGTATAAAAGTAGTAATACTTTTGCCATCCATTATCATATGTATGTATGTATGTATGTATGTATGTTATACATGCTTTTATGTCACATCAATTGCATTAATATGCAGTTTAGTATGTTATGGTTTGTAAACTACAGCTTATGTTTAATGTGAGCCCAATCAATTGTGATTTTTTTCCCCTGTAAACATGCTTATAATCTCATCCAAATCTGAACAATATTATGCTTTCTCATTTATATGTATACTTGCAAAATTATATGTATAGTTTCACAATTTATCATAGTGGGGAAGGTCTATTTAAGTGACCCCCTGTGTTTACTCATTCCGCTGTCTAGGTCTTAACTGTTGGTTGGGTGAATTCTCTTTTGACAGACTGTGATCCTCACACTAGACTTGGACTAGAGGAACACTACCTCAAAAGGGGATAAGAAATTGTACATGGTATGCAGAAAATACAAAGGGAGGCAGTTTTTAATTTTTGTCATTTTAGAACAACTGGGGTCACCCAAGAAAGCTCTGGTAGAAGATCCAGGATAAATAAAACTATTCACCGCCATATAATTCTAAGTTAAACATTTGCTACAACAAGATATAGAGATAACTGCCATCTGAGATGGCTTTAAAAGGCAGACTGGACAAATCAGAGAAGATAAGACTATTGCTAGTTCCTGCTCATCATGATAAATATACCTTGCCTCCAGTATCAGAGAAAGCTTTCCTATTAGTATCAATTTGGAGGGAAGAAAATTGGGTCCAACGCAAGTGGTGTTGGACTGAATAACCCTGCAAATAGAGGGCTGTCCTCTGATCACTCTATTTCAGAATCTCTGCTGGTAACTCAGAAAGTAATCTTATTTCCTGTGTTTCCTCACACTTCTAGCCCTGAATGGATTTTAAAGCATCTTGAATGTTGAAATTTGTTGGTACCATTGCTAGACAAATAATGAAACCCATGTGTGTTCCTGCCAGAAGTCCCCTCAAGCACTCCTATATCAGCTCCATTACTACCAACTCCACATCCTTCTAGCCACAGTCAGTTCACTTCCGGGCACCATTGTTCGAGAATGTCAGCCAGCACATTTCCCCAAAATGAGCCATTTCACTTCTAAAATGGTGTTTAAAAATAAAATTATAAAAGCCTAACAACTTAGTTGTTTTTCTGTTTTTGTTCTGAGGGCGTGAGGAGGACAAAGGAGTATAGTTTTTGTTCTGATCAGCATGGTGTGGCAAATATCTGTTTGTTTGTTTTAGGGCGGCCTCTCAACGCGTATTGAGATCCTAGCCTAATGTTACTTTCTCCAACATCTGCTTTGGGCAGTTGACTACCTAGTTTCCTGTATTTCTTCTCCTTGAATTATTTGGCCAAATACATCAACATAATCTCATGTTTTTGTGTGAACCCATTTAATAGCAAGAAAACAGTTTTTTTTTCATATGGAGTTTAAGAAGAAAAGCAAATTGGGACCCATCTCCTCCTCTTCCTCCTGCTTCTTAAGTTTAATAGCAGAAGAAGGTCAGCATGGGCCCTATTATCTCCACCTATAGGCATATATCCAAGCATGCCTTTTAATTAACTGCTGAGGTTAATGGTCAGGGGCAATGGGAGTTGTAATCCAATATACTTGGAGAATATTAGGCTAAGGAAGGCTGCTTCAGCATGTAAAATTTATTTAAGCATGGAGATGTAATGATGTGGAAAAGTTTCACCTGCAAAATTTCCTTCCATTCTATTACTGTGAAATGTACAAGAGCCTGTTAGATAAAACAACTGGTAACTTGTGTTTCCTTTGCATCTACTCCATTGCTGGTTCACATCTTAGAATGTCAGGATTTTTTTTTTAAAGCAGTTCCCTTTCTTTGTGTCAGAAGATAATAATGCATATATGACCCTCCATGGCTAAACCACAGCTCCCCTCAGTTCAGTGAACATGGCCAATAGGGTGGGATGCTGAGAGTTGTAGTTCAACAGCAGCAGGAGGACCACAGGTTCCCATGACAGTCTAGCAGAACTTGATTTTCTCCAGTTTGTTGGTTTATTTATTAGATTTCTAAGGCTGACCACTCTGGGCAGCTTATAAGAGTTAAAAACAGTAAACAAAGAAACATTACATTAAAAGGTGACCATACTGAGGAGCAAAATTAGTCCCAAACCACCATATCTACCTGATTAGGAGGGCTAATTGGGATAGGATATATCCATCCTAGCCCAGAACCTGTGGAAAAGGCCAGCAGGATCTGGGCTATACTGACCTCAAAGTGGGGGATGGGGAGCAGAATACCATTCCAAAAATCAAGCACAGCAACAAAGACATCATGCCTCCTGGATCCCATAAAACAGCCTTGCTTAACTGATGAAAACCAGAAAATACCCTCACTGTCTGATCTTATAGATGGGCAGAAACAATTAAGGAGAGATGGTTCCACAAATATCCAGGCCCTGGGTCATGAAGGATGACCAACAGCATCTTGAATTGCATCTGGAAGTCCACTGGTAACCAGTGAAGCTCACAAAGCATTACATGGGCATAATAAGATGCACCTGTAGCTTCTCACACTACTGCTTTCCGGACCAGCCATAATTTCTGAATGGTCTTTAAAGACAGCCATGTAAAGTGCTTTGCACTGACCAATTGTAAGATAACTAAGGTGAATTCTGTAGTTTAATGGCAGAATACACTAAGTAAACATTTTCTAGGCAGTAAAGGTTTTCTAGAAAGAACCAATCAGAGACCAGCCCTCACCAACCTGCACCAATCAGAAACCAGCTCAAAGGCCAATCAAAAGTCAGGGCACCTGGCTATAAAGACAGGAGCCCAGGCAGCTCCCTGCTCAGTTGCTTGTGGTCTGCATAATGGACTAGTTTGCCTCTGAGGGTGCAAGTCACACTTGTTGCCAAAATATCGGGGAATCTGTTCTCTAGACCATGGTCACTAAACCCTGGACTCCAGTGCTACCCAACAGATACTGGCTGTGAAAGTTTTCACTGGTCTGTCGTTTTCTAGACAGCTGACCCTGTTGCTAACTTCAGGTACAAGTGGGGATCTCATTTGCTGTCCTCATGAAAATCCAAAGGACAAACAGGGCAATCTGATACCAGCTGTTGCTCATCTACTCCTGCTCTTTCTAATCTTGCCTTAAATCACTTTCCGTAAAAGGATTAGCAAAGACTGAAAAAGGTCATGCATTTTCTATCTTATCTCTCGGACCAGTGATCCTGTAAGAACAACTTGCATGGTTTCACCTCTGATGGGCTTTACTTAATTGTTTATTAGTATGGCTGCTGGTAAATAAATCAATTTGTTTGGCTTGGGGATTGCCCAATATTGCTAGCATACAAAATAACTGATACTTATGTTTGAGGAAAATTATTGTGTTGTTTTTTTATGCATTAAATATTTAAAGCTTTCAGCCTAGAATGCATTTGTTTCATTTGCAGAATACAAAAATACACATTAAATTCTCTCTCTTTGTTGTTCTCCCTTTTCCTCTGGCACTGGCTGTGCTTGGAGATGGGAATTCATTTCTTCCACTCTGTGTTTGGTGTGTCTGGCTCTCTTGTAGTTTTTCATGACTTTTTCATGATAACATTGGCAACTGAAAAAGATCCATGGATTTAACCCCCCTCCAACACAGTCCCAGGACAACAGCAAAATATGTGTGAGGATGCCAAAGCACCAAGAGTTTGAGTCTGGAGTCACAGTCTCAAGAAGTCTGTTTCCACACCTCTGACATATCAGTTTTCAACTGTCACCCAGTATCAGCCCTTCAAGGTCAGGAAATGGACACCACAAGAACCATTGAAACTCCATTCTTATAGGGTATAATAACTGAATCTTGAAACCTGGATGGATTCTCTCTCTCCCTATTCTTATACCAAACAGGATCAAGGTGGGATAATCTTGAGGGTTTTTTTCTCCCCCCACTTTCAGACCTAAGCTGCATAACCACCCTTGTGTTTCTTCTTCAGGGTTATCTCTGCACTCTCCTACATCTAGCAATAATTGAAGGTATATAAAACCTGACTTGCTATTATGTAGCACAGTGATTGGCTGGCTGTAGAAGACACTATAAAGTGCAAGTGGGGATTCCACTTTAGAGCTGAAAGAGATTTCCCAGATCATTTAGTCTAGGGGTATCATGTTTGGGCTGCAAAGTCTGGAAGACCCACAGCAGTAAAGAGCTACAGAAAAATCTGATTCTTTGTTATCATCTAGTGGTCCTCTGGATTTTTGTAACCCAGATTAGTCATAATCTAGTCTAACTGGTAGTCATAATCTAGTCTAACTGTCTGCCAACAGAAGAAATCCATGACTATCACACTCCTGCCTAAAACATTTTCCATGGAGGAGACAGACTCAATTACAAAATGAGGAACAGCCTTAATTGATGAAGAAAGTGTTCGAAGATATTTCAGTCCCAAGAAGACTAGTCAGGCCCACATAAACTATCTTCCTAATCTTAACTAATGGTGCATTTTTAACACAGTTAAAGGCTGAGTTTATCATAGTACATGAGGCAAGGATTAAGAGACATTAGAGAAGGAAGTTGCTATTACAGGTCTCATAAACCTGGATGAGGCTATGACACTTATGAAATCTTTATAGGGCTCTAGATAATATCAGTAACTAGAGGTGAGATGGACTAGTAGTTA
Organism: Python bivittatus; assembly: GCF_059951505.1. Taxonomy (NCBI): domain Eukaryota; kingdom Metazoa; phylum Chordata; class Lepidosauria; order Squamata; family Pythonidae; genus Python; species Python bivittatus. The sequence continues at coordinate 45,797,979 of NW_028277058.1, forward strand.
GGTCAACATAACTCAGCTGTTTCCTAGGTTCTTGAAGAGAATTGCCAAATTCTCTTCAAGTAATTGACTCAGAAAGGTGGGAGGAAAAAGCCTAGAATTTAATCCCCAAAGCAGTTGGCAGATATTCTGTGTATATATAGCTTCATTCCAGCTTGCAGTAAAGAAATTAATTAGGTATGTCATGTCTCTGAGCCTACTGTAGAGAAGCAACTTCTTGGATACAGGTTTAAGGGTCTGGAGAGTTAGGATTTATTGTCATGTCTACTGTGAGGCCAAACAGCATGGACTCCTGAATGGAGTGAATGGCATACATTGATGACTTGAACCAAAGTGGAGTCAATGTATACTACTCACTCAACTTTAGGTGAGTAGGGTCATGCCAGGCACTCAGTGGATCATTTTATCTAATTGAAAGGCAGCTAAAAATGGTTAGAACATCTCTGCTATAAGGAAATACCACACTGTTTGAAACTTCTTAGTGAAGAAGAAGGTGGGTAAGGGGAGACATATTAGAACAATGTTTCTCAACCTTGGCAACTTTAAGATGTGTGGACTTCAACTGGGGAATTCTGGGAGTTGAAGTCCTCCCATCTTAAAGTTGCCAAGGTTGAGAAACACAGTATTAGAGATATGTAAAATCATGTATGGTATGGAAATGTGATGAGAGAAAAACATTTTTCCCTCTCTCAAAGTGATAGAACTGGTGAACACCCATTAAAACTAAATATGGGGAAATTCAGAATCAGCAAAAGGAGGAATGTCTTTATACAATCCCTAGTTAAATTATGGCATTTGCTACCATTGGATATGGTGATGGCTACCAATTTAGGTCATTTTAAAGGGAGACCAGAAGAAGCTATTGGAGCTACTATTTTTATTTTTTGGCTGTTTGTTGCCTCCTAAATTACAGACAGTATACCTTAACTACCAGCTGCTGGGAAGAGAATGAGAGAGAATTATCACCCTGCTACCCATGCTTGCAAACTTCCTGCTTCACCATGCTGTGACAAGGAAGGCAGAATTGGATGGGCCTTTAGCCAGGAATGTTTTACATATCTGCCAGATGGGCTAGAGGAAGAGCTGTAGTTAACCATTTTAGAAGGTGGCACTTGAGTTATCCTAGAGGGATCAGATGGCGTAAATTTTTAACAGCTACATGCAGATGGCATTAGAAAAGAGATGGTACCAAGGATTGATGGGAAGCCCTTAGCAGAGGCAGAGCCAGTGCTGTGCAAATACTACTGTAACGAAAATGTACACAGGTCTTCCCAGCATAACAGCTCAGGGATTGAGCTGCTGAGAAGCAAAAGGTAGCATGGCCACTTCTTCTGTTAAAACACTAGTGCTGGAAAATGAATTTAGCAGCCCTCCTTTCTAGTGACTGACTAAGGTTGATATTATTTCCTGACCACATCTGTCCATATATAATAATGGCCAAGACATAACCCCAACTACTGATTGTGATTTTCACACTTGAATAGATTCCACATGGCACTCAAATCCCGCCCGCCTTCTCCCTGTCCTGTGGTTGTGCATTCCTCTCACGTGCACCATGTCCAAACAGGATCAAGCCAAGGACCCCCCTGAGTGCCTTGAATGCCATATCTCTTCTAAAGAAAATGTACTAAGCTGAAAGGCATATTTTTCAGCTTATCTATCAAGAACACCGACTCTCTGCTACCGGCAGAATGATCTCAGCCAGTATTGCATCCGAGGGGGCTCGGCAGAAAGCAGCGAGCATTAAGACCTGGGAAAGGCTGGGCCGAGCTGGTCCTGTTCTGTGCCTATTTATAGTAGCTGCCTTTCTCCTCTCCTTGCCATTCTTTTCTTAGCGTTGGCGGGAGGGGTGCAGCTATCAATTATCCCTGAAGCTAATGACAATATGAGCAAACTTCAGCGAAGCAGGTGCGCAGAGGAGAGAGAGAAAGGGGCAGGAGAAAAAAGGAGTTTAAAAGGCAAAAAAAGAGGTGTTCTTGTCCAGTGAGTGTTGTAGTTTTTGATTGCTTCAGTTAGTAACCACAATAGACAATGTCGTCGTGACTTTCTCCGGTTTTAATTCTTCCCCTTTAGCTTGAAATTGCTCCCATTATTCTTGATTAAGAAAATGAAATGAATGGGGAGATCATCTTCCAACGCCTGCTTCTCTTCCCTGTCTGGCATTATCTTTGAATTCAGAAATGTTTGCCAGTGAGTGCCATCTCATCCAATTTTACCATTCTGCTTTCGGATTTTGTTCCAGCAATCATCTTCTTTCTCTTTCTCTCTCTCTCGGATTTTGCCATTATAATTTTTTATCAGAAACATGGCTTGCAGTCTTGCAGATCTGTGACTTTGCAGTTCTTTGCATTGCTTCCAGGGCCAACTAAATCCAAATAATTCCTTGGGTTGGCTGTTGTTATTACAATTTCTAATTCAAGCAAAGTCCACTAAGCAGTTGTTTGTTTCAAATGTGGTTTATTGAATAAGGCACAGTGGCTGAGTTCATACATAACCCTAAGCCATAAACTGTTGTTTATAAACAACACATTGTAGCTTATAAACAATTCAATACTAACACCAAATAATTTGCCTTCTAATATGGTGAACCTTTCCAACACAAGGAAGAATATGAGATATGCTTCCAGATGAAGAAACTATAATGGGAGCCTACAAAGGCATCCACTGAGAATGGGTGGTGTCAAAGAAGTCAGAATGATAGCTGTGGCTGCAGGAATGAAACCCCACCCCTTTTTTAGCACAACTCATGCATGTAAAAAGGGGTGGAGTTTCAATCCTGCAGCCATGGCTGCCATTTTGATCCCCCTGGCAGTTCCCTCCAGGAGCACAATAACCACACCAAAAGGGGGAAATATGGGGAAGAAAAAGCAAAGTCTTTTTTGAATCACACTTGACTCCTGGTAACTTCATGGACACATTTATGCAATCTTGGCAACAATACAGAAGCGACGTGCTGTTGACTTCTTCCAAGGTATTTTTCAACTTTCCAATTTTGTCTTAGCTTTCTGAGCTCAGGCAAGGTCAGACGAGAGCTGAAAAGAAGTATATAAATAAACAGAACTAAATAAGATTAGCAACCTTTCCAAAATGATTCCTGCATGGCCAAAACTTATGTCTCTGGAAAGCATTAATGGAGATGTTTAAGTCTAGCTGCATCTCAATGGCACTGTTAGGAATGTTACTGAATGTACTCATGCACACATTTACACATGTATCCATGATCCTGCAAATACAGAGACATGGTATCTGCACAGTAGGTTGTACATCTCTTTGGCAAGAAGTAAAAATTAATATGAACACACTGATAGTTAAAACACTGAAGTTTTACTTTATATGAAATAATTAATTAGCATATCAGTATACCTGACCAGGAGACTATCTCTAACATTACAGCAAAAAAATATAAAAATAAGGAATTATAGTGGTGTGAAGAAGTTGGTTAGAAAATGGTGAAGCAAATCTTAGAAAGCTACAATGAGAGGCATGTGAATGAACAATGAACTGATCCAGAGAAGTTTCAGGACAATGAAGATATAAAGTTAACACGGATAGATTTATTTTGTTTCAGAGCAAATGGAACACAGAAGGATTTATTTCCTGATTAGTAGCAATCATATAACCCAGCTAGGTGACAAACCTAGCAGACCTTGGCTGATTTCAAAAAATGAAATGGTCAGAGCTGGCCAGTATTTGGAAGTCCCAGGGCAGTAGGAGAGAGAGAGAGAGAGACAGAGAGGCCACCAGAAGACAGCAATGGCAGACTACTTTGTATTGTTGCCAAGAGAATTATCTGGCTATGTCCATATAGTCATCAGGATTTAAGACTCAAAGGAGAAGACATCCACCCTTCTTTCTCTCTCTTTCTCTATCTGAATTTACCATTGACACAAATCTTTTCCAGTTTAGTGGTCTCCTGGTTATGAATTAATCAGCTCCATCAAAATAATAATTACATTACAGAAGTGTAGCCAGTGATAAGGGATGCTGGGAATTGTAGTTTAGCAACATCTGAAGGATAGGAGTTCATTTCTGTGCTAAGTGGATGTCAACAGCAATAAATGTAACAAATTATAACAGCATTGTGTCTTGGCTTTTCAGTAACAGAAATTAGGTCCGCTGGGAAAAAATTATGTAAGCAATCAGAAAAGGCAAATTAAACTACTGAACACTGGTTTAATATTGTCATCAAACATTGCCTGAAGGAAAATATGCAGATAATTTTGAGATTCTTTCTTAGAAGGAATTTCCAGGAAATAGTGAAGAAAATAGCCTAGCAGCTGAAAACAGTAGCAGAATATCTCTGTATATTTGCATACTTAGCTTTAGAATCTTTTTGTATTGCTGTCACTTTTGTTAGCAATATGTTATTATTTGTTAATGCTTAGTCTATCAGGTTTTCTTGGGATGAATGGGAAAAAAAGCATGATGCACATTTTAAAACAATCCGTCTCTTTGAAGGGACTTAGGAGAGATCGGCAAATGGAAAGATCCTGGTCAGGCAGAAATACTGTGACAAGTTTTGATCACTTGGAAATAATATTTGAGGGGACTCACAAGGGATCAGAGGTGGAGGAGGTAATGAAAGATGTTTATTGGTTAGCTTTTCTTTTGACAGCAGCTCACGTTCCATCACCACCATCTGTTACTTTAATCTACTTTTCAAGTGAAGGACTGTGACAGTTGTATGTATACAGGCAACATACTCTGGGCCTTCATCATTGAAAAAGGTTTCTTCTTAGCCACTGATCCCCTTGCGTACTCTTTTTTTCCAAGACAGGCTGCAGATACTCTCTTGGATGAATGCTGAGAGTTGCTCTTCGTCCAAAGTGGGCAGATTAGAAAGGAATTCCCCAGGCCCTTCAGTTCTCTGCTTTTTCTATCACCCCCTCCCCCAGATATGTAGACAGTGTTTTTTCCTTCTTCTTCTGGATCCTGGCTTCAAAATATGAATGTGATATGCTTGAACTTTTTTCACAAAAATGAAAAGAAGCAGAGCAACAGCCAATTTGCTATATCGAGTTCGGTGGATGGCTGGTAAGTATATCCATATATCTACAATATAGGTGTGCGGAAGTAGGGGAAGATGGCATGATCCAGGTTGTGCACCCTTGTTGTCCCTGTCAACAGCTCCTTAAAGGACCTTAAGTGACTCCTTTAAGGAGCTGCTGAAAGGTATAATGAAGGTGTCCACACAGGATCCAAGGCATTTTGTCCACTTTGGATCTCAATAGTTTTTTCTTCTATTTCTGTTTAATGACTTGCATGATTGCTAACACCATTCAGAACTAAAGGTTAGATTGCATGTATCCTCAAAAAAAAATATATAGCAAAGTTGTACAGTAGGTACAGGTATGTTTTGGGATAAAGACCCAGTGCCTTAAGAGAAAGGAAATTCTTTTGAAATAAAAAAAGCTCATTGAAAAGGTTTAGACAAGTATTACCCCAAAGTGACATCAAGCCATTATTTTGGGGATTTGATGTACTGGTTTAGGGATTATTATTTGAACTTTTAAAGTTTTAAAAGAAACAAAATTGATTTCATACCTATGTACATTTTTACATTTGATCCAGAACCTCTTGTTCCATCTGATGTACATACGTAATACCAATATCTATCCCATATTCTCTCTCCCCAATCATCATAACTGTAGTCGTCTCCTCCTCCTCCTCCTCCTCCTTCTTCCTCCTTCTTCTTCCTCCTCTTCCTCTTCCTCCTCCTCTTCTTCCTCTTCTTCCCCTCCCCCTCCTCCCTCTCCCTCTCCCCCTTCCCCTTCCATACTTCCTTATTTAGACATAACTTTGTTTCCAAGTTTTTTCCCAGTAGCTCTAAACCATCCTTCCCCAATCTGATATTCTCAAGAAGTGGTGTGATTACAGCTACCAATTGTAATAGCTATGCTATCTTGGTATTTGATAGTCCCAACAATATCTAGTGCACCTAAGGAGAAGATTAATCTGGGTGAAAAAAGCTGGAAAATTCCATTGGAAAAGGCTATTTTAAACCACAGAGGAGTATTTGTTTCTGGCTTGTATGTTTGCACATGAAAATTGATTCTGGGAGAATTAAATGGATGAAAATGTTTAACTATGAAGTAGCTGAGTTCTACAGAATACCTAAAGTGTTTTTTAACATTTTAAAAAAATGATATTCCACAGAACTCTTGAAAGTGTGTGCTTCAATATAGATCAGACAGGTAGACCAATTTTGATTTAAAACACCACAACTTTACATTTATGTGTGATGGATATGGTTGCTACTATAATATGGTTTTCTGGGTTCAGAAATTGTGCTTAAGCTGTAATCCACAGTTGACAATCCAGTGTTTGGGTTCACATGATAAACAAAAATTAGACAACTCACATTAGAATTTAGTGTAATTGGCTGACAGTGATTGGCTTAAAGCTTAGTGGCTAAGCAGAAATTTGAATACAATGCTTTTGTAGATGAAACAAACTCTAGAGCTGAGTGAGAAACTGAAGGTAATACTAATTTTACATTTGGACCAAAAAAGATTAGTTTGCAGCATGAGTCCTTATGGGAGATTCAAACAATAGCACAGAGTGCCTATTTTTATTTGTAAAACAAGGTGCCAGTATTTGGTTGCTCTTGGCTAAGCTTGCAAGCTGAGTTGGGCCTAGTTAGCAACTTGCACCAACATGATGGACCTCCAGAAAATACTAGGCCTGTAAGTTAGATGGGAAAGTTGAAAGAACGTTTTGTAAACAGCAGCAACCATCAGTTTCTGTGTTGTTGCCAATAAAATAACATGTCTGTGTCTTTTAAGACACTAGGAGTTGAGAGCTTGACTCAAAGGAGACTTTTAATCACTGCACATTGTTCTGGGCCAATGTTGAATTGGTGTATCTCCATATTCCTTCTCCATTTTTAGTTTGGGATAAACAATGAAAAAAAAAACACCCAGCTTTGCTCTCCTTTTATATATCAATGGATGCTTGCTCCCAGTTTGTGAATGGTAGAGTTTCCAGTGTTGACTCTGCCATGAAACAATTTTGCCAGGAATAGTCTGCACAGGCACATTCTCCTGGGTTGAAGAATCTGACTATGGTTATCACATGTTGTTTTATTTCCCTTTTCTTTTTCTAGTGAAGTATGTTGTAAGATTTGGAAATCACAGAGTAGCCTGAGTTCTTCCAGGCCAATACACCAATAGGACTGGGTGATCTTTACATAATGCTTCCACAGAGAATAGTGTGAAATAGCTGAACTATGGATGAGGCAATGTGATATATCTTGACTACCAGCAGCTGTTCCTGATGACTGGAAGTTATTAACATGATGCCTAGTTTCAAACAATAGTCAGGAGAAAACCTGGAATCCCCACACAAGAGATTCTCTTTCTTCTTCTGGATGAGATTCCTGCTGGGCCAGGAATTCAGTTTCCTGCAAACACAAATGAAAGTCTGTAGAACTAATGGAACATCTCAAGGAAAGATGTCTCACAGGCTGCTTTCATATATTATATATAACAGTGTGGTCCAACCAAGAGGTGAAAAACACTGTTTGTAGGGAACAATTTCCATTTTCAGTCAAAACTAGAAATCTAATAGGTATCTCTAGTTGGGAAAAGGATGCTCGTTTGAAGAAAACTCGTTCCTTTAATAGTCCCTTCAATGGAGCTGTATACAATGTGTATAGCAATACTAGCAGTTACAGGGAAGACAATATAAGGAGGCAAGGATGATCTTTCTAAACTAAAATTGCACAGGCATCCCCTTCCCATTTGCTTGACTGATTGTCATATCTTGGTTAAACAAGGACAGATGTAGCAAAAACTTATTTCTATACATTAATGTTGTCAAAGCAATAGACCTACACTTGTCAGTGACTCATTGTCATGATTATCTGCTTTCTTGTTCCCCATTTTTTTCTGAGATCAACTAGACTAATAATACTTTTGCTTTAGTGCAGAAATCTCTTATAACATGAAAAGAAAATCCCCCCCTCTCTGGCAAGCTACAGCTTGCTCTGCTTTGCTCATCTTTCCTCCTAGCTGAAGTCACTCAGAAGAAATGCAGAGAGGAACATCTGACCCTGAGTTTTCTGCCTCACTTGACAGCCCTTTTTGCTTATCTCAGAGAGAAATCTCTTTGAGGTCTCTGAAGCTAGACCCCTGTTGCCCTACGCCTAGAATGGACTTAGTCCAGCCAGCGTGGCCCTCAAGCAGGCAGTAGCCTGTTGGTCTTCTCCACTGAGTTGGACTTGCTGTACTACCCCAAGGAAGCTGCTGGACCTTCCAGAAGCTGAGCAGAACCCCTCAACAGAATGCCTTCTGAGGAATCCAGGAAGGCCCAGCATTCCTGGTTCTCTGAAGCAGCCCAGCTGAGCCTGGAAGAGCCATATGGATTCACCTAAACATCTGGATCCAGAATCAGGCCAAGGGAGCAGTATACCAATACCTTCCCTTTTGAGGACTGAATCCCCAGCTCCAGGAGAACTATGGTTTCAGGTAGCCAAGGAACACTCTGAGCAAATCCAGCTAAAGAATACTGGTGAACAGTTAGTGATAGGGAGCCTCTAACTTTCTGGCCTTCCAAATGTTGGTGGATCAAGGACCAGAATTCTGTGCACAAATGGGAAAGGACCACTCCATTCCTATTCAGGCTAGAAAAAAATGTCTTTGATTTATTTTTCCATTCCCAAATAAAGTGGCACCTGTGCAAAAGGTGCTTCCTTGTTAGCATATGAGTGGATGAATCCTACATCTTGTACATTTCTGACTTCTGGGGAAGGAGTGGCAAACTGAAGTAGCAGAGCTGACGACTACAACAGAATGAAGAGCCGGTGAGTCAACTGGCTCTTTGTAATTCCTCTCTGGACAAGGAGAAGACTCGAGATTGCCCACAAGTGCTCCAGACAGTTGTTCCTTGCAAAGAGATCACAAGATAGAGGTCTTCAGTGGTTTCGAGCTCTGGGAGACAAGGGAATAGCCATCTTGCTCAAACCATGGTCAGTGCCTTTAAGGACACTTCCTTTTCTAATAACTTTTGGAAATTGCTTGTTAACTGCTTTTCAGCTATTAGGAACTTTGGATTGACAACTCTGAAAACACCAGGTGAGTTTCCTTCAATCCTTAGTGAAAGAAGTTTTAAATACAAGTTTAAGGTCTTTTTTTTTTTTTAATAAACAGCAAAAGGTTGATTAGAACTTTGATTTTACAAAGTTATAAATGGACTAGGGGCCCAGATGGGTTTGAAATAAGATTTTAGAATTAATTATAAGAATCCTTCCCATGGGAACATGCTTTTGTTTTGAATTCTCTTCAAAAAAAAAACACACGATAGGATGAGACTTTGAAGGTTGGACACTAGAGGGAACCAGAAGAAACTAAAGATTACAATTAAAGGAAAAGAACACTTAAATCTGACTTACTAATACAGGATGGAGCAAAATATTTTAACATTGGACATATTGAAGGATATTTTTGAACAATGGACCCAGAAGTTAATTTTAAGAGTGTCTTCCTCTATAGCTGGACTGTGTTTAAAAGCTGTTAGGGAGAGAGAAACAAGTTTTACCTGACAAGACTGAGACTGATCTGAAAGTGGATTTATAAATGATAAGCTACAAGAATGATATGAAAAAAGATGTTACACTGGACATACAAAAGAAACCAGCTGATGTCTTAATAATTAAAAGGGACATATAAATAACAAACCAAGAGAGTGACCTGGATAATTTTCCTATATTGGATTTACAAAAGAGGCTTGTTAAAGCTTTGAAGAATTTTGTGAGAAGAGACAGAAACAAAATGAAAAGAAATCAAGTTCTAGGACATTATTTGAAGGGACTAAAGATCAAGATTGTTAAAAGTAAAGGGAAGAATATAAAATTGGTTTATTTGATCAAGGTTAAAAGGATAAGTTGATATCTCTGGTAACCCTTAATGGAGTTTTGCTGATCAGGGCTGAAACAATGAGCCTTTAAGAATTTGTTTATAGATAAGAGATAGGATATGGGAAGAAGAGATCCTTTGTTGTATTTTAAGAGAAAATGATAAGTTACTAAAATTGTTTATACTTGTGATGAAGGGAGAAGTAATTTCTTTATATATTTCTTTTCTTTACTGTATTCTTATTTTTCTTTCTGTTTTTCTTTCCATTTTCTTCTCCACCTTCAATTTTTATTTTTTTTAGTTTGTATTAGTTTTTATCTTTGCAATTGTAATTTTTAATAAAATTACTAATTAAAAAAATCTTGCGTATTTCTCTCCCTCTTTGCTGTGGCAGGCAACCTCCAAAATTCATTGTAGCAGGAATCTTTATGTTTCTCCTTCTGCTTTCTCCTCTAGCCAGTGTTGTAAAAAGCGAGTAACTTTTCTGAACTTCCTCTGCTACTCTCTAAATTCCATGCTTCTATTTCTGTTTGAATCCAATGTGCCATTCTCTGAACTCCAAGCCTTTTTCCTGTGAACTCACTGGACAGTGAATGTGTACCTAACTCTCCAAACTCTGTGTCTTTTTCCCAGTGAATTAAATCTGCTTTTCTCTCACTTGAAGCAAAGACACTATTTTCTAAACAGCTTGCCTTTGTCTTACTAAATTGAACAATGTGCTAAATTCTCATAACTTATTACTAGTTTTTATTTGACTGCTTTGTAGGTTAGCTTTAAATATTATTTCTGCTTTATTCCCTGTAAATTGTAAACAGCTTATATCATTAATTCAAATATTAGTTAATAAATGATTCTATTGGTTATTAATTATAATTTCACTTTTAGACTTCTGGAATACCTATACCTGTGTAATAACCTATAGTGTAAAGTTCCCAACAGAATTGGTGCAGGGCTATGCTCCTATTAGTGATAAAGCTCCACCCAAATATAAAAGCAGCTTTGAAAAATTAATCCTTACATTCATGAAGGGATACTACCTTGACACCATGATAGGCTTCACACATCACATTAATTCCAAATGGTTGTGGTTTGGCATGTTGATCAAACTCAGTAATTGTTGTTTTGTAAACCATGATTTATAGTTACAAATTTCACCAACTGTTCTTTATTCAATAAACAGTGATTTAATGTTTATTGTGCAATGTGTGAGTCTCAGTCTCTTCTCTGAGTATAGGTCAGCCTCAGGAAGCACATCCAGATGAACTAGTTCTACTTTATTGTAAGGTTACATTAACAGAATCTTGCAAGTCTGAAAGTACATTTCTGCCCCATTGGCTAGGAAGGACCCCTTCTGAGAAGTTTGCCATGCCCCCATTCCTTCGGTAGGCTCAGCTGCCTCTTGTCTGACTGTTTTCTTGGCTGTGGTTCTTCCCCTTGTTTCCCAAGGTCATCCCCACATACTATTACAGTATGCCCGAAAAGGGATTGTGTGCATACATGCCACTAAAAGGCATATGTAAGGCACTATCGGATTCCCTCACTAATATGGTACCGCTCAAATAATACTCCAATTCCCATATACTCAAGCTGGGAAGACCACTTTCCCCTTGCCGCCTCTCACTGTTAAAGGAAAAGCCACATGGGACTCTGTGTAATGAGTAATTGATATCTAAATGTTATCAGAAAGCATCTTATCAGGAAGCATCTGTTTTTCTTCATAGCTGCATAGCTTGACCCTCATTTATTTTGTTCAAGAGCAAAAGTGCCAGTTTCCAAGTTGTTTCACTAAAGAGACACTGTTGAGTGGATACCCTTTTCCCATTTCTTTAAAATCAGCTTGGCATTTATAGACCCTGAAATCAGATAAGCTGTTTGTAGGCTGAAAAGGTGATTCTCAGCATGGAAAAGCTAGAATAGGAAGGTAAGTCAGCCCAGGTGTCCTTCTAATCCAGCCCCAATCTCTTATTCTGGCTGCAGCTGATTGGAATTGTAGTCTGACATATTCTAAAGGATCCCTAGTTGGGAAAGGTGATTTATCGCCTTTAGTTCTCCATATTTAAGTGAAATGCAACAAATAAGAAACTACAGGTTGGGGAAGCTTTCCAGAGAGAACATCAGTGTGTGATGAGAAGTGGATAACTTCCTTTCACAAACCTAGATTTAGCCCTGGCTCATATATACACCTTTTAAGTATGCCTACAAATGCCCTCCAGGCATATGCCAAAGGTCACAAAATCCAATGCCCAGTGAAAGCCTTTCAACTCCATAAACAAGTGAAATAAAGCTTAAAGCTACTTGTTACAAAGGGATAAAAGATCTATGGCAATAAGGTCACATCCACTCATCTGTAGGCTCCTGAACTGCTTAAATCCTTATTAAAACCATCTATTAATTGCTTATCAACTATGAATGAGTCTTAGAAATGAAATCTTTCAAACAAATGTGCTGCCTTAAATAATTCAATAAGCAATAAAGAGAACCTGAAGGCAAAGGGATGGGCGGAGAAGGTTGGGTATAGCTGAGCAGCTCATAAGAGCCGTACCAAGGTCCCTATCCCAGAAAAAATGGACAGTGTGCCTCTTTCTCAATGTCCAGGTCATAACTCAATGGTAAAGCATGGGCCAAGCTCAATTTATGGTGTCTTCAGGTAAGACTGGAAAAACATCTCTCTGAAAACTTTAAAGCGTTACTGCCAGTCAGTTTCAGTACTGAATGGGCTAGTATCAATGCTAGCTCTAACAGCAATTTTACCCTACAACAACAGCACTGTGAAGTGAGTTGGGCTGAGAGAGTGTGACTGGCCCAACGTTACCCAGTTAGTTTCTGTGGTTGAAGGTAAACGTGGTCTTCCCAATTCTAGCCCATCATCTTAACCACCATACCACGCCGGCTTCTTTATTTGTCTCAGTCTTGTATTCATCAAGCCTGAGGTTTTTGAAAATGGATTGTTTTGAATGGGGAATATTTGTCAAATTCAGTCTTAAGGGTATAATTCCCTTGGACATGTAAGTATGAATTCTTATTGATCAAAGAATCCAGGGTAAGGAACACCAATTGCAAGGGGCATTATTCAGTGTGAAAGAATACATTACAGTATAACATATGGCTTCTGTTTTGGATGATGAATACTGGTAGAGCTTCAGCATCTACCAAGTTGAAGTCAAACAAATGTTTCTGTGGAAACCAAGATAACTTGTGAAAATTTAAGTATACAAACTGGAAAAGGGATTTTTCCTTGCAACTGCAAAGGAGGTAGGAGAAATGGGTGCAAAGAGGTGTAACGGGCATTAGGAATAACCTTGAGAAGCAGGAGGAAGACTCTCAACCAAGGCAACAATCAAAAGAAATCTGAGTTTGGGGCAGAAATGTAATTTGAGAAAATGTCTCAGGCTTGACCCCCCTTAGTTCCCATGAAGAAAAAAGAGGGGGGAGGGGGAAGAGTATTCAGAATTGTAAGATTCTGTTACTGCAACTTTATAATAAAGTAGTATTAGCATTCATAACTCTGGCATCCTAATCTGGTCTATCTTGAAGGGCTTACAACAACGGGGTGGGTTCTAAAAAAGTCAAGATAATGTAATGATGTCCCTCCTCCAATGGATGCTCTTGGCATTTTTAGGAAATATGCACTTTAAATAAAGTCATTTTCCTGTTAAGTTGTCCTGAACCAGTATTTTTTTCTTTCATTTTTAAATATTATAGACTTTTATTATCTCATATATCATTACCTACCTTATCAATAGTGATATTTTTCAGAATCTATCTCTAGCTCTTATACTGGGAGTTTCTTATTGTCTAGTTCTCCCACAAATTAGGGAACCAATTTGTATCTATCTAACGTAAGCTACAGAATTGGAGGCAAAGTTCAACCAGCTGTCATTTGAGAAAAAGGCCCCATACTAGGTGCAATTGCTTCTGATAGCTCAGTGGGTGTTCCTTAGGAAGTCACATGCCATGGGTCTTTGAGCTACTGTTTCCTCCAACAGTGCCTCGTCAGTCGCATCTATGCACCATCAGGCCGCTATTGTTGAAAGAGCAACTTCTTTAGAATTCAGTAGCTTCTGTTCTTGAAAGTGAGTGGTGATGGGAAATTACTTGTGAACATTTTTTAACTTTTGATTTATCATGTCTGCACACTGCGAGATCTCTTTGAATTTCCAGGGTAAATAATTCTCCCACAAGACCTACAACTATAATTTAGAGCTAAATAGAGAAAGTTAAACTGAGGTAGGCAATCTCTCAAGTCAAAAAGTTGTAAAATGTCAGTTGGAAGATAATTGCTAGGTGCTTAGTGGCTGGGTTTACACATTTAGGGCTGCAAAAACCTGTGTAATGGTATGTGTGAAAGACCTTGGGAGACGGGATGAAGAGATGCTGCCTAGGGAATGGCCAGATAAGAGACAGCATAGCCCGCAGCTGGATAGAAGAGACCCTTCCTAGTTTCTTAGGCTGTAAAGGAGATGGTGGGGAGAAAGAATTGTACTTTCAGACTTGCAGGATTGATGTCGGCCTTGCAGGGTAAACCAGATAGGAATCACAACCAGATGAGCTCATTCTACTTTATTATTTATTTGCCCCCGTCTCCTTTTCAGCCCAAGAAACTAGGGAGGGTCTCTTCTGAGCCTCTTGCCCTGCCCACTAAACATTTGCGGGCTATGCTATCTCTTAGATGACCGTTCCCTTGGCAGGGTCTCTTTAACCAGTCTCCCAAACTGATTCCCACATACCATTCCAACCTGCATGACCATTAGATGGCAGCAAGGAGTTCAACATTTCTGTATTACTTTGTCGCCATCTAGTATCATCTGTATTTTTGCAGCCCAGATATGGTGATCCTAGAAATTTTATACTAGGAAGTGGTTGTGAGTAATTACTAGTTGTTGAAACAAATGAAAATGGTGGTGTACAATAGTGTGCTTTTTCCTATGTGTTATATGGAAATGAAAAAATTTCTCCCTTTTATTCAAGCTTCTGATAACACATAGCTGAAGTAGTTTTGTTTCCAGATAAACGTTGCAAGTTCAACTTACAGCCAGCTAATTGTCTGATGATCCATTATGAACTGTGTCTCCCCTCCTTCTCTACTGATGTTGCTAAATGTTGTTGTGGCTAGTATTGTAACCTTCCCCTCCACCCCTACATGACAATGTTTAGCCTTGGAACAACTCTAAGCATATGTATGCTTACAGTTTGTTTATTTCAAGCATCTTTAAGGCCATCCAATTCAACCAATGGGATTCTGGGTGCCCATACCTGAACCTTCTCCTCAGCCATGCCTCCTTGCATCCTGGGGCACCTCTCTTCTCTAGCCCAGCGTGGTCTTGCCACTACCCATGCCTGGAGCATCTGCACCACCTTAGAAGCAGCACTGGCACCCACAAGTCAGTGGAAGTTACCAGGGGGCAGTGCTGCTTGGCCTCTGGGCAGTGTCTCTATCACCCATTCCACCCGGCTCTGCTATTGCTGGTCAGCCTGCCATATGAGGGTGAGGTGAGTTTTTAGGCTGCTGCAGGCAGGCCGTTCATCTTCCTGGAGTGCTTTTTCAGATGGCCAGCTTGCATCTCTGGGGTACTCAGCATCCTGTCCTTGCTGGACAGCATCATCAACACCTACAAAGTATTCTTCTTCTTTTTTTTTCCAACTCAGTTTTTGACTCCTGGTGACTGCCTGGACTAGTCCCTGCAGTTTTCTTGTCAAGGTTTTTTGGATGTGGTTTGCCCTTGCCTCCTTCCTAGGGCTGAGAGAGAGTGACTGGCTCAAGGTCATCCAACCAGTTTTGTGCCCAAGGTGGGACTAGAACTCATGGTCTCCTGGTTTCTAGCCTAGCGCCTTAACCACTACACCAAACTGGCTTCTTCTTCAAAGTATTCTGGGCATGGAAAAAGACTCAGAGGGCTTTATGGGGCTCATGGGCTGGGTCTTTGAGACCCCAGCTCTAAAACAGAAGTACCCAGCTCAAAGTGAGTGGAGCCAGGGTCAAAAAATTATATTTGATTTGATTTAAATAGAAAGTTCATTGTATCCTGGTAGTAGGATTATTCCCCATGTATTTAATATTTTACCTTCTATCATATCAGAGTTGGACTGCAACATTTGAAGAGGCTGTGGGGACTAAAACTAAGGATGTTGGAGGCTCAAGTTATGCATTTCTGATTTAGAGAGTATGTATCAGTTGCTCCCTGGACATTTGCTAGAAGATAATGACTTTGCTACCTGCTTGTATATTAAAACAACAAAAATAACTCCTGATGTTTTTTTTTTTTTAATCTGAATGCAAACTAAGCCCTACTGCATTATACCTAGAAGGTTCTTTTTTACTGCTACTCAGTGAAAGTGAGAGAATTTAGTAATAGAGAATTGCTAGAAAAGCTTGTAACTAAATCCGCTCCCCACCACACACCCCAACTCCTCCTCCTTGACTTTTTCTACTTTTTCAGGAATGTTGTCAAAAGAACTCTAGAGTTAACAAACTTCGTGGTGCTCAAGTTAAAAATAAATCTGCAATTCTCCTCTGTTTTGATACAGCAAGATCTTTCTGTTGAAATTCAAAGCTTGCTTTATGTGCATTTTATCCCTCTCTAAGTGCAAGGGGCATGTCCTAAATGATACATCATCAAAAGGCTTGTAATTTATGTCCCTTTGTCTCTCTTTTGTACAGCATCAAGTACCTAATCATTAAAGTCGTTGCTGTTAAGGAGTTAAGTCCTTATTTCCATGGAAACACCATTAAAACAGCTTTAGAAGTTAAGATGTCTTTTATTTATCTGGCAGCATTTGGTGCCTTATTAAACTAATCTATAGAACAGCAAACAAACAATAGAGAGAAATGGATATTTTAAAGTTTTTGTTTTGATACAGTAAATGATAGTTAGGGATGTGGAAATTTAGTCACTAATGCTACATTCATCTATAAAATACCCTTCTATTGACTCAAAAATATCTTCTTGTCCCCCCCCCCCATCGATCAGCAATAAATATTCTAAAACAAACATGAATTAGTTTTAAAACAGACACAAATGCTTCTGAGAAAATATCTCATCTTAAAGAGACATTGCATTCTACCACCTCTCTCAGCAGATGGGGTTATCTTCTGAAATTGTGTCTCCGTCATCTTCTTAATCATTACAGTAACTTTTAAACTGTTTTATCCACATGCCAACTTGTGTAGAATATACACATACACACAGTTTTAACCATGTGATTAATCAACTAACAGCTCATGCAGTTAATGAGGATTTATGAAATTAAGTGGGTTACTTACATCCTCAACACTGATGGAGAAGAAAAATAGAAAATCTTGGGACATTTATTTTGTTCTCTAGTTTGATCTATTTTGAGATGGTGAGAGGGATGATTTAACCATTTTTGGAGCCAGTAATCCAAAGTACTAAACAATATCCCTCTTGTTCTACAGCTTATAAAACCCAAGTAAAGAAAAAGTTACTAACTTCAGTCTAAAGTCTTCCCAAAACTAAATATATATCTTGAAAAAGTCTACATAGAAAAACATGTTTATGGGAAGGTGATTCTGCTATTCATTATGGATGAAAATTCCACACAGATATAATCTGCAGTGATGCTGAGGATAGCAAGGCACAACTAGATGAGTCTTGGAGACATTTCTCCATCATACCTATAGACAACAAAAGGTAATGTTTTAGAATGAAATCCTAAATACAAAGGCTTCTTCCAAGAGAACTTGATGGCATATGCTGCAGATACTTCAAGACTGGCTAAAATCTGCTTTCTTCAAAAAAAACCCAAACACCTATTTTTGCTTAAATTCCACTGAAATGCACTATGGCAGAATTATAGCACAGTGGCACAAGACTTGTTTTAAGTATAATGTGCTGAAATGTCGGCCTTGACATTTAAACAATTTTTTTCTCCGTTTCATTACTCATTTTTCTATCACTCCGAAACTTCCTGGCTGCCCACACTTCTAAATCTGAAAAGGCCCAGTGGGAGGTCTTCAGGCACTTCAGGGAGGCAGCAGTTCATTGTGAGATGATTATAAAATGAGAGGCAGGACATTCACACCTACCATTTGTCCACCTTGTAACTAAAGAATTGCCAAGTATACTACACTCCATGCCTATAACTTCAATGCAATTGTCTTCTCTTTTTTGAAACAATTTCTAAACAGAATTTTCTTTCATCAGATTGAATGAGGACTGGTAGAAAATGTCCGTTTCATTTTTCCTCCATAAGTCTAGTTTTAATGATAGAAAATCTTGGGTTCAGCTGTCAGATCTCTCCAGTTAAAAGAATTTCAGGTGGCAGCAATTGGAAAGACTATTCTGTCTTTATATCTGGAGTACCACCGTAATTCAGAATAGAAAATGTTGGGTCAGATAGGTTTGAGCTGGTAGAAAATGCTTTCCTGATGTATTTACGACTTAAGTAACTTTTAATGAAGTTCATTTTTGCAGCTCCTTTGAGTTAAATTGCAGTAGCATTGAAGGAGCCAAATCAGGAAGAACTGAACATATACACTCTGAAAATTAAAATGTAAGCAAAGTAGGAAAATCTTTGGAATGGGTCCAAAAGTAAAAGCTTTTGTGCAGAGGGCTAATCTCCAGGTGCATTTCTAGGCACCCCTGTGCAATGACAATTCCATTCAGCAGACCACTTATCTTTCTTCTTTCATGAAGGCACTTTCTTTTGGAACAAAGATTTAACTTATGCAAGTTATATCAGCTACAACAACCTTATTTTATCTGTAACAAAGCATTTTGGGGTATACAAAGCAATTGAAACACAATGGCTGTCAGCCCTTCCTACGCTGGGCTGGCTTACAAGTGTTGGTTGTACTTAGAGTTTTGTGATAAAATGAAATTATAGTGTCATCAGTCCTTCAGGTGGCTGGTTCAAGAGCCGCACTGGAGAGAGAGAAAGATTGAGAGTGCAATGCTGTGTAACCCTCCTCTAAGATAGGTCATCCATTTGCATCATATGAAAGCTTATCTGGGAGATTAATAGGCCTTACATTTACTTATTTATTACAATTTAATTATTTCTACCTCCAAAGACTTTAGTATAGTAAATATTGTCCTTCTGCCATCATTTAATTTTCAAAGTTGTGAGATTGTGCCTGGAACCAGCCCACCACATTAACTTAATGAGTGAATGATCTAAAGGAGAGTTAAGCAGTCTGTAACAAGTCTGCACATCCATCACCATTTTCCATGCAGATTGGGGCTGCTGGGACCTACCACTGGTCTAAGGCTGTCAAGTTAGAATCATAGCTTAAAACCCTAATTGGAATAACTTCTCATCAGGGATAGTTCAGAGATGAAACAGTGCAGAAAAGAGCAACCAGAGTGATTAGGGAGTGATTCCCAACCTGGTGCCTTCCAACATGTTGGACTGCCTTTTCCAGAATTCCAAACAACATTGGCCCATTGACACTGGACTGAACTTGCTAAGTAGGAATACCTGGAAGACAATACATTAGAGCAAGGGTATATTTGAACTCTTTATCTTGGGAGAACATAATGAGGTAAATAAAATGATGCTGAAGTAGGAAGAAACTCGATAGATTTTTTTTTCTTTTTCTTCCTTCTCTAATACCAGAGTCTTCCTGTGAAACTGATTGCTGAGAGATTCAGGACAAATCAAAGGAGGTACTTCTTCACATAGTTCAGATGTGTAGATTTACTTCCGTTGTTTGCAGTTTGTGGCCACTAGTCATGTTCGTTATATATGTCTCCTCCAGCTCAGAGGTCACATACTTCTCAGTACAAGTTGCTCAGAAATAATACCAGGAGAAGAATATTACTTATAAATTTCCAAAGTCATGTGGATGGTTGGTATAAAGAAAGTATGTTGGATTCAATAGTCCTTTGGTTTCATATGGCAGAGTTTTGTTTAAATATGGCTAGATTCCATGGACATCCATGGAGGGAGCAAGGAGGCAAGACATCAAGAGTCAAGCTGGTGGAGATAACCTGTGGCTTTCCAGATGTTTCTGGATTTCAGCTTCTAGGATTCCTAATGACTATGGTCAATGAATAGAGATTACTGGAGTTGGAGTCCATCAACATCTGAAGAACCCATACATTACCTGCTCTTGATACATGAAATAGTAGTGCAATCTTATGAATTGTTCTTCAGAAGAATGCCCCACTGCATTCACTAAGGGTAAGTATACTCAGTGTTGTAGCCTAAACCAGATAACGTGCAATAAAGAGGGTGTTCCAAAGTCTCTGGGTTTGATCCTGATCCTGCCACTGACTCAGTGTGAGAGTGAGGATAAATAATTCTGCTTTGAGCTTCATAGATAGAAAACAGTATGCTGGCTTGATCAAAAGCCAAATTCAGGAAGCAGATGCTAATATCCTAGGCTGTTTTGGAAGGAACAGTAGCTAAGCACATTATGTCAATAGCATTTTGCCTACACAAGAGCTTCATGCCAAGATTGACTTACTGTGTTATTCTTCACCCTTTAAAAATACACAGACAACCTAGTACACAGAAGGTGCTGTAGGAAGTGAATTATTCTAAAAACTGAAAAATAACCCACCCCCAACAAAATCAGAATGGTCATACTGAAAAAAATTTACATTTGGAATTGCAGAAAGATGATGATGATGATGATGATGATGATGTTGATGATGATATTCAGTTAAATAAAAAGAGAGAGATGTGAGGGAAATACTGAAGTTAGTCAAGATGCCTCATGATAATCACTGGCTTGCTTTTTTATTATAGCAATTAATTTGGTAACATGAGAAAAATAGATTTTTCTCCTTCAAGCATACTTTGTAGCTGTGGCTGACAATTTGGATTTCCCTGGTGTACAGCCAAGATTGGATTTAAGCACTGTTACATAAAATATAGGTGTGCATCTGTCTAGAGCTCTCTATCTACACATTCTGATTATTTTGAAGCAAAGTAGCACTTCAAGAAATTCCACAGGATATTGCTCTGAAGTTGCATGCTGTCTCATGTCTCATTTTTAAATCAAATCTTTGGTTTGCACAATCTTCAAGATGTTTCATAAGCAAAAGCCAAATTGGTTTTCTAGCCCCTTCTTGGAAGAAAGTGCTTTTACCTTGACATTAAGGGCTAAGCTTCAGAGTTTTTAGAAAGTAATCTTGCCATTCACTTGAAGCATCTTCTTTTTGGCTGGCATTCACCATTCCATGTGGGTGTAGACTAGATATATCTCATTTATGTGATCTGGTTAAACCAGTGTTCTGATTGACTTACCTAAGAAGATGTTGCAATGGCTTTTGGAGATTATTCTCAATTTTACATATTCTGTCAAAACCTATTACAGGCTGGCAATTGTGAAAGAATGCATAGAGTTTCTCTAATTGTCACTCCTGTATCCTTTGAACCTTCTTTCATTTAACAATATGAGAGCTGACCTTGGTTGCTAGAGAAGCAAAAGTGGCAATGGCCTTAATTGGCCATGGCCAGCACCAGGGACATTAGTGGAACCACCAGTGGTTGGCCTCTCTCTTGGTGCACTGGTATGTGGGAATGACCTTGGGAGACAGGAGGAAGAGCCACAGCCAAGTGAACAGTCAGATAAGAGGCAGCTTAGCCCACAGAAGGAATGTGGGCATGGCAAATGTCTCAAAAGGGACCTTCCCTAGTTTCTTGGGCTGTAAAGGCAACGGGAGAAATGTACTTTCAGACTTGCAAGATTCTGTTACTGTAACCTTACAATAAAGTAGAATTAGTCCATCTGGTCATGCTTCCTGTCTGGATACCTCCCTAGGCTGACAGTTGGGAACAACTGCCCTAACCTTGGCTCCATACTTCTGTGTGTCTGAATCATGTGTACTACCTGAATCTTGGCTTTCTGACCTCAGACCAGCTGACTACTTTTCCATGACTTCTGGAGGTTTGGACTACTCCTGGACTACGTATGTTTATCCATGCTCTGATTTGGCTTTGGATCTCAGAGGCATGACTTCACTTCCTTGTTTAGGGTTGCTGGTGTGTATGTGTGCTTCAGCACACCAGTGCTCTACCTGCTGAAGCCTGTAAACGCTTGCATGCTTAGCCTGAAACAGGACACTACTATCCATCCTTTCCCTTTAATGCTGTATGTACAGTTGTCAAGGAATGTGTCCAGAGAGCATGCTAGATATGTCCAGAGAGCATTCTTCCAGATAAGTTGTCCTATAGAGATCGGTAAGAATGTGAAAGAAGATGCAGGGAAAATACTCCTGACTATCCTACTGCAGTTTTGGTGTTGGGTCTGTATTTTTGGATGCTGTTCTATAAAATATTTAGCCTGCCATAAAAATCAGGTCAAGAGGAAGGGCTTAACATTTTTCAATACTGCCTTGTTTTCTGGCAAGAAAAGTCATGTGAAGAGGCAATGAAGATAAAGTAAGTGATCTGGCTGTTAGTGGGAAAAAAAAAAAAGGATCAGGAAACCAGAATTTGGATAACTTGTGTTAACTAAGAAAATGTGTGGTCCAATAGTTCATGTCTCATGTGGTTGGCCTGAATCTATATTATCAACAATACCTTCTCTGGAATTGCTGTCTGAACTGCTAAAGAGCTCTCCTAACCAAACAAAACAGCACAATATGTGAACACAGCCATAGTGGCTTTAAACAATGGTTGATCACTGCTTTCCCAGCCTGGGGCCCTCCAAATGAGTTGGACTTCTATGTCCATGATCTTCCATGATCTTCCAGCAGCCTGGACAAAACCCAATATATTTGGTGGGGAGTAGGTTAGGAAAGGCTGGTTTGTAGCTTAGTGTTATATGGGTTTTGTTTGATGAATCACATTTAAAGAAACCAGGTCTAACTGAAGATGCGTAAGACTTCTGAAAAGCTGACAAGGTCTATCCTCCAAGTGAGAGGATGAAAGCAGTGTGGCCCGATTTTCCTCTGTGGATTTCTCCTGCATTCCATTAAGTTCAAAGGAGTGAAAGTCATGGCTGTGAAGTGAATTTTATGTCAGGGGAGCCTTCTGAAATATCAGATGAAGGTTTACCCTTTGAAAATTGAACCTACTGAATAAACTAAGTGGCTTTCCAGAGCTAGTGAGACATGTTGCCATCAGACCTCCAGGACCATGAAGAATAGATAGTATATTATTCTAGATGGGCTGTGAAGCTAACTCTATATATTTGCTCCTGTATATATTTTCCTTATTTCTATTTGTAGGAACTTTTATAAAATACATTTAATATCTCTCTAGGGCTAATGAGACTCTGTTGCTGTAAAAGTGGCTCCAGTTGTCATGGCAACTGGACTTGGCAGAGATCTTTCACATATGCATGGATCTAATGGTAAGGAAACTTTTAGCTTTCCAAAACTGGAAGCATGTAATATGTCCCAATATAGATTTACACAAAAATGGATACTGTATACTATTTTGAGTCATGCCTTTAAAATGCTTCTTCAGTGCAATTTGTAGTTTAGTTTGGAGTATGAAGAAATGAGCAATAGTAATGCAGAGTTAGGGAATACGACACAATGAATGAGAATTTGAACTTCTGTTCATGCTCACTGAATGGCTTTGGTGCCATCATTGGCTGGATTCAGAAAACTTATTGAGGTATAATTGGGGTTTTTTGTTTTTTGTTTTGGACGACCATATGGGTGAATCCAGCCATTGTGATTGGTAAACCATTGTTTATGGTTAAGCACAAAGTAGAAGCCTAGCCATTGTGGTTTACTTGAATATAATAAAATATTAGAGACAAATATATAGGGAGGAAGGACCTATTTGATTGGTCCACTCAGGTGACTGACTGACCCAGTTTCAGAAGGATTTCAGAAGGAACTTGGGGTTATTCTGGTGCATGGTCCAGCTGAGGCCTTAATTGTAATGAGGAGGTGACAATGGCCATGGATCAGATCATGCCTGTGCAGACTCTCTCTGGCTGTGGGTCCTGTTGAGTTTCTTGATTTACTGAGGAACTCCAGGAGATGAGATAATACAAGAGTCAGTCAGAGCACCACTGGTGAAAAATGAAGAGCAAATCTGATCAGGCACAAGTAAATATTTATATTAGGATTTAACTTGTGACAATAAGAGCAGTAAAGTGGGCTTACCCTTCTGTTCTTATTGTGCCCACAGATACCCATCCAGGAGCCTTGTTTCAATTAACCAGGTCCCTTCTGGTTGGAAAGAGCCCAGGGAGCCCTTGCTGGGTTGCTGTGAGGACTCTTCTGGGCATCTATGTAATGGTATTGGGAATGACCTGGGGAGACAGGAAGAAGAGCCACAGCCATGGCAACAGTTGAACAAGAGGCAGCTTAGCCCACAAAAGAACATGGGTGTGGCCAACATCTCAGAAGAGACCTTCTCTAGTTTCTTGGGCTGTAAAGGCAACAGGGGAGAAACTACTTTCAGACTTGCAAGATCCTGTAACGTAATCTTACAATAAAGTAGAATGAGTCCATCTGGTCATGCTTCCTGTCTAGACTACCTTGCTAGGTTGACATCAATCTTGTAAGTTAGTTTGGGCAACGTAGTCCCTGTCTTTTGAATATATTAATGAACAGCCTACTTCTCCAACCTCAGAACTTGGAAATAAATGGAAAAGTTGCTGCCTGAACATGTGTTCATTACAGGTCACCCAGCTTTACAGATGGGATTATTACATATATTCTGAATATCAGAGATCAACTTGTCCTGAAATCCTTCACTTAATTATAGCCATAGAACTTATGAAATGAGTACCAATAAGGTTATGAATTTGGGTAACAATAGGTCAGTGTTGTGCAAACTTGGCCACTTTAAGATGAGTGGACTTCAACTCCCAGAATTCCCCAGCCAGCCATGGGGAATTGGCTGGGGAATTCTGGGAGTTGAAGTCCACTCATCTTAAAGTGGCCAAGTTTGGACAACACTGCAATAGGTTATGCATTTTGGAAGCAACTCTCTGTGTCAAGGCCTGTCCTTGTTCTGTGAGGCAACCTTTGGTTAGAGTCTTGGAAGAGACAAAAACCTATGAATCATTGCCATTTGTCTCATTGCCATTTGTCTCATTGCCATTTGTCTCATTGGGAGCCACTTGATAGACCACCCTCCCTTCTCCATTTGGAAGATGCAGAGTGATTCTGTCAAAAAACGATCACAGAAGGAGATAGAGAGTAGGGTGGTGAATACAGCACTTCTCTGCTATTCATGAAAGCAGCTCCTCTTTTTCAGGTTTCCGTATGAGCCTGAAAAAAATGCAGCTGTTTAAAAAGTTATATTAACTTTAATGCATGTATCTGTTGTCATCAAGAGCAAAGAGTACTGTGTTCATACTCACATGTGATCCAAAGCATTTCTTCTGAATCTTTTTTTAAAAGCATGCACAGCTCTTGTTGTTGTTTAGTCGTTAAGTCGTGTCCGACTCTTCGTGACCCCACGAACCATATTGCGCCAGGCCTTCCTGTCCTTCACTGCCTCCCTGAGTTTGCTCAGTTTCATGCTCATTGTTTCAGTGATTCTATCTAACCATCTCATCCTCTGCCGTCCTTTTCTCCTTTTGCCTTCAATCTTTCCCAGCATCAGGGTCTTTTCCAAAGACTCCTCTCTTCGCATTAGGTGACCAAAGTATCTGAGCTTGAGCTTCATTATCAATCCTTCCAATGAGCAGTCAGGGTTGATTTCCTTTAAGATTGACTGGTTTGACCTCCTAGCAGTCCAGGGGACTCTCAAGAGTCTTCTCCAGCACCACAGTTCAAAGGCATCAATTCTTCGGCGCTCAGCCTTCTTTATGGTCCAGCTCTCACAGCCATACATTACTACTGGAAAAACCATAGCTTTGACTATGCGGATCTTTGTCGGCAAGGTGACGTCTCTGCTTTTTAATATGCTATCTCGGCTTGCCATAGCTTTCCTCCCAAGGAGCAAGCATCTTTTAATTTCATGGCTGCAGTCTCCGTCTGCGGTGATCTTGGAGCCCAAATAAATGAAGTCTGTTACTGCTTCCATTTCTACCCCTTCTATTTGCCAGGAATTGATGGGTCCAGATGGCATGATCTTAGTTTTTTTAATGTTGAGTTTCAAGCCAGCTTTCGCACTCTCCTCTTTCACCCTCATCAAGAGGCTCTTTAGTTCTTCTTCACTTTCTGCCATTAGGGTGGTATCGTCCGCATATCTGAGGTTGTTGATGATTCTCCCTGCAATCTTAATTCTGGCTTGTGATTCTTCCAGCCTGGCATTTCTCATGATGTACTCTGCATATAGGTTAAATAAGCAGGGTGACAGTATACAGCCTTGTCGTACACCTTTCCCTATTTTGAACCAATCGGTTGTTCCATGACCGGTTTTAACTGTTGCTTCTTGGCCCGCATACAGATTTCTCAGGAGACAGGTAAGGTGGTCTGGTACTCCCATCTCTTTAAGAACTTGCCACAGTTTGTTGTGATCCACACAATCAAAGGCTTTTGCATAGTCAATGAAGCAGAAGTAGATATTTTTCTGGAACACTCGTGCTTTCTCCATGATCCAGCGAATGTTGGCGATTTGATCTTTAGTTCCTCTGCCTCTTCGAAACCCGGCTTGTACATCCGGTAGTTCTCGGTTCACGTACTGCTGAAGCCTAGCTTGTAGGATTTTGAGCATAACCTTGCTAGCATGTGAAATGAGTGCAATTGTGCGATAGTTTGAGCATTCTTTGGCATTGCCCTTCTTTGGAATTGGAACATAAACTGACCTTTTCCAATCCCGTGGCCACTGTTGCGTTTTCCAAACTTGCTGGCATATTGAGTGCAGCACTTTAACACCATCGTCTTTTAGTATTTTAAATAACTCAGCTGGAATACTGTCATCTCCACTAGCTTTGTTGTTAGCAATGCTTCCTAAGGCCCACTTGACTTCACTCTCTAGGATGTCTGGCTCAAGGTCAGTGATCACACCAGCATGGACATCAGGGACATTAAGATCTTTCTTGTATAGTTCTTCTGTGTATTCTTGCCACCTCTTCTTAATCTCTTCTTCTTCTGTTAGGTCCCTGCCTTTTTTGTCCTTTATCATGCCCATCTTTGCACTAAACGTTCCTTTCATATCTCCAATTTTCTTGAAGAGATCTCTAGTCTTCCCCATTCTATTGTTTTCCTCGATTTCTTTGCATTGTTCATTTAAGAAGGCCTTCTTATTTCTCCTTGCTATTCTCTGGAAATCTGCATTCAGTTGCTTATATCTTTCCCTTTCACCCTTGCTTTTTGCATTCCTTCTTTCCACAGCTATTTGTAAAGCCTCATCAGACAGCCATTTTGCTTTCTTGCATTTCTTTTTCTTTGGGATGGTTTTAGTTGCTGCCTCCTGTACAATGTTACGGACCTCTGTCCATAGTTCTTCAGGCACTCTGTCTACCAAATCTAATCCTCTAAATCTATTCATCACCTTCACTGTGTACTCACAAGGAATATGATCTAAGTCATACCTGAGTGGTCTAGTGGTTTTCCCTACATTCTTCAATTTAAGCCTAAATTTTGCAGTAAGAAGCTCATGATCTGAGCCACAGTCAGCTCCTGGTCTTGTTTTTGCTGTCTGTATAGAGCTTCTCCATCTCTGGCTGCAAAGTATATAATCAATCTGGTTTCGGTATTGACCATCTGGTGATGTCCATGTGTAGAGTTGTCTCTTGTGTTGTTGGAAAAGAGTGTTTGCTATGACTAGCTTGTTCTCTTGACAGAACTCTATTAGCCTTTGCCCTGCTTCATTTTGTACTCCAAGGCCAAACTTGCCTGTTATTCCGATTACTCCTTGACTTCCTACTTTAGCATTCCAATCCCCTATGATGAAAAGGACATCTTTTTGGTGCTAGTTCTAGAAGGTGTTGTAGGTCTTCATAGAAGCGGTCAACTTCAGCTTCTTCAGCATCAGTGGTTGGGGCATAGACTTGGATGACTGTGATGTTGAATGGTTTGCCTTGGATACGCACTGAGATCATTCTGTCGTTTTTGAGGTTGTACCCCATTACTGCCTTTCCCACTCTCTTATTGACTATGAGTGCAACTCCATTTCTTCTAAGAGTTTCTTGCCCACAGTAGTAGATATAATGGTCACCCGAATTAAATTCACCCATTCCCGTCCATTTCAGTTCGCTGATTCCAAAGATGTCGATGTTCAATCTTGTCATCTCATGTTTGACCACATCCAGCTTGCCTTGGTTCATAGTTCTTACATTCCAGGTACCTATTCAGTATTGTTCTTTACAGCATCGGACCTTCTTTTCGCTTCCAGATACATCCACAGCTGAACGTCCTTTTGGCTTTGGCCCAGCCGCTTCACTCTTTCTGGAGCTACTTGGAATTGCCCTCCGCTCCTCCCCAGTAGCATATTGGACACCTTCCGACCTGAGGGGCTCTTCCGGCATCATATCTTTTAGCCTTTTAACATTGTCCATGGGGTTTTCTTGGCAAGGATACTGGAGTGGGTTGCCATTTCCTTCTCCAGTGGACCACATTTTGTCAGAACTCTCTGTCATGACCTGTCCGTCTTGGGTGGCCCTGCACGGTATAGCTCATGGCTTCACTGAGTTACGCAAGCCCCTTCGCCATGACAAGGCAGTGATCCATGAAGGGGATGCACAGCTCTAGTAGGGAATATATTTTTCTACTTTCTCAAGCCTAAGAATAAGACCCAGTTTGGTGTAGTGGTTAAGGCACCAGGCTAGAAATCAGAAGACCATGAGTTCTCCTCCTGCCTTAGGCACAAAGTCAGCTGGGTGACCTTGGGCCAGTCACTCTCTCTCAGTCCTAGGAAGCAGGCAATGGCAAACCACTTCCAAAATCTGGCCAAGAAAACCACAGGGACTTGTCCAGGCAGTCACCAGGAGTCAACACTGACTCAAAGGCACACACAAACACACAAAGAGTTTAAGAGTACAGTAAATGCAGAATGTAGCATGTGTCAGAAAACACACCAAATACAGAAGCTACTATTTTGGGGTGAACAAGTGTATGGCAGGGTTTTGGAAACTTTGCAGACTAACAGCTTCACTGCATGCAAGAATGCTTCTCAGGAATTCTGATTGATGTCAGTAGATTTAGTTGTTCTTTGAAGTGGTTAAGTTGCATTCTTCCATCTATGGGCCTGGTTAGTTTCAGATGGCAGACAAATTTCATACATACATATATACACAGGTTGCAAATTGCCATAGCCTGCTTTCTAAGGAAATCAAACTCGGATAAGCGCTATGCTCCTGGAACTTGTGATGGTACTCAGAGAAGCTAAGGTATATATGATATAAGAAGTGAATAGGATATGGCTGAATGCTCATTCTGAATATATATTAATTTGCCGCTAGGTCAGCCTTCTACTTCCTGGTGCCATATGTGTTATTTTTATTCCAGAATAAAGCTAAAATAATGATTACATGAGTTGAGTTAGGTAAGGCTGTTCTAGATAATTTCAGCATTTCATTTGGAGAATGTCTGAAATCGCAGATAGATCCTAGCAAATATTGGCTGATTGTTAGCACTGATTGGTGAATGTCAGATCGACAAATCTAACCTCCCGTTCAAAATGCCTGGCTCCAGCTCATGCTATTAGAAGTGATCATCACTTAAATCATTGGACAGGAAGAACAAGCAAACAAAAAGCAGGCAAGAATTCTTCTACACGTCTCCATCCAGTTTTAATTGAAAAGCATCCTTCTGGAACAGCATTTGCCAATTCTGTTGGATTTGTCTGCTGTTAACTGCTTTGGGAGTAATTTCTTGACCAGGAGGGAGAATAAAAATTGAACAAATACATGCATAAACCAATTCATTTATAAACATATACAAAATTAATCTACGCTAGTCAAAATCCATACAAAAATATCAACATTCACTAATTTTGGACATTCTCTATAACCTATTTTTCTCCCTTTAATCCATTCAATAATAAGAATTATTTGGGGATATTTCTAACTAAAGGAGTAAAGGACAATAAAGAGTAATTTGTACAACAAACAGAGTAAATATTATTAATGAAGCTATCTAATGCAGCTTCATGAAAATGATTTCCAACTTATTATAATCTAAAATGCTGGGGGTGGAAGGAGGAATCTCTTTGCCAGATTCTATAACAAAAGTTGCTACCAGATGAAGTCCTTTGATGGAGCATTCTTTGAAAGACTTCTCTGCTTCATAAACATCTTCTACCATATAAATCTAGCTTAAATAGAAGGAATGCTGAGTAATCAAAAATTACTAAAGTGTTCAGGCAGATATACATGGAATGAAGCATTTTTAAAAAGATAAAATGTGGGCAATGTTTGGCCATTAAGATATTCTTCTGAATTACAGCTTCCAGTACCACTTATCTTAGCTATGCTGAATATCGTTTATAAGAGTTATTCAAAAACATCCGGAGGACTTCATGTCTATCCCTTTAGATATCACAACCCCAAGCTTTTAGGGCTTTAAAAGATTGCCATTAAAATCTTGGACTGGACTCAAGGATCAACTCTGCATCTGTCAATCTCTATTAACCTAGAATGCTATTTTGGGTTAACTAAAATTTCTGAACTATCTCCAAAGGGATGTCCCATATACAATGCATTGCAATAATTCAACCAGGATGTTTCCCAGAATATGGAAACGCAGTTCAAATGATTGTTATCCAGATAGGGTTGCAGCCTTGTGTTAGAAGATGCCCTGAGTTACTGAAGCTATCTGCATATTTAGTGACAGTGCTGGATCCAGGAATGAATGAATGAATGAATGAATGAATGAATGAATGAATGAATGAATAATATATATATATTGTATGTATGTATGTATGTATGTATATGTATATGTGTATGTATATGTGTATATGCATGTATGTGTATGTGTGTGTGTGTGTGTGTGTGTATGTGTGTGTGTGTGTGTGTGTGTATATATATATATATATATATATATATATATATATATATTCCCCTCTCACCCCTATGGGTGGTCTGTGTCTTCCTCAATTTCAAGTCCTCTACCAGAGGCCTGGGAGTTTGAGGGTTCTGCACAGTATCTGAGCTGTTCCTAGCACTGCACTCTTCTGGACAGAGAGCTCTGAGGTTGTTCCTGGGATCCGTTGGAGCCACTCTCCCAGCTTAGGAGTCATGGCCCCAGTGCTCCTACCACCACTGGGACCACCTTGGCCTTTACTTTCCACATCCTTTCTAGTTCCTCTTTCAGGCCCTGGCACTTCCCCACCTTCTCATACTCCTTCTTCCCGATGTTGCTGTCACTTGGCACTGCTACATCTATCACTACCGCTGTCTTCTGGTCTTTGTCTATTACATACACACACACACTCACACACACACACACAAACACACACACACACAAGCATATCTAATTTTTCAGGGGATCTGTAATCTATTCTAGAACAGGCTGAACACCACTTAATTGGTACTCACCTATTCATCAACAATACATCTCTCCTGTCTCAACTATGCTTCAGTTTACTGACCTTTATTCTGTCCATTATTATACCCCAAAATAAATTCAGGATATCCATGACCTCACTGGATTTATGTAAGAAATAGAGGCAGAACTAGCAGCCATTTACTGTATATATTGATAACATCCCAGCCCACACCACCAGTTAATTTCCCACAGTGTTTTCACATAGTTCAGGTGTATACAACATTTTCTGGCCTGTACGTTACATTAGTCCTTTATGCTGGGGCCCTGGCAATTCTAAATATATTTCATTTCAATTTCATTGACATTTAATTAACATTATGTATGGTTAATGTGATTATACACAACTCTCAAGTTATATATCTAATTATTTTCTACTTATATTACATGAAAAATGGACATTGCATAACAATTTTTGAAGGGCTCTAGGGATTGTACAAAGCCTTAATGCATTTGATGTGCACTTTTGATGTAGTTGGTCAATGATTGTTCATTACAATACTATAGAAATAATGAAATAAAGAGTGACTACAGCCAGCATCTTGCTCACATGTTAGAATAGACAAAGCATATCAAGAAAGCAGTTGAGGGAGGCTGACTGGAGATTATGTGGGGTGGCCTTTTTGAGATGGAGAAAAGGTGGAGGAAATGTTCAATCACAAAGGCAATGAGAGTGAAAGTTTGAAGGAGTCTATTTTTAAAGTGGAAAGAAGTCAAATTACGGAGATATCAGAAAAAAAGAAACTTTGGGTCAGCTTTTATTTAATTTTTGCAAAAGATGATGAACCCCAATGGTCTTGCTGGTGAGAAATATGAAAAGAAGAAGACAAGGCTGAATTAGAATGCAAATATCTAAAATGTAGGTAAGGAAGCATCTATAAGTAAAGGATTTGCATTTTCATACCCTTTTATTTGCTCCATTTGGCAGATGATTGCATGTTTCATCAGTTTTATCCTGTAGAATGAAAAGCCCTAGTAAAGAAAATAGAAAAAGAAAGGGAAAGATAGTCAGATGAATCTTGCCAACAATTATTTTTTAAAAAGAACAGGGAAGGAAAGCATCATATATATATATTGCATTTAGTATATTAAAAAGCACCAGGGAATAGTCAGAATATTCAGATAATATCAGTTTTCCAGGTGGTATTTTAATGAGATTAATGCTGTTGATCAATAGCTTTCTTGCTTTCTTACGTCTCTTGGAGATACAGATGCAGCTGAATACTCAAAAAAGTTCCTTAATTTTTCTGTTGGCCAGAGACTAAGGAGAAGATTGACAGAACAAGGTTTAAGACACTTTCCCCTTCTCAATCATACATTCTTTGATGCAATGACAAATGTTTTGCATAATATGAAGGAAATGAAGGAAACAGGTGAAACAGGCTAAAGGTGTGCCCTGATTGCTTAATGCTGGAGACCAGCTAGTTGCTTTTATTTTATTTATTGCTCAATTGTATTGATCTTAGTTGTGATGTCAGATTCCCACTTCCTATATATCCATATAGTGCTTATGGTGGCCATATAAGGATATTTTTGTTAATATCAGGGAGGGAAAAAGATCACAGAAATATCCTTTGCTCACGTATTCCCCTTTCCCTTTTATGTGCCAAAACATTTATATAGTGGCTGTCTTACTATTTGGGGGCATAATAGACCAGCCAGTGGCAGGTGAGCAATTCTTCAGCTTGAAAAAAGCTACTCAGTGAAACCAATATAAAAATGGTTAATAGTATAAGTTGTTCAAATGACTCTGCATCTTGTTTCCCCATCTCTAGAGAAAGGTTCACATAACGTTTTTAGGCTGCTCAGATGCAAACTTGTAAATGACTTTTCATGGGCTACCATTGCCATTTATGTTTCTCTAGTAATGACACCTTGTGTCAATCCCATTAGGTCGACAAGACCAGGAAATCAACTCACAGAACAGCTAAAACTAATTTTATTGAGATTGACTATAATAACAGAATCTTGCAAGTCTGACTGTACTATACCTTCTCCTCCTCCTTATAGTTCAGTGAATTAGGGAGGTGTCTGCCTGAGCCACTTCTGAATGTTACCTTGTAGTTCTGGACTTAAAAAATGCTTCAGCCCCTTTTGCCTAGGTACCGGTTCCTGCATATCTCCATCAAGGTCATCTTCCTTACTCTCTAAACCTTGGCAAAGACTGAATATTTTACCTCTGAAAGAAGTCATATTAACAGCTGACCCAACTATGATTTCATCTCCTGGCTGACTCAATTTACTTTCTTGAACTGCTTTGGCAATGGGGGTGAGTTGAAGACTTTCAGAAAGTGAGAGAGTAGGGAGATTGGATTGGAACCAGCAGTTCTAGATTGGGATAGTGACTCTGAGGTCAGTCATTTGGGAAATAGTCACTAACAAGATTCTTCTTGTAAAGAATTGCACAGGATAAGGCTCAGATAAGTTTAAGGTGATGGGCACTGCTACGCTAAATTACAATATATCATAGAATCAGAGAGATATTTCAAGATTTGGCTATCTTATGAGGTTCTGGATGTCTTTAATTAAAAATAATTTTAGGGATCTAGTGATGTTCTTAACTGTAAAATCTACTCTCAGTATTGGGGAGTATCAATGCAGCATTCACTACATGAGGGAACCATCCTTTCTTGGTAATATTAATAAATAAGAGACATTTGAGGAGCCCTATTAATTAATATATTTTGCTTGCCACTCCTTTTGTGAGATTGTTACTCTGTGATAAAAGCTTCAAGCACACTCAGTAAAATTCTACAGAATTGTATAAACTGGTAAAGACTACCACAGATTTCCCTATTTTGGTGAAAGAGATCAAATAATCCAAATCCAGAACTCCACAGATGAGTTCCAGATTTGAAAAAAAAAATGTTCAGGATGTTCTTTGCCATCCTTGATCTACTTCAAAAATATCAGGTTTGCAGAGCACTAGATACTCATTTCCTAGACCTTAAACTAAATTAAGAAACAGCTGTTGTTTCTGTGGCAGGAACTTCAGAACAAGCCAATAAAAAGGCAAGGTTGTTTCAAACCAGGCTGTAAGGAACTGAGAACTTCTGAAACCACAGTGAAGCCTCCTTTGCCAGCCATTTAGAAAGAATCCCTTTCTGTGAGTAGAAGCTCACACCCAAGTGTTTATACAGAAGATGGCCACTTTCTCAGTCTAGCATTAGACTTTTAGGCTTATATTTGCACTCCTGTAGCTAGGAAGTTCTCTTCCAATTCTGTGAAGAGATGCTCTTCTATATGATGTGTTGGAGGAGGATGTTCTCAGTGAAGCCAGCCACTCCCTGAAAAATTCTAAGACAGAAAGATGAGGACTCTGCCTATGAAGCTAGGACAATCACTGTGCTTTTTTAGACAGATACCCATATGTACAGATGTTGCTGCATTTCAATCCTGCTAGGATTTTAACATGGGAACTGCTGATGGGGAAGCTAACTCTGTTTCATGAGTGTGGGTTTTGTTGGCGTGCTTCTTAAATTGACTTCAAACCTAAGTATTCTGAGGATTTACTGATTTTGATGCATTAGATGTAAATGTCTTGGGGTCACATCTTTTGTTCCGAGGATCTGTTTGTTGCAACTGACACACAGCCCCTTCTCAGCTACAGGCGTTAAAGTTCAAATTGACTTGTTATAACACCTCATAGGAGATTATCACTGTTTACTTCCTGATTCAAAATCATAAATCTTTGCTTGGCAGATCTAGGAAGTTGTTGTTGGAAAAAGGTAGCCAAAATAACCTCCTGGAAAGATCACCATTGTTAGATCACCTTTCAGGAACCCTGGGCCAAATGTGAGGTTTTGTTACAAGAAATTTACCCACTTCTAATTCTGACCTGAAACTATATCTGGGATATGACTTTGCACCATCTGTTGTCATTCATTGTGTGTGTTATTTACTTTATGAACTGATACGGTTCATTGATTATTGTCCAAGGCTAACAGGGCAGCTTAATGTCAGTGAGATCCATTTCAGATATTTTGATTTTCTTTAAACTAATGGCAAATGATGCAGTGATGTAATAATTCTGATTGTGAAACTGGCTACAAAGTTTATCATGTTTGTACGTATTAATGATTCATCGCTTTCCTCCTATTATTTAGACTCTGATGGCTACTGCTAGAATCCCAGCTTTTGTAATTATGAATGAATGTCATTACTTCTAAAAATAATCCAAAACATTGCCCAGCATACTCCCTGTAGCCAGCCAGTATGTTTTATCAGCTTTGTAAACCCTGTCTATCCGGGCACTTGCCCACGACTGGGGAAGGGACAAGGGAATATATCAGTTGCTGCTGTGTTATTTCTGTCTCATGCTTTGCATAGAATTTGTTGAGGCAAGTTTGCTTGGGGTGAATGAAAGACAGATCCTTTTTTCCCTGCTGCTCTTGTAGATCTGGCTTATTGTTTCTTGTCTTTTCATCCTTATCTGTAACTCTCAATTTATTTGTTCAACCAGTAGCCTATTAATTTCAGTGTCCAGTCTGTAATTCTTCAATCCTTTCCTCCCCACCCCACCCCATCAATCCCTCCAGTTTGAAAAATTAATTCTGAATCTTCTTCACTGCCTGAGTGGGGCTGAGATCATGTACTTGCTGTTAAGCTTCATTGCAGACCATTTCTTTATATCAGAATAGCATTGTACAGTATGTACAATAGTAAAAGAGCTCACGTGTCTCATTTTTTTAGTTTTAAAAAATGGGTTGTGCAAGCAATGGCTAATTTGCAGGGGTTTTGTTGAACAATTTGGACATTGCTTTGTGGCCCTTTGTTCATCCCTGCTTACCTCTGTCTTAAAAGAAGTACAAGGTAAATATATGAAATAGGTACTGTGGTGAAACCTTTGAAGATACCTAGCTCTAATTTGGCAGAGTTCATGTTCCCTAAAGGGTCTACCATCCCTGCTGTGTTCACTGTAATTCTTATTTATTTGATTTCAGTTCCGCCTGACTCCAGGCTGACACTGGGCAGCTCACGAAGTTAAAAATACAATAAAAAGCAAATGATCAAGAGAGGGATTCCGGTCGCACAACACTGAAAAACATATGCAAAACGTATACAAGCACATCCAGGAGGGGGTCCATCCACAGTAATTCAGCAAATTAAAGAGTTAAAAATATTCGGAAACTCCCCCCGTGTGGCTTATGGTTGAACCTTTTATTGAATCAGATCTGCTCTAATTGAATTGTGTTGCCTTTGAATCTCAGATCAAACCTAATCTTGCTACCTGGCAAATCTTTAAATTGATTAACATTTGGGCTGATTTACACATTCCTTAAATACTTAAGCTCTTTCCAGTAAAATTGAGTGGACCTGTCAAGGTTAACTTAAAAAGTGTCTTAACTTTAATACCTATGCAAAGAACCATTTTAGCCCTGAGAGAATTCAAAAATATTATCCCAAATTTTGATCCCACCTCTCAAGTGATGTCAGATCACAATTTTAGCTTATTGTTATATCTGAATTCAGTCAACATACTATAATTGAAACATTATTAATAAGCATGACTGTTAGCAAACTATCGGTAGGGAGCCAGCTAGCTGATAATAATGTGGGTCAGAAATATATGTCGAAATCTATGGAAATAATTTGGAAAATGAGTATTTGAAAACAGCCACAACGGCATCTTTTTCTGAGATCATGTGGTTATCCCCCTCCCCCATCATTCCAGAGCTCCTTGTTGGAGCTGAATCTGAAGCATTGCATAACTTTATTGGTCATGCTTATGGGTTAAAGTATTACTTTTATCTTTGGACCTGCTGACCTTTAGGTGGGATTTGTAAATAGGTGTTGTATGTACACAAGAACATTGTTATGAAAAAAATACACTGAAAATAGATTTCTTGTTCTGTATTTTGAGACACCGTTAGAATGCACTGGACCCTGTTAACCAACTTCTTCATACCTGATGTTAAATTTTAGCTCCATAATTCCTAGCCAATATAGCCTTTTGCTGGTGGGAAATGATAGCACTTGGTATCCAACACGTTTGGAGTTCACCAGACTGGAAAACGCTGTTCTAAACAATTATCAGCCAAAAGCAGACATATGAACCCATAAGGGTTGATTACATGGGTTCAAAAAAGGAAAGGAAAGGAAAGGAAAGGAAATGAAAGGAAAGGAAAGGAAAGGAAAGGAAAGGAAAGGAAAGGAAAGGAAAGGAAAGGAAAGGAAAGGAAAGGAAAGGAAAGGAAAGGGAAAATGAACCTACCTTGGATGGCATTCAGGAAGACATAAATTAATTCATTTACCTTTAGAAACACTTCTGGCCGACTTCACATATTGCACTAGTAGTATTTGTTTTAATCAAGATTTGTTGATTAAATACATCAGTAAGCTACAAAAACTAGGTTCATATTCATATATGAAACAAAGCCATAATTTATGCTTGCACATCACACTGACTGGATTCATATAACACACTAAGTCAGACCCAAATAAACTACATTATAGTTTAGTACAGTGGGTAAATCCAGACAATATCTTTCAGCTGCTATATGATGGAAAGAGTAGCTTCTTTAAAACCAAGCTTGACTCCTGGTGGCTTTATGGACACTTCTATGTTTTTCTGGGCAACAATACAGAAGTGGTTCACCACGACTTTCTTCTAGGATATTGTTTCAACTTCCCAAGCTAACTTATAGCCATGGTGTTCCTTTCTGTTCTCCCACCCAATAACTAATCAAGACCTGACCATGTTTAGTTTTGGAGCCTAGATAAAGATAACCCAGGCTGCCACTGACTGGGATGTAACTCATATCAGCTTTCCCCAAATTGCTATCCTCCAGCTGAATATAATCCCAAACCACATAGCCACACAGCTAGAGGATGTCATGTTGAGGACAGCTGAATTACATGAAAGCAGGGATTGGATATAAACAGTGCAGCAGAGTCTCTGAAAATAATAGTGGGTGGAAGCACTCCCTCAGGGGCTGTACTTCTTGTGGCAAATTATTTTTGGTCAACATCAGGGAAGAACTTGTAAGCTCTTAACCTTGTCATATGAACATACTACGAATCAGTTCTAATGAAGGAATGCCTGTTCATGTTTGCTGCCTTGGAAATATTGTTATCCAAAGAGGGCATGTGAAGAACGCTTTTGCTGTTTCTCTCTGTAGACCCTCTTGTGATGATAGCCAGGTATTGGCATGAATGCAATCTCAGAGACATTTTAAAATAGATTATTTTAAACTCCTTGTTTACTGGTGTTCAGTCAAAATGATTTCTCAACAATATGTTACGGCAAGAAAAGCACATTGCTATTACGCAGCAAAATATCTGCCAAGCAGAGTTAGACTTATTTCAATAATGGGTGTTTATGTCATGTTTTTTAGTACTTGATAATTAGGCTGGGGAAGCTGATTACAAGTCTCATAACTACATAAACTGGCAGATCTAGAGAAAAGAGAAGAAAGAGGTGGAAGATCTGTACATCCATGCAATATATAAATAGAACAGGAAGAATACAGGAATAGGTGCAGCCTTGGCACTATAAAAAGCGTATGTGGAGTTTCCACAAAGGGGACTAGAGAGAGGGACTGAAATAACTGCCCAAGGGATTGTTTAAAAGTCCATTCTAGATAGCTTGGAAGGGGCTTTACACGATGCTTTTCCCAATAACATGTGCGGCATTGGCAAGAAAGTACTTTTATCTCCCTTGAATCACAAAAGCGATATCTCTTGCAAGCTTATGTATATTCAAAATGAACTAGCAGGGCAGCTAGCCAAAGATAAGAAGATTATGTGTATGTAGCAATACAGATGAATGAGAGGCTTGTTTATGTATTTTATTTACGGTCCCAGACCAATAAAACACAAATACAGAATTTAAAATACAGAAACACCAATAAAACACCAATATATACAATTTAAAATACAGGACAACCCCCCTCCATGAAATAATAATGAGAAGAGGATATCACCCAGATGCTGCAAGCCATAGCTAATGCAAGAAATTTGCCAACCTTTGTAGGGGTTGTCCAGGTTAGGTCTTGTGAAAAGAAGGTTGTAATTTCTTGATCAGAAAGATAACTAAACAAGGGCCAGATGCCATCTGTGGTACAATGGGCAGTGTAGTAATACATGGATTACTGACTCTATCTCTGTATCTGAACAGAAACACATATGATTGTGGTGGGGGAGACTAGTATATTTGTCTATAGTCTCCATAATACACCAATTTGAGCCAAGCCTATATGAAATATTCAGGCTATTATAGAAGTAGCTAGGAATTATCCATGGAGAACCTACAATTGCACCATAATAGGAATGGATGATTCTTGGCCTTGTCATTTTATAAATCTAAACCCCAAATCCTCTGTTTGAGTTTGATTAAGGCTTTATCTGGGCTAAGAGACAATATTGTCTGAGTGAGATGTCACAACAATCTAGATCAGAATTAATATGCCTCCTCAGGGATGAGGAGAACTTATTCAGTAGGGTGAGGTGAACCAGAGACTTACCCCAAAGGATTTGTTTCATTTGTTTACCCCAAAATCTGAGAAGGCAAATTCTCAGATAGGCCCCAAGAGAAATGCAGCCCAGCTCAAGGTGAAAAAGGACATTTGAAATTGAGTGAGGGACACCGAGTACGGCTTTCAGAAACTTAAATCGAGCAGCTTCTAAAGTAGGGACACCCTTACAAGCACAGAATTGTGCACCATATAACAACA
The DNA here is from genome assembly GCF_059951505.1 of Python bivittatus. Lineage (NCBI taxonomy): Eukaryota > Metazoa > Chordata > Lepidosauria > Squamata > Pythonidae > Python > Python bivittatus. The sequence goes on from NW_028277058.1 coordinate 45,837,822, forward strand.
AACCCAGGACCTTTGCTTTGTACAGTTTTATTGCTGGAGGAATGTAATTATTGTCATGGTGATTTAATATATAGTGATGTGACCAACACAAATTACATAATTCATATCATTTGTGCAATGATGTCATGATGCAGGGTTCCTCAACCTCAGCAACTTTAAGATGGGTGGACTTCAACTCCCAGAATTCCCCAGCCTTGCTGGCTGGGGAATTCTGGGAGTTGAACTCCACTCATCTTAAAGTTGCTGAGGTTGAGGAACCCTGTCATGATGCATATGATGACATTGTGGGTTGTACTGGACACCTACTAATTGTGCAAAATGATATTGTTTCTGTTAGATTGCTATAGATGCTGAGATCTTTGTCAGTTTTTTTTTCCTTCTAAGATTTAGCAGGTGACCTACAACTAATTCTGCTCAGGTAAAGTTCAATAAAAATGCAAATAAAATACGAAATCCTCATAAATAAAATCTAAACAGCAACATTGAACAATTATCCAAAACCAGCTAATGAAAACCAACTGAAATTAATACAGATATGACAGAAAGATCTAAAAAAAATCCTAATGAAATCTACTGAATTTAGTTTAACTAAATTGAAACTGAAATGAAACTAATGTTTTGTTCTACCCCCAACCACCCTCAATTCCTGGCTAAAAGAGGATCTTATGTCATTATACCTGCTGACTCGGAACAAATTACTGGTCAGCCTAGCGGGTGTTTCTTCCAACTGAATTTGTATAGATAGCAACTTTAGTTAAGAACATTGCACATCCAAATAATTTCATGAGAAAGGCTCTGTAGCTTATGAAGTGATACATGATTGAATGGTTCCTTTCTGAAAATGCTTTTTACATGCAGATTAAGAGGGGAAAATGAAATAGGATGGCAAATTCAATCATTTTAGATTTCTATTTTTTATCCATCTCTTACAGGAAAGCAATCTCCAGGTCTGGCCTTCAACATTTGGCTCCCGTTCAAAACCTCAACATGGCCATCAGTAATGGACCAGTGAAGGAGCCAAGAATGGCACTAGAATGGAGTGTAAGGAGTTCCTTTTATAAAACCCTGGATATAATGCTGTGTCACTGATGTAAATAGTAGTGCAACTATTGTGTTTTGATATTTATTGTGTACTACAGAGATCTTACATTCCCTTGAATTTATGGTAACTGATCTGTCTTGCATTTTGATTGGGATGGAGAACCTATGGCATTTCAGCTGATGATGTACCTGTAACTCCTAGGAGTCCCTGGCCAACCTGGGAAATGGTGAGGGAAGCTGGGAATTGGAGTTTGGCAAAATTTGAAGAGTCACAGACAAAAATGCATAGATATTTAACATTTTAAAATGCTGGTAGACTCAAGGTTTCTCATTTTGCAAACAGTCTGGGATCAAGGATCATTTTAGTCAGGGACAGCCTCTTTAGGAGGGAAAATAGGAACTAACTGGAAAGATTCTAATTTCTGCAGATTAAACCTAAGTATCACTTCTACTGTTTCCAGATATTTTTGTCTGTGTGGGAAGCAGCCTTTATGTTCCTGAAATAAAGTGCTGCTCATACTGGAAGATTTGGAATTCAAATGTTAAAATATTTTATGACACTACTCATTTCCCCTATACTGGCCATCTCTAACTGTTTTGGGCTTCACCCAAAACTATCATTACCAGCCAAACTCAGCAAAAGGGATTATGGATGTTGTTCTCTTAACATGATTGGAAAACACCATTTGGAGGGGCTGGTACAAGGTTGAGAATTAATGTGCCATTTGTATGCCAGTTGTTGGGGAATGATGGTTTCAGTTATGCCCTGGTTGGCTCTTCCAGAAGTGTTTGCTTGTCCATCTTCTGGAATGTTGAATCTTGGATTAGATCAATATTCCTCAGTCAGGTGCCCTTCATATACTTTGGGACTACAGCTCCCAGAGTTTCTACTCAATATGGCCAGCATTGCCCCAAAATGTCAGGAACTGCAGTCACAACACATCTGGAGAACACCAGGGTGGGGAATGCTAGCCTATTTTGGGTAAATCTGGACTCTTAGGAATGATACATCAATATAAATTGTATGGTTTCTTGCAATATATGCCTCCAATATAGATTTTAGCCAGATTTATTTAGATGGAGGCAGTCCTGTAATTAAGAAACATTAGCAAAAATGCTTTTTTAAATGTTTTCATCCAGCTTGGTACATTGACATACGTATGTAGAAAGATTACACTTGTCCATTCATAGTTTCATGATGACAGGACATGAGGAAGCAATGTCTTTCAACATGCACAATCTAGGGCTGCCATCTTCAATTGCATGTCTTCCAGATAATTCCCAGAAATCATATTTGAGAAGCACTAATGGGTAAGGCATTCTCTGACCACCTTGTATTGTGCCTACAGTGGCCTTGAAAACTCTCCTGGTCTCTGGAGGACCAGTATAATGTGTTTTTGAAACATTTTAGTTTTTCCTTCTTGGAATAATGATACAATTTATACAGGCAATGGGAATTCAGCCCTATTGCTTATTGAGGGACTTATACAAGAAGAAAAAATGAAATGACTTCCCACAATAGTCCACCTTTATCTTTAGGGAATCTAGACTGGGAACATGAAGAAATGGTATAACTAAGAAAAGGCATGGCAGAATATGAAAACAGAGCAACTCTTTTAAATATACTGTAAATATTAGGTTAAAACTTTTCTTTAAAAAATTAAAAATGGATAGCTTTTTCACCATAAATATTTTTGTCTGCCTCTCATAAAAGGTTATTTTATGTTATTTCTTCCATCTACATATTCTAGATTTATTTCCTATGGCAATTTTTTTTTTTTTTTTGGTGAAAGATTGCTAATGGAACTAAACCATACTGGTAGTCCTTGCTTAACAACTGCCCTGTTTAGCGAGCATTTGAAGTTACGATGGTGCTGAAAAAGTAACTTTACAATTGGTCCTTGCACTTATGACTAGAAAGTAGTTGACTAGAAACTAGAATTTGTATAATTTTTTGAACTGTATTTTCATAGGTACTAATAATACTTTCTCCATTAGTGTTTATACTAATCTAGAATTTATCCTAGAACAGTTTAAAAATTCTGTGGAATTATGCACTGTATATTGTTCATAGTTATGCAATGGGAGCAGTTAATTCCCATGAAATAAATATTTTTTTGGACAATCAAATCCTGTGTGGACATTGTCTCTAAGCATATAAGGTAGAGTGACAAAGACTATAAGAGGCTTGAAGACTAACCTCTAGAACAGTTAAAGGAACTAGGTATGTTAAATCTAAAGAAGAGAAAGCTAAAGGAAGACATGATAAAAGTCTTCCAATACTTGAAGGACTGTTACAGAGAAGAGGGTGTGGATTTGTTCTCCATAGCTCCTGAGGATAGGTTGAACATCAGGGAGTACATGTTTTACAGAGGGAGATCCAAACTTGAAATAAGGAGGAATTTCCTGAGCATGAGAGCTGTTAAGCTTGCCTTCTGGAACTGTGGGGGGATCCATCATTGGAAGTTTTCAAGCAAAGTTGGGCAGCCATTTGTAAAAGGATTCTTGCCTTGGGCAGGGGTTAGATTAGAAGACCACCAAGGTCCCTTCCAAGCCTATGATTCTATGATATATGAAATAGGCAGAGGATGCTGTAGGACCTTTGGGTCAGGAGAGTTTCCAGTTTGAACAATTATAGTATATTTCAGTTCTGATGGCTACATATGGTCTTAGTAGGTCTTAATGGCATGTGTTGTTTTCTTTTGTACTTAATGGTTATTATTTGTTCTTCCCTTTTTGTACACTACCCAGAGTCATATCTGAGTTAGACATGCAATCATAGCTCCCTTCTTTCTCTCTATAAATTTACTACTGTACATATTTGTGGATAAGCCCATCCATGGATAAGCCGACTCTCTAATTCAGGGTTTCTCAACTTTATCAACTTTAAGATGTGTTGACTTCCACTCCCAGCATTCCCCAGCCAGCATGGCATCCTTCAGTCTTGGCAAGCTGTTTGGTTCTTCAGAAGATATCCCTATTATGCGTATCTTTTCTTGTCCCTCTAGATTTTACGGAAACTATGCCTTTTGAGATGAGCAAGAAGTCCAATACTAATCTGAGATTAATGCAGAAATGATCCTTTTTATTATGATTTTTGAAGACTTTTAAGGTCTCAGGTTCTTAAATCTATTGTTCATTGTATTACAGCCGCCTTGCATTGCTTTCTAGGCATTATGAATAATTATATATTGCTTCCCTAAAATATTTCACAGTGCTTTACAACCAAATAGTTGCTTGATTGCTTGTCTTCAGTGTTAAAGCAGTTAATATTGTCAGAAGTACGAGATCCCTTCCTTTTCTCTGTTCGTGTCCCAAGCCAGGAATTTAATAGAAACCACCAGACAGCCAATGGAGAGTCAAAGGAAATATGTTTATTCTATCCAAAATTATTAGCTTTGGATGGGTGGCCATGAAGAACACCTTTCAGTCTCCCTTTTTATAGGAATTTAGCCTATCATTATCAATGGAATGGAATGCAATGCTTTAGCTTATTACAATAGTTTTCTGATCTATCAGCATGAGCATCTTCTTCCTATACAATCCTTCCTTCCTTCCTTCCTTCCTTCCTTCCTTCCTTCCTTCCTTCCTTCCTTCCTTCCTTCCTTCCTTCCTTCCTTCCTTCCTTCCTTCCTTCCTTCCTTCCTTTGCTAAAACAGATGTTTCCTTATGCTAAAGTTATGGCAAACTTCCTTATTTATAGTTAAACAGACGTCTCTTTGTCTAGAGCTAAAACAATGGGCTTTTTATCTTTTCTATACATGTGTTTTTTTATACATAAGATATGTCTTCCTTTACATAGATTTTGATCCATGATATATTCACTTGTTTATTCTGACAGGAACTAGCATTACTATCTTTCCTATGCAACCTTTCCTTATTGTAAACATATAAGAAGAATATTCTAATAACATAACATGTATACATTCAAGGGAAATTCTGTTTCCTTTTCACATAAGGAAGACCAGGGTGAAAAGACTGACCTTTAGGAGGTGCTTAAATGATATAATTAATTAGGAAGGAGGGGCATTAAGAAGTTCCAGAGGGAAAAACTGAGGGGGTCTGTGGTCAGAGCTTACGCTTTGCCAAGCTGTTATGATGAGCAAAGCACCCTTACTCTCAGTGAGTTTTGTCCCCTAGTGAGGCCTTGGCTCTGGCACAAATGGGCAGCCACTTGCAGTGTCTCTCTATCCATGGTATAGACCATGTGGGTGATGCCAAGGGCTGGAATGAGGTGCCAATGTGGAGAACACTGCACTTGGACATCTCCAACAGTTTGGGGACATTTGTGGCTGCCCTGGAGGAGGAGGAGGAATTATTTTTCTCTTCTTTTTATGTTCAAAGGGCTGCTTGTACTAATTGGATTGGTTTCAAGGTTGGCTTAGCAGCATACAGACTGACAAGAGTTAATTGAAAATAAACTCAATCCTGGGAAGAAAAAAAAAGCAGCAAAGACCTTTAAGAGGCTCATGCAGCTACTGTACTGCAAAAGTTGTCCCCTTTTTATTTGTGTGTGTCCAGACACCTCCTCTACTGGTGCCACCATTGAAGGTGATTGCAAAATGGTGGTTGCTTCAATGCTTCAAAGAGAAGTGCACTAGCAGCTGTTTGGAATGCTTCGCACAATCCAACATCTTCTCTTCTTCCTCCTGCCTGCTTGCCCTGCAGCCTCCCCATATTCCTATATCCAGTGCAATGATTAAATTACACCGATTTTCTTGTCATGTTTATATAATGTACTGTATTTTGTTTTATTGTTATAAGCCACCTTGACTACTCACTTTCGTAGAATGGCAAGGTGTAAATTTAGTAATAAATACAAAACCAAATAGGTTTGGATGGATATGGTTGGATTAGGGAAAAACCACAAGCCATAAGCCTGTATGATACAATGATTTGGTTTGGGAGTGGAGAGATGCCAGTTCAATCCTCATGTGATGATGGAGCTCACTGGGGCCAGTCCCTGTTTCTGAGCCAAGTTATCTCCTCAAATTGATTGCTGTGAAGATGAAGTGAGAAGAGCCCTTTATTTGTGCTTCTTTGAGCTTCCTGGAAGAAAGATGGCATAGAAATGTACTGTCATACTAGGGCGCATGACAGACTTCATCATTTTCTTCCTTTCAATCTGCTTCTCCAGCTCAGATTTCAGTTTGGAGAAGGATTTGAAGCATGCATGCTTTTCCCTTGAGCCAAGCTTTCACAAGCCACTGATCCTGGCCCAGCTCTACTGAGAATTGTGAAGTCAAGCTACCACTGTGTGATAAAACTCTGAAACAGACTGCAACCTTCCCTTTACATTTATGTGACATATTTTAATATTTATGGAGGAAAAAAGTGTACGCCTTCCAGCTTGTGCAGCTAAGAAAATCTATTTATTTAAACTCATAGGTTTTCTGAGTAGACATATAGAACATGAATCCACAGGAAGAAGATAAACACAGGTTTGTTTTGGTATTTTCTGCTTTAAACAGCTGAGTTGTAGTGAGCCAACTGTTTTATTGATATGACTTTTTAAAAAAAGTAATTTTTTTTTTCAATCAAAGTTACATAGCAGTTGCAGGCTTTCATATTTCTCAGACTTCTTACTTCTATTGTGTAATTCATTGGACTAAAAAGGAGTGACTTTGGTTATTACTGCTAAATTATTTTTGCAGTCTTAATAATAAATTTGCCATTTGGCTGAGTTTCTTTTTAATGAGTGCCATTGGTAAAAGGAAAGCATTTCATAACTCAGCAGTTTAAGCGATAAGGGATATTGAAAATGAGTTTAAAGGTGATCTGCAAGCAATTTGCTATCAGACACCATCTGGCTGGGTGTCAGAAATCCCACAGAAATCATCTGTGACTTTTTTTTTTCAAATGGAAGCCAAAATTTCAGGTCTGTACAGTGTATCCAGCTAATGTTTAATAAATAAAGATCATGCTATATATTTTTGCTAGTTGTACTGAACGGTCTGTGTACTTCCATTAATCTGGATATAGGGATTGACTGGGGGTATGCTGAATGCCAACTAAACTGGAATTTACCATGGCCATTTTCCAGTGGAGGGTCTCCATCCTTCCTGGGCCAATGAGCAAAACACAGATTTTGATAGCTTGCTCTGGGAGGTCCTGGAAAATGTCTTTCAAGGAGAATTTTGCACCTTTATTATACAGTAGCTTCTGTGGTGAGAATGGAAAATGATAAAACACCCATTTATCAGAAGACAATGTGGCTAGAATGTCCTTTGCCTTCCCTTTTAAACCTCAGGGTCTCAGTTAATTTTTGCCTTCTTCTGGGCTGGTGGGTACACTGTCAAACATACCTATAGCTTGCAGCCATGTGCCATATTTATTTTCTAAAACGTTTATGGGATCCATGTGGGGCTCAGAGGTCTTTTGGGGAATAAAAATGGAGTTGGTAGTTCACTTTGCATTGTGATAGCTTCCATTTTTTTAAAAAAAATATTTTTTAAAAGTCAGGTGCTGGGAGGGCCCATGGACATCACATTATGGCCCCAGTTCTCTGCCCAGGCATAGTTCACTACCCAAGAAAGGGAGACATCTGCTAAATTTTGAAAATTTAGACTTGCTGTACGTAGCTGTCATCTCCAGATACTACTTTTCACTATAAGCATCTCCAAAACATCTCTCAGGAATGCAACATGTAATGCATTGGCAGATAATTTCTATCCATGAATTTGATGGTGCATTCATGTTTGTGTGTATGTGTGGGTGTGCATTTGTGTATATGTGTGTATTTATGTTTGTGTGTGTATATGTATGTGTGTGTGTATACACACATGCACAAACACACATGGTTTTCTCATTTCATACATTTGTATCTGTTTTTTTGGTTTGCTTGTGAAAGCTTGTGTCAAAACCACTTTGTTTTTTCCTCCTAAATTTATTCTGAATTGCAAGCTTCAAGTTCCTAAAGCATGGAATTGATATACCAATGAAAATCTATTAGGCAAATGTCATTCACATTCTTTTGTGCCAATTATAATGGCAGTCAATTATGGGGTGTCTTCTGAGCATCTGATAGGAATAGATCGTCATGGAGAAAATCTATCTATGTGATTGCTAGGAGTTGAAGATGACTTGATGGCACAAAACCAATCAATCAATCAATCAATCAAATCTGAGGATCTGAAGCAATCAAATGATTATCTGAGCCTTTGAGATATTAATTGGGACGAGCAGAAAGTATGCATTTAGATGAATGTGGGAATGATTGAGGTACCTGCATTTTGATAATGTCATCATGAATGTGCCCCAAAGGATGGAGGCAATGAGATGCTTGGGACCACTAAATGTCTGCTAGATAAAGCAAGGTTTTATGAGCAGTTTTATTTTTCCTTTGGCTGTGTGAATAAAGAAAGCAGGAAATTACAATGAGTCAAAGGCTGGGTTTGCATATCTGCTAAGCCATAGCATGTGTAACCATGGTTTATTAAATAAATCACAATGTCTCAGTTCACCCAAGATGTTTAACGATAAACCATAGTTTACAAATTACACTGGTTGGAGTTATACAGTTAACTGTGGCTGAGTGTAATGTGTTGAACCCAGACATTTTCTTATTTAGTCACACTAGGTGCCCTGGTAATCAGCTTTGGAATAAGCTTAATTGCTTAATGGCTGGGATGAAGAAGCTGCATAAACTTTAGAATGAGATGTAAATCCTGCCATTATCTGTTATTCCAGCAAGCTCAGATTCAGATATGGATCTCATGCACTGAACAGAGTTTTACATGCAACTTTTCTATTATTTGCATAACCGTCAGCTGCATTGGGTAACCTTGCATTTTGAAATACAGGCTTAAAAAAAACCACACACAATAAAACCACAACAAAATACACACCAGAAATTCCTAAAACTGGCCTCAGACTTTTAGCTAATTTCTGCAAACAGGCGAGCTCACTAGTTTTTCTCCATTTGTGTAAGTCTTTTAAATAGCATGGGTTTATGTAAGTTTACTTAGAAATAAGAGCCACTGTGTTAAATGGGACTTACTTCAGGGAAGCATGGAAAGGATTAACATATTTTATTTTTAAAAAAACCTCAATGACATATAAATATGCTATTAGAATTCACTTGGTCACATTTTAATAGACAGTGTCAGTTTTTTATCTTGAGTCACCTTATTAATGCTGTATTAACATAACATAGCTAATTAGATCTGTCAATATAAATGTGCTAAATAGTTAATTTATGAAAGTATAGTATTAACAAGAAGACCCAAGAAGTGATCCTACCTTTCAGTTTAAGAAGTAATCTATGCATGTATTTGTCCTTCCAGGAAAATGCAATAAATGGTGAACATCTCTGGCTGGAGACCAATGTATCTGGGGATTTGTGCTACCTGGGAGAGGAAGGCTGTCAAGTCAAATTCTCTGTGAGTGTCCTGCTTTCATAATTTCTGTCGTAGCATCACTTGACTGTATGTACACACAGTGAACTCACTCCACTGGAACATGATGGGATTGCACCCGTACATCTGGGTGCTTTAGATGGAGGTGGTAATTATGGAACCTGATTGATCCATCAGATGTCATGGAATATGATGACCACTTCGAGACTGCCAGCAAAGGGGATCAAAAGACAGAGTTCTGTATCAGTTTCACCTATATTGGTTTATATATAATTTAGAAACTATTACAATAATCTTGATGAAGCTTCTCCTCTAATAGGGAACACTGTGATCAGGTGACCTGTGAGCCTGTTCAGTTGAATGCTAATTGCTGAAGGATCACACCACAGTCCATGGTCTTCCTTCTGAGCATTCTCTGAGGATTTCCACTCTAGCAATTTATAGTGTCATTCCTCCACCCCATTTTATTTGTTTATATTTTTAAAAGAATATAAGAAATGATACAGGTAGAAGAATCAAGTACAGGTAATGAAACCTGGGTGGATAAACAACAAATCTAAAATAGCAAAAAACCACAATTACTGGAAGCTTATGATATTGTAAGACATTTTATAATGTTGAATTTTAAGCTAAAATGTTTGGCTAACATGGTTCAAGTTATTAAGGAAAGATTGTTGATAGTGAACCATACATTAAATCAGTGCTGTAAACTGTATGTCAAGATATGAACTGTAAAACCCAATTTTTGAATGTGGCATGATTCCCTGTATAAGATTGTAGTCCAAGGATGGCTTTATACTGTCATTCTGTCATCTTGATATATCATTAGTGCAGAGAGGCCTTATATTACCATAGTGATGGCTGGGTGATGCTAGAGATCAGAAGTATAGAAATCCTCCAAATCTTAGCAACAGATTTGGAATGGACCGCTCCAAATCAAGTATCAAAACTGTTATTTGCAAAGTAAGGTACAAGCTGCTGTATGTACCTTACTGCTAGAGAGCTGTTAATAGCACCTTCATGACTATATATTTTATGTGCACTAGGCCCATGAAAGAAGTTAACTGAAAAAATCAAGTGAAGGCATATAGGATGAAGAGGCAGGAGTTGTAGATTGTACTCATGTCTACAGGCTTCCCTCGCTGCATGCAAATTCACTATTACACAATTGATCATTTTAGTCCAAGAATTTGGTTTATGTATAAGACAAACAAAACACCCCCCCCCCCATGATTCCATTTGTGCCAGCACAGTCAATTTGCATCAAAGGTCTGGCAATATGCCAAGACTTCTTTCCATCAATACCAAAGACATTTTTTCCACCAAACCCCCTTTCTGCCCTCACTCACACATTTACCATCCCATTGAGACTTTTTTCCTAGGTCCCTTGATTACTTCTGCACCTGCAGTAGCTACTACTGATATTATGGGGTCCAAATGGCCATCAACATTTGTCCAACCCCCTTACTTGAAATGAATAGGAAAAGAACCTCTTTAACACTAGAAACAAAGATGAATATATTATACCCTGCTGAAGCAGGTGAAGGATCCTCAACCGTAGGACGAGCTTTTAGCTTGGGAAAATCTACCATGTGCAACATAGTGCAGAATGCTAATAGAATTTGTAATACTCTGATGTAATGCTCTGATGCATCTCTTTATTTGCCATGAGAACCATGAGCAGTAGAAATCCAGCTGTAGAAAAGATGGAGAACGTGAGACAATGAAGAAAACATGTTGAGTAGTGCAGTGTTTGACAATAAGACTGAACATTTATAAGAATGTTTGTCGATGCGTTTGGGTTATAAAATGTGACAGCCTGTTCATGGAAAGTATTGTGAGTGCAGAGTTCCTACAGGCGCACAGCTTTTTCTCCCTTGCTCAGTTTCTAATGACAGATACATTTGCCAGAGACAGAAATGGGGCTGCTTCAAAAGCTAGTTTGCAGTCTGCATTTGTTCAGCTTATTCTTAAGAAGGTGGAGAAACATTCTGAAAAACTGAACTGCTGTTCATGGCTAATGAGTCATGAGCGGCTTTGCCAGGGGCAGGATATTTTAGTTTTTGTTTTCATTCGTGATGAAATGAATTTAGGCTCAACATGTCCCTGAGAAGTTGCTCAGCTAATACTTGCTTGCAAACAAATAAATTTACATATTTGTAATTCACATTCCGTCCTCAGTCTCCACTGGATGCTTCTGGATTAGTTTTTTTTTAGGAAAAATACCCAAATCATCATGCAAAAGCAGCACATTTAGCAAAGGAACATTGAAATATTCCTTCCTGAAAATACATCAACCAAAATAGTAGTGATTGTGCTTGCTTTGAGGTGGGAGATAAGATGTTTTCCTTGATCTGAAATGCCTCTATTGTTGTGCACTGTTTTGATTAGTAAATTGGAGACTGCAGGTGAAATCTTCCTGGTGTCTCTTCACCTTCCAAACTGAGATGAACAGCTACTGGGGCCAGATTTTTCTCTGTATTCACCAGATCTGGATGGGATTTATTTTAACAGATTTTCATTTTCCTAGCTTTAAGCCAATGTAATGTAGTAGTTGGATTAGAACCAGGAAGTCTAGGTTGAATCCATACCCAGCCATGGAAATTCACTGAGTGATTTTGGACCAGATGCTATCATGTAGTCCAGCCAACTTCACAGGGTTGTTGCTGTGGAGAAGAATTGGAGGAGAGAGAGAAATTATAGCAAAACTTTGCTCTTTTGTCTGGCAAGGAAAATAAAAACAAAATAAGTCAACATTTCTTCATTCACTTATGCATTTTTGCATATGTATTTTGGATATAAAACAATTAAGAATAGAGAATGTTTATTATACATGCACATCCCTGTACAAATGGACTCTTACTTTTGCTTTGTTTTTCTTTTGCTAATGTTTCAGAAGTCAGCTGTTCGAAGAAAATGCGCAGCATGCAAGATTGTGGTCCACAACGCATGCATGGAGCAGCTGGAAAAGGTAAGATGGTGCCACCTCCTGGTTTAAATGTGGCAAGGAACAAATTTCAACAAAATCATTTTTTAGAAACTGAAATAATACTTTATTTAAAGTGGGACTTTTAGGTTAAAGTGCAACCATTCTATACGCCCCGTTTCCACTCCCCCATTCTCCAGCAATCTCCAAGGCTATAACATGTATTCAGTTTTACAGAAGGAATCTGGTAGCACCTTTTCTGACGAGCCCATTCTATTAAAAGTCATGAACTGCATCTCGCTTCCGTCAGATGCAAAGATTGGCTAGGCTGACAAAGGATTTAAATGGGGTGGGGGGGGGGGAGAAAGGGAGGAGAAGACAGGTGGCTTCTGCAGTTGCAGATTTCAAGTACCTTATCAATTCACAATGATAATGTATTAAAAACCCAATCCTATATCAGTCTAGCCAGTCTATGCATCTGATGAAGTGGGCAGTAACTCACAAAACCTTATGCCTTTTTATAAAATTTGTTAGTTGGAAAAGGTGCTACCAGACTCCTCCTAATTTTTTGACACCAATAGACTAACACAGCTCTCACCCTATTCAGTTTTTATGGAACTCTTCTGTTTTTCTGTCAGTCTCGTGAGGCAGTCGGGACAAGAAGCACACCCAGAAGTACTAGCTCTAACCTTATTGAAAGGTTACATTAACAGAATCTTGCCAGTCTGTAAGAACATCTCTTCCCCCTCACCTTTACAGTCCAAGAAACTAGGGAGGGCCCCTTCTGAGGCATTTGCCACGCCCCCATTCCTTCTGCGGGCTCAGCTGCCGTTTGTCTGACCATTGCCTAGTCTGTGGCCCTTCCTCTTGTCTCCCAAGGTCATTCCCACATACCATTACATTGTCTTTTTCTTTTGGTTGCTGCAACTGAGGAGGTTCTCCTGCACCTCTTATGTGGTCACGGTATTGAAAGTAATGGGCAAGATGTCAGTACCCCCTCCATTTCACATATGGAAGCTAACTGGATGTGAAGTTAATTAACTCTTATTTTAACATTGGCAATGCAGTATTCCATTGGCCTGTGGGCAGACAACCTCGTGATGCTGAGCAGACCACATATACCACACAGTTCTATCCATTCCCCCTTTCTTAGTCTTGATCCACTCAGCCTTAGTTTCAGCTACTTAAGCAATGATATTAACCTACAATGTAGAGGGAATGATGTGTCAACACAATATGTATGGCATTTTGTTCTCTAAGGCAAATGGTAGATTTCTTCACTATGGTTATTCTCTATTCATCAGCAAATATGAAAGGGATAGTCTGATGTATCTTCCGGTAACAATCAGCTGTAGGAGAGGAGCCAAATTGTAAGGAAGAACAACGTTCTGCGATATTTTAAAGAATTATACTTTTGGGGGGGGATTATTTTTTGTGTAGTCAAGAGCGTGTTGAGCATAATGTCACAAACTAGCCTTTTGCCGATGAAGCTTGTGCCAGAAATCAGGGCCTTTTATCATGCTGCAAGCAGAGTCTGATTTTTAATTTATTTGAAAGAAAATATAAATTGCTATTTCATATAAATGTTGTACAGCTATGTAAAGCAGGTAAGAGGAAATAGAATGGGGTCTTTGTTTACCAAAAAAGCAATTGTGCTGGTAATTGTACAAATCATGAATGATCCATGTTGGGTTCTGTTTTGATTAGCAAAAGCAAATAGACTTGTGGCATATGAATGAGTAATAAATACATTGTGGCATGGGCTTTTATTTTCAATAGCTGATTTTCTCAGTTGCATGAAGGAATGCCTTGATTGTGTATGATAGTCTATACTGCAGATGTGTGTATGTGTCATCAAAATGAACTTTTTTTTTAATTGCTAGGCATGAAAGAAACTTCATTCTAACAGAGCAGGAGGTTCTAAAAGGCCCTGTTGGTTCAATTTTCTTGCTGATTTTTAGCAGAAATAACAATATTCTCCCCCTACAAATCTGTTACTGAAGGTATCTGAAGGAACTGTTCACGAATATAGTCATAAAGGATTCTAGATCAGCTATTGCCACACAGTTAAGTGAGATTTTAATAGTAGGCTGGCTGTGGGTTTTCTTTTCTTCAGAAAAGTCCCTGCTGCTGCATTAAGGGGAGACTTGAGACTTGTGGGTTTAACCCCTCTCCCCCCAGGATTTTACCATCTCTTAAGGTAGTTGGGTGCAGAGTTGACCTTGGGGGGGGGGCTTTTATCCCCCTTTAATGTATTGACTCGGGTGCAACCCCTGGGACGGAATGGTAGAGCATGGTGGAGCATGGCAGAGTGGGGGAGCGTGATGGAGAGCTTGGGTGAGCAGCAGGCTTGGGCGAGCTCCAGTGTAGTTCCTGTGTGGCACGGTGAACCCCAGTGAACCCTGGAGTTGCGTGGAGATCCCTGGTGGACCCCAGCATGGGTGGTAACTCTCGGTGAGCCCTGGGACAGCGTGGTGAGCCCTGGAGCAGAGTGGGGCAGCGTAGTGAGCTCCAATGTGCTCCGGAACACAGTGAGCTGCAACGAGCCCCGGAGTTGCAACGAGCCCTGGACTGGCTCTGTGAATTCCAACAGGCCCCAGCATGGTGCAGTGAGCCACAGCGAGTCTTGGTGAGCCCCAGTACATGCAGCAAGCCCTGATGAGCCCCAGCATGGTGCGACGATCTTCAGTGGGCCCCGACGTAGCATATCGAGCTCCAGGCCCAGCAGGGCCTGACGTGGTACAACAAGCCTTAGGCCCAGCTAGCTCAGTAGGCCCCAGTGAGCCCCAGCACAGTGTGGCAAACCCCAGCAGGCCCCGAGGTGGCATATCGAACCCCAGGCCCAGCAGGCTCCTATGCGGCACATCGAACTCCAGGTCCAGTAGGCTCAGTAAGCCCCGACATGGTACAGCAAGGCCCAGGGAGCCCTGGAGCAGTGCTGCGAATTCCAAGGAGCCCTGGAGCCACACAGCGAGTCTTAGTGAGCCCTGGAGTGATGCGACAAACTCCAGTGAGCCCCTATTTGCTGTGGGGACCTGGAGGCATCTGGAGTCCTGGGGACTTGGTGGTTTGGTGCAAGGATGCGGAGTGGGTTGGAGGGGCCGAGCGTGTAGTGGACTTGTAATCCAGCTTTGGAGGAAGATTGCTCAGCTTTGGAGGAACAACCGGGCAGTGGAGCAGCCGGACAGTACACTAAGCCAACAGCCCTTGATTTTAAGAGTGGTGAACTCGTGATTAAGAACCTAGCCACCCCCACTTACCCTACCCAATGTCAGTGGAGAGCTGTAGGGTCCCTCCAGTGTGAGTCTGGGACACCCTCCCGGGAGTGAGAGTCAAGGAGGGAGTCTGGGAGTGTTTGAGGATATGAGGATTCACCTCCTGGGTGAGAGACAGGAGGTATGAGGGAGTCAGTGGGATGCTCACCCTGCTGACTAGTGAGAGAGGTCGTGCAGGGGGGCAGAGTGTGAGGGGAGTGTAAGATTTGGTGGGGGTGGGCCCCAGTGGTGCCGAGAGCATGAGCTGATGTGCAGGCGAGACCTTCCCTCACCTGTGAGTGTCTGGTTGTGAATGAGGATGATTGATTGGGTGGAGGGAACTTTACCACAGATTAGGGACTCTGGGGGTCCAGGATTGAAGGTACCTGGGCCCAGAACCTCCAAGGACTATGTGGGGGGCCACACTATTAAGGTGATGATGGGTAGAGGACGATATTGCGGTAGCTGGAGGGTGGGTCATCTTCGGGGAAGATGCCCCCTGTGTGTGTTACTGGTGGCATGTTCCGGCCCTCCTTATGATGGAATGGAAAGAGAGGGATCGGGGACAGAAGCATCTCCTCAGCCTACAGCGTGAGCATGGGAAAGCGAAGAAGATGAGACTGGCACCACCCTAAGGAATTCGTAGTGTTTAGCTGCTGGCTTGGGGAGTTAGTCTGGTGAGATTCTGTCTAGCAGGTGTGAGCTAATAAAGTAACTGAGCTGTTCCAGAACTGTTTCATGGAGTTTCTTGGGCTTAACCTGACACTCCTTGATCATTCTCAGGCGCTGGTCAGCAGATTCATAGGGACCCTGGCCTTCAGCTCCTGCTGCTTAATGCCAGGTCGGTTAAAAACAAGCCCCCCTCATATGTGACTTGAGGGGGCAGACCTGGCATGTATTACTGAGACCTGGCTGGGGCCTGAGAGGGGGTGCCCCTCTTGGAAATGTGCCCAGCTGGGTTCATGGTGTGGCACCAGCCGAGATGCCAGGGCAGGGGAGGAGGGGTGGCTATTGTCATCTGGGAATCTCTGGTAGCCTTCAAGGTCATTGCTCCACAAGTTTCAGGCTGTGAGACACTGTTTTTTAGGCTGGGTTCCTGTGAACAGTTGGGAGCGCTGCTACTGTACCAGTCTCCCTGCTGTGTGGCAACCTCCCTGCCTGAGCTGCTCGAGGCCGTCTTGGGGCTGGCAGTGGAGTTCCCCAGACTTATGGTTCTGGGGGACTTCAACCTGCCGTCCCTGGGACAGACCTTGGAGGCGGCTCAGGAGTCCATGGCCACCATGGCAGCCATGGGCCTGTTTCAAATTGTGCAGGACCCAACCCGAGACAGTGGCCACATGCCAGATTTGGTTTTCTTGTCGGAGCAATGGCTAAGTGATCTGAGGGGAGATTTACAGCTTTCCCCGCTGTCATGGTCAGATCACGTCCTGGTGACCCTGAGTTTCTCCTATGCCACCCCCCTCTGCAGGGAGGCAGGACCCATGTGATTGGTCCACCTCCAGCGCCTGATGGACCCGTTAGGTCCAGCAGTCCAGTGGTCCTTGGCTGCTGCCTGGAACAGGGAGGTGGCCAGGGCCTTGGACAGGATCGTGTCTATGTGACCTGTCTTGCCACATCTGTGATGGAATGGAATTATGAAAGCCAGACTCAGGGAGAAAAATGTTTTCTTTCATCTCCTGAGGCGTGAGGGAAAGATAAGAGGATGAGACTGGCACCTCCCTGAGGAATTCGCAATGTTGTGGCTGGCATTACTTGGGAGCTGGGGTTTCAGTCTGGGAAGATTCTTGCTAGAGGTTGTAGCTAATAAACATTGCTGGACTGAATTTACATGGTCTCTTGGAGTTCCTTGGACTAGGCCTGACATATCGGCCCTGATACTCCCCGTGGTTTACAGAGTTGTTGAGGGTTCTGAAGAGGGTCAAGAAACATCTAAAACGTCACTGGAGGAAGACAAAGACCAAATCCGACCGAACACAGGTTAGAGCTGCTATTAAGGCCTACCTTGTGGCGATAAGAACGGTGAAGCATCAATACTTCTCCACCCTTATTGCATCCGCTGAATGCTGCCCAGCGGCCCTGTTTGGGATCACTAGATCCCTTCTTAGTAAGGGGGATTCAGTGATTCATTTGCAGCACCATGCGGAGGAATTTTAGGAGCATCTGCAGGACAAAATTGCTCGGATTCGTTCTAGGTTAGGCTCCGAGCGTGGGCAGGGTCTGGGGAGATACCAAGGGATCATCCTTACCTAGTTATCTGGGAACAGTTTGATTGTGTCACTAGAGACACAGGTGACCTCGTTGACAAGGAGAGGCTGTGTTTAACTTTGGCTGGTGCATCCGGTATAAATCTCAGTAGATGGAGGTAGCATTGTCCCAGTAACACTTTGCTTAATAAGCTCTGATCTGAATTAGTTTAATGCACTCTACATGGTGCATTGCAAATGGTCTTACTGTTAGGTAGAGCACTGAGGGGGGACAGCCTAATGCCAGTCATTAAATGCTGTGCTAGCTCAGTCTATGCTGTTGGCCTTAGTAGTAGACCCCTAAACCTTAGATAGGCTGACCTCAAAGTATTGTGGCCAGGAGCAGGACATTCTCAGTGTCAGCTCTCCACATATGGAACTGGCCTTCAAGGGAATTATGGCAAGTATTCATGCTAGAATTGTGGTGGGAATAAAGAGATGGATGGATGGATGGATGGATGGATGGATGGATGGATAAATAGATAATAGATAGCTATTTTCTTTTAGACAACAATTGAGATGCCTGTTCATCCAAGCCTTTGTAGGATAAAAATCACTCCAGGACCAGAGGATCTTTTAGGCTGCCAACTGTTTTGCTTTTCTTTTCTTTTTAAATGAATCTGGTTTATTTTTAGTCCTTGTTTTTAAGGATTACAGGTTTTATATTTGATTTTTTTTTTCACGCCTTCTCTTATAAACTGCTGTGGGCTTCTCTGGGAGAAAGAAGAAGAAGGAAATAAGATAAACAACCAATATCTTTCTAAATTACAAAATATGTCATACAGATGGAATCAGGTCTTAAATATTCATCCTCAAATGGGAAGAGAACTCAGAAGGAGGTTAATTATCTTTTCTCAGTCCTTGGCTTTGTGATCTTTTGAAGATTCAGCTAAAAGTATTTTATTATTTTTAATTTAATGACATCTAGCAAGAGACTGCATGCCTGCTGTCTCATTCTCCTTTTCTTCTCTCTCCCAGTAACATCTAATATAGGTAGTCATTGATTTACAACCACAACTGGGACTGGAATTTCCATCACTAAGCGATGTAGTCATAAAGTGAGATGTCATGTGACTGCATTGCTTAGTGACTGCAATCCCGGCAGTTCCAGTTGCCATTGTTAACCAAGTGAGTACCCACCCCAATCCAAGCCATTCTGGGCTTGGTCTGTCCTAGCCCTGAGCCTCAAGTAAGGTAAGGGACTGTCTCTAACTCCCCCCCGCCCCACATATCTGCCCTTCTGGCTGCCCTGCACCCTGCCTTGCAGGGTGGCAAGCAACCCCAGAAATCACATGGCTCTGGGGCTGTTTGCCACACCCTGGGAAGCTACAGCCGCCCCAGCCTAGTTCCAGCTGCCCTCACCACCCTGCACTCTGAGACCCCTGCTGCCCTGCGCTTTACCACCCCAGCTGACCTTCGCTGTCTTCTTGCTTCTGCTGTTGATGAGGCATGCCCACCCTGGCTGCTGGGCCAGGTTGGGCTGGGCTTCAGCTGCAAAAAAAAAAAAAAAGCCAAAAGCAGGCCCTGAGCATGGCGGCGCAAAGGGGCATTTTGACATGCAGCTGCTCATGGGCTGCTTTTGGCTTTTTTTTCCCCCACAGCTGAAGCCCAGCCTGGCCCAGCCCAGCAGCCAGGTTGGGCGTGCCTCATCAGCAGCGGAAGCAAGAAGAGGGTGAAGTTGAGGTGGTGGAGCGGAAAGTGGCAGGGGGCAAAAGGGCCTAGATGGGGAGAGATAGGTGAATGGGGGGAGTTGAAATGCCCCTGTGGTCGTAAGTGTGGGCGGGCTGCCAAGCACCCAAATTTTGATCATGTGGACGCAGGGGTGCTGCAACAGCCGTAACTTCAGGCACCGTTCATAAGTCACTTTTTTTCAGCACATTCCTAACTTCAGAAGTTCGCTGAACGAATGGTTGTAAGTTGAGGACCACCTGTAATACCACACAGGTGATGCAGGTGCCCCCATGTTGGGATTTTTACCTGCATTGCCAGGATTCTGTGGGAATAGCAATGCTCACAGCAAAGTATTTTGCATCACATCTGTAGGTATTGATCCATGTATATTACCCATAGGCCATTTTTCAAGCCATAGACCCTCCAAGCTATTCTCAAAGGATTGTGAGTAAAACCCAATCCATTTAAAATACAGTGAAATGGTAAAAATAGAGTAGCTAAAAATAGACGAAGCCAGAAAGAAAAATATTCAGTTAAGTAGAGAATGTGCTAAAGTGAAGTAAGTCCTTCATCTAATACTGAAATCATGTTAGATTCACTGGTAAATGTGACTTCCAATAGAAAGCATTACCCCAGCATGGAAGAAAATGTCTCATGCGACCCCACTTTCTTCCCTTCAATTATTTTTTATCCCACATGAAACCCCACGGCCCCTTCTTTTCAGGACCTGAAGCTTCTCCTGACCACTGTTGCTGAAAGCTGAGGACATAATTTCTAAGGCTTTTGAACCATTTTGAAACACAGAAACTGTAGGTGAAATTCTGCAATAGCTTTAACATAAATTTAAAAAGCAATGATCCCACCTCAAACTTCTCCTTTTCGGTGAAAAACTTTGCATCTACTTGGCATCACAGCTCCACTCAGTGTCATTCTCAGGCTTCCAAACAGTACTAAAGGTGGCCCTTAGTCACCAAAAGATGGCCAATTCCTGCTCTGGATGGACTAGTATAGATGTGGTAGAGGGAGGTAACTCTTTATGTTTTTATTCACAACAAAAGAATAAAGTACTGTGAGATCGACTAGCTGCTAGACATTCATTGGCTCCAAGTAATTCAGTGGCACGCATGGCCAAGGGAGGGTTTTAATTTCTGCCCTCCCTATTTTTCTCTTATACCTTAACTATTACAGCATAGAATATGTTCTGGGGGAAATCATCATGTTGACATAGGAGAAAGGTTTGGCAGTTTTTTGGAGTTGGTTATGATCCTCTTCAGATAAGCTGATGTCAGCCTTCCCAGGTGGATCAGACAGGAAACATGACCAGGTAAGATAATTCTACTATATTGTAAGGCTACATTAACAGAATCTTGCAAGTCTGAAAGTACAAATCTCCTGCTGTCTCTTTTACAGCCTGAGAAGTTAGGGAGGGTGCCTTCTGAGCCTCTTTATCTGCCCATTATGGAGCTGTGGGCTATGCTGTCTCTTATCTGACCATTCCCTAGGCAGCATCTCTTCGCCCTGTCTCTCAAGATCTTTCTCACACACCATTACAGCTGGTGTGCACGTGGACACACACTACCTATGTGTCCTCTTGTCAGTTCCCCTGACTATAATGCTTTGGGCTGTAATACAAAAGAAGACATACATAAATGCATGTAGCCATTCTCCATCCAGCTGGGAACCCTGGCTTCACACTCAAATGAGTGACTCTTCCCATGTATATGATTGCCTCCCCCTCCCCCCCAGAAACTGGACATGTATGGCCAGAGAGCAAAAAGCAGTGGGTCAAGTGGCACTGAGCACTGGGAAAGTGTCTTTGATTCTTCTCCATCTTATTAACCAAAGTTGAAGAATGTCTTTGTAGTTCTCATTACATGCAATCCTAGTTTGAATATCACACAAGAACCCTGTGCAGGCCTTTGTAAGGAATATATTTTGTACATGGAAAGAGAGGGACAACAGAGATAAGTGTACTTCTTCCCTCCTTGTTATTCCCCACAAAATAAGGAGAAATACAATCTGAAACTGCATGGAGAATTTTTATAGAGGAAGGATGTTCTCTATTGTGATCAATCACCTCTGCACCTGGGGGATGGCAGAGGGAGCAGAGTTAGTGCATTCATTCCTTCTCTTTTTGTGTTCATAATTTCCTTGCTTTAAAAATGCTTGGAGTGGGCTGAGACGTTCAATGCATTCATATGACACTGGATTCCATTTATCACATCAAAGATGGTATAACTACTGTATATCAATAATGTTTCTTTATGCTTTATTTCATAAAGTAGTCATTTCACACCTCTCTATATTTGATTTTTGGCACCATCAGCATTTGAATCCTGGCAATATAAATGACATATCCCAAATTGCCTAGAAATGATTTGCAAATTACTTTGGAAATCTGCCACCTAAATGTAGCTATCAAACCAAACGTGGCTCTCTGCTTCCTCATTTGTCTTCAATACCTTCTTCTGGCTTTTGGGTTCATTGCTTCTATTGTCCCTAATACCAAATTTGAGGAAAAAATAATTTGTAATACTGAGCCAAGTGAGTTTGTGGAATTATCATAGTCTGGAGTAGTTTGAAGTTGTTTGTCATGGATTTTCTGCTTGATTGTTCTAGAGACAGTTTGGTAATCATGACTCTTTGGTCTCTTGCTTTGCTTCGCTCCTGACAGATTAACTTCCGGTGCAAGCCAACTTTTCGAGAAGGCAGTTCCAGATCTCCAAGAGAGGTGAGTGGCAGGAGACAGACTGGGGGCTAATGCTTTGGTCCCTGCATGCTACATGTAGCTGTACCTGAATGACACTTGTCACGAAGGACTCTGCTGAGTGTCCAGTAGGCCTGTGCAAGATGACTTTTGCCTCAATAAAGTGCTCTGTGCTGTGAATGCGAAACAAGTTTTCTCACTAAGGCAAAAGGAGAGACACACTGAACTCAGTCCATATGATTTTGCTCTTTATGTCAATGTAGAAAATAGATTAATTCAGTAATCAGATTAGGGGTGTTGTGTGAATATAGGCATGGGGTCAATTTGGCCTTAATAACTGGGGAGGACTGGAAACTGCACATTTCACAGAAGTAACTAGAATGGATAAGAATGGGAGTTCTAATCTCACACATCTAAAAGTCTTCAGATTTCAAAGGGTTAAACTAGGAAAGCATATGTCCTAGGCTTAGCCTAAAAATCATAATGGCTTTGAGAGATGTTACAACTGGAAGGCTAGACATCCAGGTTCCAACCAGTTCTTTTCAGCCTCATGGGAATTTTCCACTATGAAAGATCTCTCTGTGTGTTTCAGAATGTCTTATGAGCCTTTACTCCTTTACTTATCATGCATGATTACCTTTTGGCAATGCGAGGGAATGTCTTTGCTCTCTTATATGTGAGTTTGTGAAGTTTCTACATATAATTTGGGTTGGGGTGTATTTTTAATTAATTTTATTCCTTGTTTGTGCTTCCCCCCTCTACAGAATTTTGTTCGGCATCACTGGGTTCACAGAAGGCGACAGGAAGGGAAATGTAAACAGTGTGGAAAGGTAGAAATAATGCCATCAAAATCTGTGTGTGTGTGTGTGTGTATATATATATATAATTGTAAGTTTTAGTCTCCAGGTGTCTCTTCCTCTAGCAGCATAACAGGTCTCTTCAGAGGTTTTTCTGTTCTGCTTTTTCTGTTTGTTTGATTTCCTGTTCAGAAATTAAAACTGAAGCCTGTAAAATGTACTGTAGATTTTAATGACTTCAGTTCATTTCTGCTATTCTTCGCCTCCCCACCAAATTCTGAAGTGAAGCTTCTGGCTGCTAGATACTGACTCACCTCTGCTGTAGCTGTTATCTGGGCTGCAAAAGTCCAGATGACCACCAGATGACAGCAAAGTCAGATTTTATACTTTTCTATGCCTCTTTACTGCTGTCTAGAGGCTGTTCAGATGTTTGCAGCCCAGTCACATTAGCCTTACCATAATGCATGGATACTGTTTGGCTCACTCAAGAATTTTATTTGGTTCAAGATTTGGAAATCTAAATCTTAATTTCTGACAGTAGCAAAACAGTCTGATATTCAAAAACATCATTAATTTGGGACTTTTAAAAACTGCTTCCATGTACGACTCATATTTAATGCTCCTTGTAGCCCTAGTTCTCAATTTAGCAAATCTGAAAAAAAAAAAAAAAAACCAGCAGCAATTTGTCAGACCCGTGGAAAAGAATAAGAGCTCTATTATCTCTCAGCAGCATCTTTTATTTTTCACATCATTCATTCCTCTCAGTCACTTTTTAAATTATTACTTTTCTTAGAAACTAGATAATTTCACCATCTTTCTCCCACTCTTTAAAAAAAGCCCAAATCTCTGATCTTTCAACATGTACCAATTATACAGTTGATGCAGTTTCTGAAATGCGGCTGTTCACTGAATTCCTAAAAACCAAATTTCCGTGTTAATATATATTATGAAGGGAAGTACTAACAGCAGGAGATAATAGATTGCGTTAAACATGAGGGACAACTGGTAGAAGCTAAAGCTGCAAGTCCAAGAGCATTCACTGTGTGTGTGAGGTCCAAGATTAAAAAAACAACACAACATTTCGACTTCTTGTAGCATGGCCAGCATCAGAGGGTGGCAGATTTAGTCATTTATCTGAGATCCTGAAACAATGGAGGGAATGGCTGGTGTGGGTCTTCCGGGCTGTGTGGCCGTGTTCTTGAAGTTTTGTTTCCTAACGTTTCGCCAGCACCTGTGACCGGCATCTTCAGAGTGCAGGAGCACAGACAGGAGCAGTTCTCTCTGTGCCCAGGGTGATGTGACCCTTTTGTGGGTATTTATAGAGATCTGGGGGGGGGGGGATTGGGTGTGTGTGTGGGGGGGGGTTGGGTTACTGAGTGGCTGCTTGTTTTGGTGTCAGCATCTGTGTGTATCTTCCTGGGGATTAGGTAGGGTTTTTTCTTCTATTGAATTGTTAACGAGGGGCTGCTGGGGGTGATTAGCAAGTTCATTGTGTGAACTGTTCACATGTCCTGGTGGTTGAGCTGAGTTCCTTGACCTTTTGCAGGCTGTATTTTGCAGGCTGTATTTTTCCTGAAAAATACAGCCTGCAAAAGGTCAACGAACTCAGCTCAACCACCAGGACATGTGAACAGTTCACACAATGAACTTGCTAATCACCCCCAGCAGCCCCTCGTTAACAATTCAATAGAAGAAAAAACCCTGCCTAATCCCCAGGAAGATACACACAGATGCTGACACCAAAACAAGCAGCCACTCAGTAACCCAACACCCCCCAATCCCCCTTTCCTCCCCCTCAGATCTCTATAAATACTCACAAAAGGGTCACATCACCCTGGGCACAGAGAGAACTGCTCCTGTCTGTGCTCCTGCACTCTGAAGATGCCGGTCACAGATGCTGGCGAAACGTTAGGAAACAAAACTTCAAGAACACGGCCACACAGCCCGGAAGACCCACACCAGCCATTGTATGCCGGCCGTGAAAGCCTTCGACAATACAATGGAGGGAATGCTCCTAACAGCACAACCATACCCACTTTGCATTAAAGATTTAGGTTCTACCTGACTTCTAGTTTCCATATCCCATTCTTCTGGATTAGGTGTGCTAATTGGGATACCTTTCTTGAGGGCCTATAGAATCATGGTATTGGCACTGAATTAATCAACAGCAGGTGCTGCAGTTTGAGAACTGTCTGTTTTAGATTCCTTGGTTATTTATTTCTGCCAAGGGATCTGAATGGAGCCATTTGAATTATGACCCTTGGCTGTAAATGATAGATTTCGCACTGTGTTCTGGATGGAAGCATGGAGACATATAGAATGGTCTAATGGTTTCTTATATAAGGAGTTACTTACATGTCGATTGTGTAATCTCACAATATTCTATTTATTTATGTAAGAGGCTGCTCCTCTCACAATTTGTGACTCTGGGTGCATACAGCAATCAAAATTAATAAATAAAAATGTAGAAAGTCAGAAATACTATACAAAACCAAAATAAGCAAACAAAAACATCTAATCTACACATAACTGAGGCTGGCAATAGTAGTGTATATTCTCATCACAGAATGATCCCATATGCCATCCCAGTCCAGTGCATGGCAGAAATGCCAGGTCTTCATGGCTCTGCAGAAGGCCAATAGGATCAGTCCATCTGAAACTTGGAGGGGACTTGTTCCAAAGGGTAGCCACACGTGACAGAGAAAGCACATTTCCTAAGCCCCATTAGATGGCATTGTTTCAAAGAAGGGACCTGGAGCCTGCCCTGTTTGAGCTTGTGGGATAGGCAGAGACAACTGGAGAGAGGTGATCCCACAAGTAATCTGGTATTTGCAAAGTTGTGCAAAGGCCCTCTTGGGCATGGCTGTTATCTGCTCCTCAAGCAGAGCCATAAGTCCAGGAGGACCTTTATGTTGTAAACCAGCTCCAAGTGGGGAAATGCAACTCCTGGGGTGTCCTCAAATCCACTGCCCCTCAAACCCACTATTAGAGTTGAATTGGAGCCTATTCTTCCATATGTACAGCCTCCAGACACCGGGACAGAACTGAGGCATCATCACTTGGTCAGCCTGAGGGAGGGATGTATAATTGAATATCATCAGCACACTGATGATACTTGTCCACACTGAGTGGCTTCATCACTAGTCCTCCCACTCTCAAACCCTTGAATTGATCCAGAAGGATACCATGGTTGATGATACTGAAGGCTGCTGAGAAATGAAGCAGGACTAGGAGGAATGCAATTCCACATCTTGAACCTACCCTAGATCATAAAAAAGCATCACCAGTGTTATCTCAGTACTGTGTCCTGGCTTGAAATCTGACTGGTCTTTCAAAGCTGCGGTTTGACCACATTCTCAACAGGCTTCTGTAAAAAGAGAAGGCTGGAGACTCAACAAATATTGTCCACTTCTGTTGGATTCAGTGGAGGAGGAGCTGGACCACTGTCTCCTTCAGAGATGATGGAATCAGTCCCTCTCTCTGTTTCAAGCTGGAAGTGTTGGAACATATATAACAGTCTGTTGGTTTCCTTATATAAGGAGTTATTTACATGTCCATTGTATACTGTATCTCAGGACTGTCCAAAAAGTTAACTAGTTGATGGATTGGTCTATATCAGCTCTAGGCTCAGGTTGATAAAGTATAGAATGTTATTGAAACTTTGATAGACCTTTAGCAGAACTTTTAAAGATATGTTTAGAAAGTAAAGATATCATCAATGAATAGAACTCCAACTCTAGCAGCTGCCTTATATCATATGGCTGTTAGAGATCTGTGTTAGAGCCATTAACAGCCTCAGTTATATTTGGGAAAAATATGTGAAATGTTAATTGGTGATGCAACAAACTCTTGTCATTTCAGGGCTTTCAACAAAAATTCTCCTTTCATAGTAAAGAGATTGTGGCTATCAGCTGTTCATGGTGCAAGCAAGCAGTAAGTAATTTTCTCAAAGTGACTATGCAAACATCAACATGGCTAAAATAAGATCCCATGTGTAGAGTCAATTTTGCTGCTTCTCTCCCATTCCCTTCCTCTTAGGTGCTTACTAGATAGACAGAGAGGTGCATCTGTTGGGTTCTTTTAATTAGGCGTTCATCGTTCTCCCTAAAATATGCCAAAAAAGGAAGGTTGCCTTTCTTTTCTTGTACTCATCATTCAAATACAAGATGACTTTCCTTTGAGAACTTATTTCTCCATTGTTTATTTTGTTAAAGGGTCACTTCCAAGGGACCATGCAAAAACTGGCAGCAAAGTCACAAAAGGAGGATCACACCATATTTAGTCATCAACAAAAGACTATGATGAATTTAACAACGTTCTTTTAAACTTCAAAACAAAACTTATTTCTCCATTTCTGAGTAATAAATTTGGATACACACATAAATAGGATTTTAATATTACAGTATTGTAAGCAATTGTTCCCCTTCATGGATCACTGCCTTGTCGTGGCGAAGGGGCTTGTGTAACTCAGTGAAGCCATGAGCTATACTGTGCAGGGCCACCCAAGACGGACAGGTCATGACAGAGAGTTCTGACAAAATGTGGTCCACTGGAGAAGGAAATGGCAACCCACTCCAGTATCCTTGCCAAGAAAACCCCATGGACAATGTCAAAAGGCTAAAAGATATGACACCAGAAGTTGACCCCCTCAGGTCGGAAGGTGTCCAATATGCTACTGGGGAAGAGCGGAGGGCAATTCCAAGTAGCTCCAGAAAGAGTGAAGCGGCTGGGCCAAAGCCAAAAGGACGTTCAGCTGTGGATGTATCTGGAAGCGAAAAGAAGGTCCGATGCTGTAAAGAACAATATTGTATAGGTACCTGGAATGTAAGAACTATGAACCAAGGCAAGCTGGATGTGGTCAAACATGAGATGACAAGATTGAACATTGACATCTTTGGAATCAGCGAACTGAAATGGACGGGAATGGGTGAATTTAATTCGGGTGACCATTATATCTACTACTGTGGGCAAGAAACTCTTAGAAGAAATGGAGTTGCACTCATAGTCAATAAGAGAGTGGGAAAGGCAGTAATGGGGTACAACCTCAAAAACGACAGAATGATCTCAGTGCGTATCCAAGGCAAACCATTCAACATCACAGTCATCCACGTCTATGCCCCAACCACTGATGCTGAAGAAGCTGAAGTTGACCACTTCTATGAAGACCTACAACACCTTCTAGAACTAGCACCAAAAAAAGATGTCCTTTTCATCATAGGGGATTGGAATGCTAAAGTAGGAAGTCAAGGAGTAATCGGAATAACAGGCAAGTTTGGCCTTGGAGTACAAAATGAAGCAGGGCAAAGGCTAATAGAGTTCTGTCAAGAGAACAAGCTAGTCATAGCAAACACTCTTTTCCAACAACACAAGAGACAACTCTACACATGGACATCACCAGATGGCCAATACCAAAACCAGATTGATTATATACTTTGCAGCCAAAGATGGAGAAGCTCTATACAGACAGCAAAAACAAGACCAGGAGCTGACTGTGGCTCAGATCATGAGCTTCTTACTGCAAAATTTAGGCTTAAATTGAAGAATGTAGGGAAAACCACTAGACCACTCAGGTATGACTTAGATCATATTCCTTGTGAGTACACAGTGAAGGTGATGAATAGATTTAGAGGATTAGATTTGGTAGACAGAGTGCCTGAAGAACTATGGACGGAGGTCCGTAATATTGTACAGGAGGCAGCAACTAAAACCATCCCAAAGAAAAAGAAATGCAAGAAAGCAAAATGGCTGTTTGATGAGGCTTTACAAATAGCTGTGGAAAGAAGGAATGCAAAAAGCAAGGGTGAAAGGGAAAGATATAAGCAACTGAATGCAGATTTCCAGAGAATAGCAAGGAGAAATAAGAAGGCCTTCTTAAATGAACAATGCAAAGAAATCGAGGAAAACAATAGAATGGGGAAGACTAGAGATCTCTTCAAGAAAATTGGAGATATGAAAGGAACGTTTAGTGCAAAGATGGGCATGATAAAGGACAAAAAAGGCAGGGACCTAACAGAAGCAGAAGAGATTAAGAAGAGGTGGCAAGAATACACAGAAGAACTATACAAGAAAGATCTTAATGTCCCTGATGTCCATGCTGGTGTGATCACTGACCTTGAGCCAGACATCCTAGAGAGTGAAGTCAAGTGGGCCTTAGGAAGCATTGCTAACAACAAAGCTAGTGGAGATGACAGTATTCCAGCTGAGTTATTTAAAATACTAAAAGACGATGGTGTTAAAGTGCTGCACTCAATATGCCAGCAAGTTTGGAAAACGCAACAGTGGCCACGGGATTGGAAAAGGTCAGTTTATGTTCCAATTCCAAAGAAGGGCAATGCCAAAGAATGCTCAAACTATCGCACAATTGCACTCATTTCACATGCTAGCAAGGTTATGCTCAAAATCCTACAAGCTAGGCTTCAGCAATACATGAACCGAGAACTACCGGATGTACAAGCCGGGTTTCGAAGAGGCAGAGGAACTAAAGATCAAATCGCCAACATTCGCTGGATCATGGAGAAAGCACGAGTGTTCCAGAAAAATATCTACTTCTGCTTCATTGACTATGCAAAAGCCTTTGATTGTGTGGATCACAACAAACTGTGGCAAATTCTTAAAGAGATGGGAGTACCAGACCACCTTACCTGTCTCCTGAGAAATCTGTATGCGGGCCAAGAAGCAACAGTTAGAATCGGTCATGGAACAACCGATTGGTTCAAAATAGGGAAAGGTGTACGACAAGGCTGTATACTGTCACCCTGCTTATTTAACCTATATGCAGAGTACATCATGAGAAATGCCAGGCTGGAAGAATCACAAGCCGGAATTAAGATTGCAGGGAGAATCATCAACAACCTCAGATATGCGGACGATACCACCCTAATGGCAGAAAGTGAAGAAGAACTAAAGAGCCTCTTGATGAGGGTGAAAGAGGAGAGTGCGAAAGCTGGCTTGAAACTCAACATTAAAAAAACTAAGATCATGGCATTTGGACCCATCAATTCCTGGCAAATAGAAGGGGTAGAAATGGAAGCAGTAACAGACTTCATTTATTTGGGCTCCAAGATCACCGCAGACGGAGACTGGAGCCATGAAATTAAAAGACGCTTGCTCCTTGGGAGGAAAGCCATGGCAAGCCTAGATAGCATATTAAAAAGCAGAGACGTCACCTTGCTGACAAAGATCTGCATAGTCAAAGCTATGGTTTTTCCAGTAGTAATGTATGGCTGTGAGAGCTGGACCATAAAGGAGGTTGAGCGCCGAAGAATTTATTCCTTTGAACTGTGGTGCTGGAGAAGACTCTTGAGAGTCCCCTGGACTGCTAGGAGGTCAAACCAGTGAATCTTAAAGGAAATCAGCCCTGATTGCTCATTGGAAGGATCGATAATGAAGCTCAAGCTCAGATACTTTGGTCACCTAATGCGAAGAGAGATCTCTTTGGAGAAGACCCTGATGCTGGGAAAGATTGAAGGCAAAAGGAGAAGAGGACGGCAGAGGATGAGATGGTTAGATAGCATCACTGAAGCAATGAGCATGAAACTGAGCAAACTCAGGGAGGCAGTGAAGGACCGGAAGGCCTGGCGCAATATGGTTCATGGGGTCACATAGAGTCGGACACGACTTAACGACTAAACAACAACAACAACAAAGCAATTGTTGTATTTCAATTTCTGTTGGTAATATAGAAAGCAATGCCAAGCATAATTTGGGGGGATACAGTCTTCATCTATCATCCCACACCTCCATGGAGCACCCCAACTGTTCCTTCCCATTTGCTAAATAGAAATATGTCACACAAAGCTATAGTCCTGATAGGTTTTTGACTCCAACTGGAGCAAGCCTCTAAGAGAAAAGCTACACTTGGTCATGGCTGCAATGTGCCATTTGGGGTACCTGTAATTTTAGCAGAGTCTTCTTCTCTCTTTTGAAAGTGGAAGCATAACTTGACCCATGGGTTCAGATCAGCTATTCAGACATAAAAAGCTTCTATACTTTTAAATACAAAGCACTGGGATTTCATTTTGTCATCACTTTTTAAAATGGTTGTGATAATTTTAATTCTCATTGCTTCTGATAATTCTGATATTTTTGTGTTTAGTTTTTTTAACCATATGCCATTAGGAGAAAGTTGCAGAAAGAAAATGGTTAAAATAATAAGAAGATTTTTAAGGCACTTGTTGCTCATTTCTTACTTGAGATGGCTCATTTGGAATAAACAAGTATGAAGAATATACCATACGTTAGCGAGCCCAACAGTTAAGTGAAGTCTGGTGACTGCCTAGTCAGTAAATGCTGGGGTACTGTGACAAAATATAACCCCCCCCCCCGAATTCTAAAAAAATGGACAACTGATGGCTCTACAGATGGTGCTGAAATATAACTCTCAGCACTCTCACCTTGGAACCAAGCTAGCCAAGTCTGTGGAAGTTGATGTTTAGCTAAATTTTTAGCTGGACCTATTAGATTGGTCCACCCCTGGCAACTGATGGGCCTGGTTCCAGAGGAAGCTGGGGGTTGTTCCTGGTGGTCTGCTACATGGCTTGGCTGGGGCTCTGGTTGTTGCTTGAAATAAGAGGGTGGCTGAGGCCTTGGACTGGATCATGCCCATGCAACCTCTCCTGACTCATGGATCCCATCACTTTCTGTGGTTCACGGAAGAGTTGAGAGAGGAAATGAGTTAAGAGAGGTCTGGAGTGCTGATGGAGATCAACAAGGAGTGAACTTGACTGAACATGGATGAGAGCTGCTATTAAGGCCTACCTTGTGGAGGTAAGGGTGGTGAAGTACCAGTACTTCTCCACCCTTATTGCGTCTGCAGATAGCTGATTTGCAGCCCTATTTAGAGTGACTCAGGCTCTCCTGGGTAGGGGAAGCCCTGAGGTTCCAGTCTTCCCCTGTGGGAATGGTTTGAACCTGATGGACCTGAGGAAGTGGACAGGGTCCTTATGACTGTGAGTTTGGCCACCTGCTCTTTAGATCCATGTCCCACCTGGCTTGCTAAGCCTGCCAGGGAGGTAATATATGGGTGGGTTCTGGCAGTGGTGAATTAATCCTTGAAAGAGGGTTTTTTCCTTGTACCCCTTAAAGATGCATTGGTTCACCCCTGTAATGGTATGTGGGAATGACTTTGAGAAGTGAGAGGAACAGATGCTGCCTAGAGAAAAAGGAGGAGGATAAAAGGAGGAGGATAAAAGGAGGAGGAGCTTGCAACTGAATAATGGCCACAAAAAGAAACTTAGAAAGTATCAGTATTCTAAGAAAGTATTCTTTCTTAGAAAGAAACTTGGAAAGTCTTGCAAGTGTCATATTCTCTTCCAAAGAGGAATTTCAGGGACAGCTTCCGATATCAAGGAATTCTGCTATCTGCCAAGTATCTGGCAGCAGTGTTGTTGCAATACCAGCAGCAGGTCCATGCACAGATGATCTATTTGCAAAATGCCATGATACAACTAACGCAACAGCTGGGGCAGAATTTGCCTCAACCCATGGCAGCACAACAGATGGTGGCCCGGCCAGTGCTCCTGCATTCCCATAGGAGCTTGCTGGAGAAGTTTGGAGGGGACTAGGATCAATTCTGGACATTCGTTGCTCAGTGTGAAATGTTTATAGCAGGCAGGCTGGTGGAGTTTCCAATTGATTGCACCAAGGAGACTTTTGTGCTCAGCTTGCTGAAGGAAGCAGCAGCTAAGTGGGCAATACTGTTCATTGTGGGCAACAACCCGGTGCTGGATAATTATCAGAACTTCATGCATAAACTCAAAGGACACTTTGGGGATCCCATACAGAGAATCACAGCTAGTTGAGAGATCTGGAAGCTTAAACAAGGACAGAGAAGAGTAAGGGCATATATTTTGGACTTTAAATTACTTGCTGGAAATGTAGGGTGGAATGACTTAGCCCTAACTGACCAGGTCAGAGAAGGGCTGACTGAGGACTTAAGAGATGAGCTGGTGAGACAAGGCACCCCAAATACCCTGGAGGAGCTATATCAGCATTGTATAATTATAGACGCCTGACTGGAAGAGTTGTGGCAGGGAAGGAACAGAAAGGAGAAAAGATTGTACAGTCTGTCTTCCCTCATACCACCCCTCCCAAGAGCCTCCTCGGAATCCAGCATGGGAGAACCCATGCAAATTGGAGCAGCCAAGAGATCCCTGTCACCAGGAGAGAAGCAAAGAAGAAGGGATCAGGGGCTATATTTTACTGTGGGGCCCCAGGGCACATAGCCAGATCATGTCCAATAAAAGTGCCAGCAGCTGACATAGCAATAAGATGCAGAACTTGTAAATTGACAGAGCATGAAGCCAGTAAGTGCCCAGCTTGCTTCCAAGCAGTGCCCCAATGAAACTTTGCAGGCCTCCCTCCCAGGAGCTCTGAAGGGGGGGTATCCACCATTTAAGGAGAGCTCAGACAGGCGACAAAAGGCAATTAATTACTCCTGTTGTTGTTACTTTAGATTCCAGGCAGAAGGTGGAACTTTCTGCTCTTAGAGACTCTGGGGCAACCATTAATTTCATAGATATAGAATCAGTGCAGAAACTAAAGTTGCCTAATCAAGTTCTAGAAAGCCTAAAGATAGTTGAGACTATTGATGGGCAGCCACTAAAAGCAGGACCAATTCTGCAGCGCACGACTCCTTTGCAATTGACAATCAAAGATCACACAGAGTTTATAATGCTCTATGTAACTGCCTTCTTCTAAGTGCCCATAATTTTGGCTGCATGATCCAGATGTAAGTTGGGAGCAAGGAACACTCCCATTTCCCTCCCCTAAATGCAGCAACATCACTTACAAGCAATGATAGCTTATCCCCCCACTCCAT
Source organism: Python bivittatus (assembly GCF_059951505.1). NCBI lineage: Eukaryota > Metazoa > Chordata > Lepidosauria > Squamata > Pythonidae > Python > Python bivittatus. The sequence goes on from NW_028277058.1 coordinate 45,871,637, forward strand.
TGCAGAACAAGGGAGGATCAGTGCTATCAGAAAAATATGCAGACTTTGCAGACGTGTTTAGGGAGGAAGAGGCAGCCATCTTAACTCCCCACCAGGCTTGTGATTGCACCATCAATTTGAAGCCAGGAGCCAAAATCTCAGCAAAGAGACAGTATCCCATGTCTACTTACAAGTTAGCCATCCTCAAGGAATATCTGGATGTCAACATCAAAAAAGGATTTATTTGCCCTTCCAATTCACCAGCCTCAGCACCTATGTTTTTTGTACCCAAAAAACTAGAAGGAGAAACAGTGGCAACCCTGAAGGAAAAGGACGGAACCCCCATGTGTACTATTCATGACTACAAAAAAACTGAACAGAGTGACAATTAGAGGCCATTATCCACTCCCACTTATTTCAGATCTATTAGACCAGATATAAAAGGCAAACATCTTTACAAAACTAGACTTGAGAAGTGCTTACAACCCAATCGGAATGAATGAAGGACATAAATATTTAACAGCCCTTGATACAATACACGGCAAGTTTGAATATACAGTGATGCCTTTTGGCCTGGTTAACTGTGGAGTCATATTTCTAGATTCATGAATGAAATATTTTCAGAAATTTTAGACAGATATGTAGTCGTGTATTTAGATTACATATTAATTTATTCCGAAGATCCCTCCTTGCATGTCACCCATGCCAGAAATGTATTGCAAAAATTACGGGACAACAAGCTCTTTGCCAAACTAAAAAAATGAGCATTTGACCTGTCCCAGCTGGACTATTTGGGCTACAGAATCATCTCCACAGAAGGTAGACAGATGGATCCAGCAAAGGTATAGGCTATTCCCACCCCCCACCCCCCCATTATGTGAAACATGTGCAGCGCTTTCTGGGCTTTGCTAACTTCTACAGGAAATTCATCATTACTTTTGCTGATCTTGCAAGACCACTGCCCCAGCTCCTAAGAAAGGGTTGGCAATTCTCCTGGTCAACCCAAGAGCAATTGGTGTTTCAAGAGTTAAAACACCTCTTTGCTTCTTAGCCCCTCCTCCACCACACCGACCCTTCCTGCCCCTTTGTTGTGTAGATAGACACCTCAGATGTGGTGATAGGTGCAGTTCTACTCCAGGCAGAGAAGGAAGGGGGAGCAGATTTATTACCGTGTGCCTTTTACCTCAGAGTGCTCCTCCCAGCAGAAAGGAACTATGATATTTTCAGTAAAGAGCTACTGGTGCTAAAAATGCCTTTCAACAGTGGAGATACCTGCTGGAAGGAGCAACCCACCCTATACAAGTTCATACAGACTATAATAATTTAGAGGTTCTACAAAACACCCAATCTCTCACCAATACAATAAGGGAAAGAGGCTTGTGAGATATCTTATGGTTAAGTTAGTTGTGCCAACAGCGATCTAGGCTGAAAGAAAAGAATGCAAAGCAACATAAATGGCAGTGGAGGAGGGATTCACATCTCTTTTCCAAGTCCTTCTTTTCATATAGTCCTCTCCCTCCCCCAGTACAGAACATGTCGTCTATGAACAGAGCAGTTTTAAAGATATGTATTTTTTGGGCCTAAAATGCTTCAGAGGAATGGAAAAGGAGGACTGGAACATGTCTGTTTCCTAATGCTGTTGTCTTTGTTTTTTCCCCCTTCTCACCTTTGCCCTTCTCCAGGCTCTCTTCATTTCACAGACCCCTCTGCTTTTCTTTCCTCTAGTTTCACAATAAAGTCACCTGCTTCCTGCTGCAGCACATTGAGGAGCCATGTTCCCTTGGGGCCCATGCTGCTGTTATTGTCCCTCCCACCTGGATCATTAAGGTGAAGAAGCCTCAGGTAACAGCATGCTTTGGTCTGTTCTGACAGTGTGGATCAGTTCACTTGGCTTAAGACTGTTGATATTCCTACGGGGGGGAAAACATGCTATACTGCCCTTGGCTACCCCCAGCTGTACCCCTAATTGCTATTAGGCATTGTCTTTCCTTTCCAGTTAGTTTTTCTAAAACTTTATTTTAGGGTACTATTTTAAACCTGGGAGAATAAAACAAAATCCACCTTGGGGATTGGGGTCAAAAGCAACCATTTCTTCCTTCCAGGAAGTAATTTAAATATACATGTGGGAATTAGGGTTAGGGTTGTTAAACTACCCCCTCAAGAATCTGGGGAAGCTCTTTCCTGTTGAACTCTCAACTGAAAACTGGTTTCCAGGTTCAGCCTTCCAGCAGTGGGTACAGCCAGAAGCAAAAGTATGTATCACCAGAGCCCACAGGAAACATGGTTGAAGTCAAATGAACTGGCTTTTCAAACTGGACAGTTTGGCAAATGGCCAAGGTTCTTGTAAAGCTAGTCTAGGTTTTCCAGGTGATCCTTGGTCTGGTTTAATGAGGCAGTTGCTGAACTCCTGGTTTGTTCCTCCACAAGTCTCTTGATTCAGTCTATTGTCTGCTGCATTGACCAATTTTTTCCCCAAGCTGGAGAATGTGGAGAAGGGACATGTCATGAAATGTTGTGTCAGAAGTCACATCCTCACCTACTCCCTTGGAACTTTGGATGTTGTTACCAAGATTTCCAGTTAATATGCCTATAACCTATAGAAAAGTTATCTTGTACTAGTAGGGTTGCCAATGGCCGTTTCATTGTCAAGAGCAGGTATTTTTTAATTATATTGTCTTATGAAAAATATATAGTGCAACAGAACAACAAAGAGACATCCATTATTTTTAACAGACTATATCGTTCAATGAAGCTTTGGGCCAACATACATACTTCCTTTTCATACTTCTATAGTTAGATAATGAGAAAAAATATTCAAAGTTGATTTTAATTTGTTTTTGTTTTTGTTTTCAAAAAAGCTTTGCTGCATAGAGATATCTGCAAATCACAATGTCTTCCCTTGGAATTGCTGCACTGTGATAAATTCCTTCCCCTTTCATAGCAAATGATACCTTGGTAATTTGAACTATATTGAGTTCTCTCCATTATGAATAGGTGGAATATATGGAGTGGAGAACAGCGTCTATGTGTTCAGAGAAAGTATGAAAGAGATTGTTGTGTGGACTCCAGGCTTCCTATTAAATGCATGGATGAATGTGGGAAATTGAGTCAGTAGGTGTAGTCAGGTATCTCCTTCAGAAGGAAGGTGCAAATAATCTCTTCACTGGAATATATAAGTTTTGGAGATGATCTACAACAGGGTCCAAAGTAAGAAAAGAAAAAATAAACATACAGCAATCCAGGAACAGAACAATGATTTCTTTATGCTTGAACTGAGATTCTGGTGATGGATTCTTTGAAATGTTCCTCAATAAAGAGTGATATGACCAGTGGAATTTTTATTAGGAGAGGGATTTGGCTTCACAACCCTGTTATAAAGAACCCTGTGCTAAAATGTGCCTGCAGTTTCTCAGAACTTCTCCTCTTCAAAAGAAACATTGATTTTGGTTTTTTACCTTATTCTAAGGGAGCATGAGCATTTCTCATGTTTGTGAGCTTATGTTATAGTTGGAGATGGCAGAAGATGCTAATGCTGTGGTTATTTTTGTAACACAACTTTCCATGACTTTGAAATCTGCCCACACATCTGAAAGCCTCATGGGAAGTATTCCTGCATGCTGTCTTCCCTTGGGATTTATTTGAAATATGGGAAGCCAAGAAGGCTGCACCATGCTGGGGAGCTGATTCTAAGGAGGAGGACAAAGCACTTGGCCACCTTCTAACTGAAGCAGACAATACACTCCACCCATGAGAACATCACTGAAACGATCTTCTCCTTTGAAAGAAATTGCCAATTCCCTTTCATCAAATTAGATGAGGTGGAGAAAAATGCAGGAATATTTTTTTCTGTATGGAACTGTTACCAACAATTCAAGTGACCTGTATAGAAATGCAGGTTAAGAGACCGTTGTAGTCATGCATACCAGAGGCATTCGTTCTTTTGATTAAGAGGGGGAACGTGACTCATGGTGGATAACCCTACTGTATTTATCATTAGGTGTAAAAGAATGGCAAATATTCCTCTGCCACACTGCTTTCATAGAATTATAATGTTGAAGGTGGACATTTAGGCTATTGTCCAGCCCCTGCTCAGTGCAGAAATACAATTAAAGCATTCTCAAGAGATGGTTATTAAGCAACTGCTTGAACAAATGCAGTGAAGTGGAGCCCTATATTTCTCAGGATAATTGGTTCCACTGTCAAACTACTTGTACTTTCTGGAAGTTTTTTCTAACATTCAGTTGGAATCTGCCTTCCTGTAATTTAAATCCATTATTCTGTGTTCTGCACCCAGTAGACAGATCTTGACCTTCCTTTCAAAAATCTGACGTGTGCTATCATATCCCCTCTCCGTCATTGTTTCTCAAGGCTAAAGATACTCAGTTCCTTCAATCTTTCCTCACAGGACTGAAATGTTCAGTTTCTTTGAATCCTTCTTAAAGTATCATACTTTGATCCTGAATATTTGCAAAAGCAAGCTCTTGAGCTATTCACCTATTGGGATAGCTTGCATTATTCCTTTGTAGTATACGCAGAACTGCTTTTCTTAAATTTTTATTATATTTTCAAGGAATTTCAACATGGAGAAAATGGTTTTGTGGCTTTGAACATAATCCATCCAAGAGAAACATGCATCTTGCATTCTGGAATTTTCAGGGACTTGGTACTGAGTGGTACAGAATGCAATGCCAATAGTTTACGCATACAGGTAGTCCTCAATAGGGACTACCTGTATGCATACCTATGACTACAATAGGGACTGGAAAATGTGTTGTTAAGTGGTGTGGTCATTAAGCAAGGCATCACATGACTGCACCCAATTTTATAACTTTTTTGCGGTGGTAGTTAAGCGAATCACCATGGTTGTTAAGTGAATCACATGGTCATTAAGCAAATCACATGGTCATTGAGTGAATCACTCAATTGGTTCCCCATTGATTTTGCTTGTTGGAAGCCAGCTGGGAAGGCTGCAAATGTGACCCTGGGACATTGCAACTGTCATAAATACATGATGGTTGCCAAGCATCTGAATTTTGATCACATGACAGTGGGGATGCTGCGACAGTTGTAAGTGTGAGGACCAGTCATAAGTCACTTTTTTCAGCACCATCATAACTTTGAACGGTTGCTAAATGAATGGTTGTAAGTCAAGGGCTACCTGTACAGAGAAGGGGAAATTATTTGCTCACATATACACCAAACAAATCCCAGATAGTTAAAAAAAGGCTAAAATGTCTCCATTCTCCCCTTTTTTTGTTACTAGTTTTAAAAATACAATGAAATAAAATTAAACGTTAAGTGTAATCCAGCTAGCTCAACATTGAGAGAATGTCTCAAGATCTAAGTGACCAAGAGTTAGCTTTTCTTTGAAATTTTTCAAACTTATATAGGGTATCTTATAAATCATACCTTTGTTAGATAATTCTTGCATAAGGAAACACCTCTGACAGCTGTTGCCCACATTATGCATCAGCAAATATGGATCATTTTGATTTGAGTTTTTGAACAGGAACTTGATGTTTCTTAGGCCAACCTGTTTGATGCATGAATTTGCCAACACAAGTGCAAAATTCATTGCTATGATTTTTCACTGTACAGGTGGTCCTCATTTAATGACCACTCATTCAGTGACTGTTCAAACTTGCTGAATGAGTGGTAGTTACACCAGTCTTTGAAGTTCCGGCCAGCGCAGCACCCCCATGGCTACATGATCATGATTTGCGTACTTGGCAACCAGCCCAGATTTCTGACCATTGCAAAGTCCTGCAGTCACATGATTGTGATTTGCAACCTTCCCTGCTGGTTTCCCACAAGCAAGTCAATGGGGAAGCCAGAAGGAAATCAGAAGTCATTATGTGAGGTCCTCACTTAATGATCCACGCAGTTCTCAGTTAACAATGGTAACTGAGGACTAATGGGACTGCCATTGCTAAGTGGTGCAGTCACATGATGTCCACTTTACAACCGCATTGCTTAGCAATGGAAATTCCAGTCCCAATTACTGTCATTAACCGAGGACTACTTGTACACTTAAAATCAATAGTGTGTGAATCAGCTCTAAAAATGTTATCTTTAGAAAGTCATCTAAGATCTCACATGACAACTGATATGAGACAGGAGGACATACCTAACTTACTAACAGGTAATTACCCTATTGGTTAATGCGATTGGTTTAAAAATAATAAGTAGAAAAAAAGGCCCCCAGAGCATAGCTGGCTTTATCTTGTTCTCCTTAACCTTTTTATGTAGGTGGTCTCCACACCAGGAGACGAACTTGATTGGGCGGGAGATTGGAGCCCCGGAAGGAAAACGGGCGTCTCCTACCTGAATTGGGAGGGTTGGCAGGTACAGCATGTGCTCTTATGTGAGTCTATGGGAGCATCTAGTTCTCTTCTCCCTCGCAGCATTGGAAGTCTCCAGTTCTGAAAGTACCAGTCTGGTCTTAGTGTGTGGCTTTCTCCATAACAGTGATGTGAAAATGTAAAGCATGAGACGCATGTCTTTTCAACTCATGCATGCGTGCCAGGTGGTGTATCATTCTCCAAAGGACTGTCAAAAGGTGTTTCTTATAGGGAGATCTTCTGTTTGGCATAATTGTTTTTAAATTCTCCTCCTCCTCCTCTTCTTAAAAACAAAACAAAACAGAATTCACTGAAAAATTCAACCAGGCGGAAGAAAAGAACATCTTTTAAAAGGAAAGCCAGTAAAAGAGGCAATGAGGTAAGTCTTTCAAACCATTTGTTATGATGATTAATTAGGGGAAAAATAATTATAACAAAACAGCTGATCCAATCTGATCCCTTTCAGTTATGCTAGGTTACACCTCCTATTATATTCTAGAAGCATGTTATACTGATGCTAAATATAACGTATATTTAGAGAATAGTAATTCCCTCCCCCCCACCAAGTCCCATTCTAAACTCAGTGCATAATCCCTGTTTCGGTGAAATTGCATAGACAGCCATCTGTGGAGACTCCTGTTTCTATTATTCAGGACATTTGAGTTAAATTTTACAAAGAGGTAGAATGGGGTTAACCATCTCTCACTGGTATCTTCCTCAGCAAACTGATGTATTGATTTCCTTGGGAGGGGGGAATCACTTTCTGAGTCCCTATGATGACTGTTTTCTTAATAAGAAGTCGTTTGGGTATTTTATGGCTGGTGATTCTGTACCACTAATCAGCCTTCTGCTGATGCGTTCCTTTTCCTTTATCTAGGAGAACAAAGGACGACCTTTTGTGATTAAGCCTATCTCTTCCCCTCTCATGAAACCCTTGCTTGTATTTGTGAATCCGAAAAGTGGAGGGAATCAGGTAAACATGGGACACCAAACACAAAGAGTTTCCCCATGTGCTTTTACCAAAGGAAGGAATCGAGAATGTCTCGATCTCAGAAAAAGATGCCTATAGCTTGATGGAAGAGTTAGGGGCTGGAAGTAGGTTCTAAAATAAGAGTTCTCTTAAATTTATTTATTTATTTATATTTCAAATTTGTCACTGCCCATCTCACTGTGGGGTGACTCTGGGTGGTTTACAATAAAAACAGAATAAACATTAATTAAAATAAATATTAATTAATTAATTAAAATGTACTAAAAACAAACTTCCTTTATTTTCCTTTATGATACTTCCAAGAGGCTGATGTTAATTAGATGTTAATAAACTCAGGGAGCATCGTCAAGGCACCAGCCATCCCCAGGGTCGATTGTATCTTTCCTTGCCCCATGCAAGTTAATATGACACTAGTGAAGTATTTCATCATGCATTTATTTATCCTAAGATTGAGATACATGAATTGTATTTCAGAGAAGTTAATAGTTTTCTTTTTCTTTCTTTACAGGGTACTAAAGTGCTCCAAATGTTCATGTGGTACTTGAATCCACGTCAGGTCTTTGACCTCTCTCAGGAAGGACCAAGAGATGCGTAAGTTCTGAGGTGTTTAGTGGGACGTGCCCTTTATTTTCATATGGAGCAACTCAAAATATATTGGAGGCAAACATTGCCATTTCTAATAATTAAAGGCAGAAATTGGCTTGTGGCCATGCTGGCTGGAAGTTATGGGAATTCCAGTTCCAACAAAGGCAGAGAGATTCAACTTGAGAAAGATGACTTGAGAGCTATTATCCCTTGAACTGGTCAGTTGTGGCAATTAAATTTATACCTCTTTATGTTTATTGTAATCCTCTTTAGTGGGGACCAGGCAATTTTTGACAGCTAGGAGCCATACTTAAAAAATTAAAAAAGGGGGGGGGGGCAGTGGAAGACTGCAGTGGACACAAAAATTACATGAAAATATCAAGCAAATGATTGATAGTGGCATTTCCAGTGGTGTTGTTTGGAGGTGGTTTGAGGTTTTGAGGGAGCAATTTAAGGTGTGTCAATGAATAAATTAATTTTACAAATTGGTAGTAAAAGCAGCTAATGTAGATATCCACAGAGGACAGCAAGCAATGAAACATGCATTGCTATATTGTGACAAACTCCAACCCTTACATATTGATGTGTGACTGGATATGAAGCCACAATAGGGGGATTTTAATGTTTTCCTCTTGGCCACAATTCTGAATAACTGCCACTTTTTTCAAGCTGCAGTTTTCAGTTGAAAGAAAATCTCCAATGTCATATGCAATGCAATGCATAATAATAATAATGATAATAATAGTCATTACAAGAATATCTGAAGGACAGTGAAGATGCACTGAAGTTAGTACACCATGAAGGCTTACTGAATACTGAAGAGACCAAACTGGCCTACAAGAAAGACGAAATGAAGAATAGAAAAGAGACATAGCAAGGCAAAATATTACATGGCCAGTTCACGCGCGCACACACAAACCTAGTGGCATAGCAGATAGCAACAAGACCTGGCAAAGGCCAAGAGCAGGAAAGTTGAAGAAAGAGACAGAGGGGCTAATTCTGGCTGCGCAAGACCAAGCTGTAAGAACAAATGCATACAAAGCCAGAATTGAGAAGACAGCAACAGACAGCAAATGCTGCCTCTGCAAAGAAGCTGAAGAAACAGTGGACCACCTAGTCAGCTGCTGCAAAAAGATTGCACAGACTGACTACAAACAACGACATGACAAAGTAGCAACAATGGTGCATTGGAATATCTGCAAGAAATACCATTTGCCTGCAAGCAAGAACTGGTGGGACCACAAAACAGACAAAGTAATAGAAAATGAAGAAGCCAAAGTGCTCTGGGATGTTAGAACTCAGACAGACAAGCATCTGCTACACAACACCCCAGGCTTAACAGTTGTTGATAAGAAAGACAAAAAAAGGCTGGCTAGTGGACGTTGCAATCCCTGGAGACAGCAGAATAGAAGAGAAAGAACTGGAGAAAATCATGAAATATAAAAACCTGAAAATAGAAATAGAACGACTGTGGCCAAAAAAAAAGCAAAGATCATACCAATAGTTATAGGCACCTTGGGTGCAATCCCAAAACATCTGGAGTGCCACTTGAAGACCATCAGCTTTGACAAAAATCACCATCAGTCAATTGCCAAAGGCAGCTTTACTTGGAACAGCTTATATCCTGCAACAATACCTTTCACACCATCAAACAACAACATCTGCCTATCCCAGGTCCTGGGGAAGGACTCGATAGGTGGATAAAAATGCCAAATCCAGTCTAAACATCTGGCTGACTGTGCGACCAAACATAATAATAAAAAATCCAAATAGTTATGGTAGTTGTGAGTGGAGTTATGCTCCAGTTTCCAAGAGTCATGATCCCCAAACTGGTCAGGCTTCAACTCCTGGGGGATTCTGAGAATTGAAGTCCACACATCTTAAAGTTGCTGAGATTGAGAAATGCTACTTTAGTGATCCCCAAATGCTAAGCTAAGTCAGATCTGGTCAATACTTGGATGGGAGACTATCAGGAAATCCTAGAGTTGTAGGCTAGACTGGGAAGTTAAAAATCACCCTAAAAGAAGGCAATAGCTTGCAATTTCTGTGTTGTTGCCAAGAAAAATTACATAGATGTTTCTATGACATGGAATACTATTTGAAGGAAACTATCTTTTAAACATCTGCTCTATAAATTCCTGTATATCATATTTTTAATGCCACAAGATGGCACTCTTGCATGTGGTCTAACTCTCATCTGATGTGCCTGAATTCCTGGTATTTTCAAAAGTAGAACAGTCTTATTTTGGTTTTTTTTTAGAATTTTTTTTTTTACTATGCATGGAAGTGACAAATAGGGTTGATGTAACCAAGGGAATTGCTAGTAGATACTGAGCCAAGTTTCAGGAAGCAGCAAAACCACAGAGAAGCTTGTTGCTGCTTTTGCCTAAGCATCAGACTACAATTTGTTATTTCTGGGATAACATTCCACCAGCCAATTTGCATAATTGCTTTAAACCGAGCAACTGTTTTGTGGCATAGTGCAAAATGTGTGATTTAGGCTGCTAACTGATAGATGGCCTCAAAATTCATTTATTGCAATACAGGGGAAAAAAACAACAACTCTGCCTCGTATGCCAACTGTTTTCCAGACTCACTTGCAGTTGGTGGCTTTAACTTTTCAAGTTCTAAATATTTTAGAGCTCAGCTCACTAATGGCATGCCTGTTTCTGAAAGGACTTTTTTTTAATGATTTGAATCAGAGGGGCTTTTTCTGAGAAATGTGACTTCTGTAAAATGGGCATTGGAAAAAGGATTGGCTTTAGAAGAGAGGCTGGCCATGCCTGAAGGAATGCTTGGTATGGCAAAATCAATTTCTACTTCTTGTGCGAGCCCACTTTTATTTCTGTCCCTGATAAGACTGTAAATACTTGACTAGTGTACCTTAGTCATACAGAGGCATTTTTAAAACCTATCTTCATGATCAAAAATGTCCTCTCTTTTCTTCCCCTAGGCTTGAATTGTACAGAAAAATGCCAAACCTGCGAATCCTGGCCTGTGGTGGGGATGGAACAGTAAGGCTTTTCATTAGCTTGATTTTTAAACAGTAGTAGGCAATAGCAGTGATTGTTGGAGAAATTACTAAAACAAAATAGTTTTTTACTGTTTTTCATTAGGTTTAATGGTTAAATTTTGTGATTGTTAGCTTGTGTTTTAATTGTGTATGCCACCCAGAGTCACATACAAGTGAGATGGGCAGCTCTGTAAAGTCAATCAATCAATCAATCAATCAATCAATCAATCAATCAATCAAGTCTTGCAAGATATGACAATCTAGCAAAGCTATCAGTCTGTCTGTCTGTCTATCTGTCTATCTATCATCTATCTATCTATCTATCTATCTATCTATCTATCTATCTATCTATCTATCTATCTTCCATCCATCCATCCATCCATCCATCCATCCATCCATCCATCCATCCATCCTATCACGGGAAATAACAGAATAGTGCCCACCCCCTGAAAAAGTTGCCAACTCTGTATCTCAGGAATTGAAGAATGAAATGCTTTTGCCATAACTAGTTCAGCACCACATATTTAATCTCAAATCTCAGCATCACCCTTTAATCTCAAACATAATGCATTTTAATGAGGATTGTTCATACACTCACTCCATGCACACATGCATGTCCAACATTTGACTTATGTAGAACAAAGTATTGATTGTTTCCTTTGCAAATGGCATCCGTGGTGATGGGTGCCCTGAAGTGCGTAGCGTTTTGGTCTTGTTTGGAACGATTTAAAATTTTATGTTCTTTTATCTCTGTCATGTTCTATTCACACAAGCAAATTATGTTGCAATAGTCAGGTGCTCAGCATGACAGCATGAAGAACAGTGTGCAGAGCTGAAGTCTGCAAGAATCAGACAATGCCCAGGCATATGTGCTCTTAGAATCCTATGAATGCTTGCTCCTTGGTCTCATTCTTCCTTTTTTTTCCACAGATGGATTTCTAAGATATATTTCTGGAGGATTGGGCTCATCTGTTTAATGGATTTTGGGCTCATCTATGTCATGGGCTGGATTTATTACTTTCAATATCTTTTCCCTTGCATTTCACATTTTGAGCTAATGGGGGCAGTACCCTCTCATTAATATGACCAATGCCTGATTTATCTTTCTTGAGATTATATTTGAAGGAAATTAATGTTGTGTTGTTCCAAAAGCCATTACATTTAGAAATGAAAATCTTGTTCAAATGGATCTAGTGAATATTCAGTGAGACTAGATATTACTTTGCATTATTGAAAGAAAACAGAAAGAAGATTTTTTTTAGTGTCCCTGTTCAGAATTAACCTTTTTCTGATGATAAATGGAATATTGTCAGTCCAAAATCTTTCTATCCTCAGTTCTTTCCATCAAGCTTTACAACAAATCAGATGGTATCCTATCCCAAACTCTAAATATCAGGCTGAGGAATTGAGTCTCCATTAAATATTTTATTATGACTTCTAACACACATAAGAAATGTCATTTCTTAAAAGGCATGTTAAAAGCAAAACTCAGCCATAATTAGAACTCCCATGGTTTTATTTATTCAAAGACAATTCTAGGGTGGGGAGATTAATTTATATTGGTGTGTCCACATAATTTTCAATGGAGGGTGTCTCTCTGGTTGTTCTCATAGCAATTCTCCAGCTTAAATGTTCTTCCTTTAACTGATATGAATTGGGGGTTGGGGGGAGGGAGGGGAAAGACAAGTACACTTTTATTTACATCTATATGCTTTTCCCTTGGAGATGATGGGAGTGTTTTTTGTGTGCATCATTCATTTATACTTTATTTCATACCATTCTCAGAGAAGACTAGCTATAGCTAGTCTAATATACTGTAGCTCATCTCTTTGCAGACTTCTACTGATCATTCATATTTTTGCAGTGCAGATATGGTAGCCCTACACCATATGTAATTTCTTCATTCATCTATTTCCATGAACCTTCATGTTCTGACCTTCCTCATCAATCTCTTCTAAGAACCACACATTGGTGGGAATAAACAGCACTGCCTAGAATACCAACCATACACTCACTAAGCTGCTTAGGTTCATCTCTCTGTGTGGTCTAGACATTTATTTCCATTTCTATCATTGTTGATGCTTAGGTTGGTTGGATCCTCTCCATTCTGGATGAGTTGCAGTTGAATCCCCAGCCTCCTGTGGCTGTGCTTCCACTCGGCACGGGGAATGATCTTGCTCGCACTCTCAACTGGGGAGGGGTAAGTTGAAGACAGGTCTGACTGGTTGTCATTTCAATTTTTTGTTGAAAGTGAAGGAGGCTCAAGTAGTGGAAGGAAATGTACAAAAATATTCTTCTAATTGGTGCATTATTTTCCTTGTATTGAACAGACAGCTTCTACTTCAACTTTCCCCTTTCTTCCTTTTCTTTTTTTCATTAAATGAAATAAACACAACCATGGCATGGCTAGTTGGCTAGCTGACCCTGAGAACTAGGCTTATTATTAGTCAGTTTCACATCATTCCCAATGTGATCTAATATTCATCAAATTTTAGGCGTACTATTTTATGCATTTCTTGTGCACTGTCTTGTCCATGTAACAGTGATGGGAATTATGAAGTTAATAAATTCTTTTTGAATAAATACTGATGAATATCCCATAGTCTAATCAAGGCATCATTAATTAAGGCAAAATATTGGTTATTTACATCTGCCTGTTGTCTGTCCTATCTTCAGGGATATACTGATGAGCCTGTTGCAAAAATTCTCTGCCATGTAGAAGACGGGGCCATCGTTCAGTTAGATCGTTGGAACCTTCAAGTGGAGAGAAACCCTGATTTGCCCCCAAATGAACTTGAAGATGGAGCACAGAAGGTTAGTGTGAAATCTTCCTCCATGAAGTAAACTAGAACTGGGAGATCAGAGGTCATGCAAAGTGGCTGGGGAATGTTTCCAGACATGGAACCCTACTATTTATTTAGTTTTCACTAGCTTCTGCTTATTTGCTCAACTATTTTGGCTATTTATTGTTTCCAGACCTGTCTGTAATTAGCCAGCCAGTAAGCATGAAATAAAACTCACCCATTAGTGAAAGTGTTAGGAGTCCTATTCATGCAAATCACCTATACATCTACTAACAATTCCAATCTACATTCTACTTCCTCTTAGATAAGTTGACAATAGTGTTCCAAAATGACACATACTTGTACCTGAAATAACAAAGTCAACGTTGCTTAGTGAGTCCTAGCATTTGCAATTCTATTTTCTTCTTCTATACTGCCTTTTATACCAAGTTTCCTTTTTTTGCTTCTGATCTCATCACTGCAGCTCCCCCTCAGTGTTTTCAATAATTACTTCAGCCTCGGATTTGATGCCCATGTCACGCTGGAATTCCATGAATCTCGAGGTGAGAGAACTAAAGCGATCTCTCTCAGAGTGTACATCTAGGAAAAAGGATTTGATACACTTAACATGTGCCCTAAGGTGGCCAGTATGTCTTTAATGCCTGTGGAATGGGTAGAATTTTGCCAGCTGTGAAGTTATAGTATAGAGTGGGAGAAAAGGGGGACGAAAACTATTCCTATTCTTAAGAAAATAATAGAAGAGTTTAGGAAAAGGGAGATATGCTGGTTTCTTTTCAGAGAGAGCTATGTGCTGTTCTTCTGAATTGTTTGTTTATGCAAACAGTATCAGCTATATCTGGGTCTGCCGTGTCTAGGAGGGCAACATTTAAAAGATCATCATGTGGTAACACTCTGAATGAATTAAAGATACTGTAGATATTTAACCAAATAATGAGGAAAATGTTATGTGATAATTTTTTGCCTATTGTGAAACTTTCAACAAACAACACATCCAAAATCATGGTCAAGTCAACAACTACCGTTGTAGAGATGACTTACTTCCAGTCTAGAAAACAGATCAAAATTGGGATAACCTTGTCTAGCTGACCTTGGCTGATTTAGAAAGCTAAGCAAAACTGGACTTACAGAGACCATCAGGGGATCCTAGATTGTTTGCTTATTTATTTAATTTCTATAACCTGGGAAATCCAAAAACACTCAGAAGATAATGGCAAACTCTTTCTGTATCATGCCAAATACGTTTCCATGTAGGTCACCTGGAATCATACTTGGCTGGAAGTTTGTTGTCTATTTTTGCTGTCTGATTTCATTGAAAAATTCTGTACCTTGCAATGAAAGGATGTATTATATGTATTGATGTACACAAGGAGCATGTGTGGCTATTTCAGAAGCAATTATCTCAAGTAAAAATGTATCACACAAAAGCAACCTGCCATTCTTCATGTGAACAAAGTACTCTGTTTTGCAATAATGTCCTTCTATTAATAAAATTCTGAACAGGATTACTGTAGAGGGAAGAGGGAATGGCCTTGAGACACAGGAGGAAGAGCCAGCACCAAGAAAATGGTGAGATAAAAGAAACCTGAGTCCAGGGCAGGACTGTAACTTGAGAAAATGTTTCAGACAAGACCCTTCCTAGTTCTCATTAAGATAAAGGGAGGGTGGGGGGGAAGTTCATTCAGACTTGCAAAGTGCAGTTACTATAGCTTTACAATAAAAATAGTACTGACCTACATTGGATTCCTAGTCTGATCTACTTTGAAGGGCTGACAGTTATCAAGACAAGCACTCATGAATCCATATAATCAATAGAGGTGAATATGTGTAGCTCAGAATTGAACTGTGGAGTCCTTTGGGTTCTCTGAGCTTGGTTCTTTTCTTGCAAACATTTCATTACCCATCTAGGTAACATCTTCAGTGCTAAAATGGGATGGGATTTGCTCTCTATTTATATACTGTGGCATGCTTTGCCAGTGCTGGTGTGGGTTGGGGTTTTGTTTTGCTCCTCTGGTAGTTCCTTGATTAGCATATATTTGCTGCTTGATTGTGTGCCTGGTGGTAACCTTTGCTTACCTGGGTGATGATTGCTGGTGAGGCAATCTTCTGGTCTTTTGTCTCTTTTGAATAGTATGTAGATGCTGTTTATCTCTATGTGTCTGTTAATTGCTGCCTTGCCTGAATACCAAGCTTCCAAGAATTCCCTTGCATTTTTGGATTTAGCTTGGTCTAAAATGCTGACAGTTTCCTAGTTAAAACTATGGTTAAGTCTGTCCATGTGTTGTGAGATTAAGGAGTTCTCATCATGTCTTCTGACTGCTAGTTGGTGCTCGACTCCACAATGCATATTATGTCAGCCCTGTATGGTAGACCAGACACCATGTACACCTAAAATTACTTTTATTAACAGAATCTTTCAAGTGTGAATGTGCTTCCCAACCTCCCTCTTTTATCTTCTTGAGAATTATGGGGGTGCCTGTCTAAGATGTTTTCATAAAACTCTCTTCATATGGCTTAAGCCACATTTATCTGTTTGTTGCCTTGGTAATGGATCTTCCCTCTCTCTTTCAAGGTCTTTCTCTCTATACTCTCTACATATTACAACTGATCACAAATTTGTGTCCTCTGGAAAAAATTAGATATCATCCCCCAGTCTGGGAACTATGACAGTCTAGCATATTTGGAGGGCACCAGTTTGTCAAAAGCCGCATTATAATACAAGCTTGGATGGTGGAAAAATACATTGATGATACCCCAAACAGTTTAGAATCTAGATGATTTGTTCCTGTGGATTTGGAACATCAACCTTATTTGTCCTTGTTTTCATGCTATCATCAAGCCCAATAGAAAAGGTTTCTCTCCCCAGCCCCATTTTTCTTAATATGCCAGACTAAATAAAGGTCTGACTGCCTGATGGAAAGAGCTAATGCATGTTTTTTTCATGTTAAAATGGCTGCAAGCAGTAGGACTCGTAATGAAGGGTCATGAAAAGGCAAAGAAATGACAGGGTGACAGTAGCACTTTTATTTCTGTACGAACATGTGCTGGAATACTAGCCAAATATGCTTGTAGCTAAACATTTTGAATGATGATTTCTGAGTTACAAGCTTTATTTAATAATGAAGTCATAATGCTTAATCAAGAATAGATGAATGCTATTCCAGAGATGTCAGTGTGTAGATGCATCTGCATTTAAATAAACAGAGGAGAGAGAAAATACTATGGCAAGAGCACGCTGCATATTTCTGAGTGAGTATTTGGTCAGGAAGATTTTAAATAGCACCTCTATTTTCTCTTAATGCTATTCGGCTCTTCACACACCTCCACTTTAACATATGACCCATAATGGGGAAAAATTAGATTTTTTAAAAGATTTTGCTTTAGAATCCTGATTGCATATTGCATTTGGTTTATGGAGTGTCAATCAGCTTTTTTTTTTTTTTTTCCTTTGGCAACCTTGGATCTCATACCTTCTGCCATTCCCTCATCTTTCCTGGCTCTTACATTTAGCTTACAGGAGCTAAACTGCTAGTTCTTGTTTGTTAAAATCTCACCTGTACCAAGCTGTTTCTCTACTCCTGCCATTAGCTGAAGGTTGGGTATTCCAAAGGATTGGGAGAGCTATCTGTGTGTCTGTCAGCTGCCAGGTAATGCAAAGTCATAGTTAATTGAGCCATTCAATATAAGCTAAAATATATTTTATATAAATCAGGGGAGTGCTGCTTTTTCTGACTTGAGGATCAGAGTTGTGCTCTCCAAGGGCTTTTCTCCAAAGACTAGGTGTAAGGTATGAAGCTGGTAAAGCAGGAACCAGCAATTCCCAGGCTCAGCAGAACGGTTACATCAGCATATATCGGGTGCTTTCCAAGGCCATCAAAGGAACAGCCAAGTATCCATTGTCTCAGAAAGGCAGGAAGGAAGAGCCTAGAGTTTAAATTTTGGAACATAGACTGATACATAGGCTTTGACTTCTATATAGTACAGTAGGCAAAATTTCTGTGTGTGTGTGGCTTCAGTCTTGCCTACAGAAAAGAGAATAATCTTGCCAAGAGTCTGAGAGCCTTCTGTTGATTTCTTGCATTTAAGGGCCTAGAGAGCTGAGATTTATAGCTATGCCTGATGTATGAAACCAGACAGGAAGTGAGAGCAGGATAGTTAATACATAAAATTGATCTAATTTACATTCAATTAAAGTTAAACAAAATTAATGTGATTGCCTTCTAATAATTTATGTAATAATGTTCTCCTTCTGCCATATTAAAAATTGTACTTTGGCATCAAGTATTGGAGGTTTCTGCGTGCTACATCTACCTCTCCTATAAACTATGCAAGTCAAGAATTTTGCAGCCTTAAAAACTTGGTAATTCAGTAATATGTTAGTCTTCAAGATATTATTATTCTTTCTCTCTTTTCTTAAGTAAATGTCCAATCTTCCTTGAATTATAGAAAGGCGCTTCATTACTTAATTCAGATAACATTTCTTTACTGCCGGTTCACATCACCATTTGATTCATTGTTATTTCTTGAAAAAGTTAAATGTGTAAAGCCATGCAGTGTTTAATGGACTTTGTAAAGAGTTTTTAAATCCTGCTTTCTTTTTCTTCCTTCTCACAGAGGCAAATCCTGAAAAATTCAACAGCCGGTTTCGAAATAAAATGTTTTATGCTGGGGTGAGTTGATACGGCCTCTTTCTCCTCTGATTTTTTTTTTTCTTGGGCAATTGGCAATAAGCAAATAGGCCAGTATATCTCTAACAGCACACTCCTAGGCATATCTAATGTGAAAGAATGCCTATTGAGTTCAATAAGACTTAAAGCCACTTATGTCTGCATATAGAACTATTGCTTCAAAACTTTAGAAAGAAGCAAGGGTTTTGCGTAGTTTCTAAGAAAAAAGCAACTTGTCTACTGTTCCTGTGGAGGTGTACTTCAGATGGGGAATCAGAAAGACTGTGTAGATAGATTTTCACCAATCAGAGTGCTTCTGCCTAAATACTTCATGGTTTGATACCATTCTAAGTATACCCTAGATTGATCCTTGGCTGCATGTAGATGGAGCTCAGACTCTACGCGGCCAGCAGTCCCCAGAAAAATTAAACCAAATGCCTGTGCTAAAAATAAGCTAATCCATCCAGAAGCCAATTCTGCATTCTCCTGTCAATGTACTGGACTGATACAGGATAAAGAGGAGGAGGGGAGTGTGAATTATCAGTGACAGAACACTGATCATCCTTCTGGTATACTTCGGTCTTATTTTCCATTCTGCTGTCTTTATGTCTCCCAAATTAAGGGATTTTTAAAAAACAACTGGGACTACTAAGAAGCAGACACTGCTTCCAAATGCTTCTGTCACTGATGACAGGGGAAATAAGTCATATTCCAGAGAAGAAATCACATACTTTGTTCTGCACTGAAATGTGACTGGGGCAAGTTTGCTTAACAAAACTTTGTAGCATTTGATGTTCTAGAAATACTGTCAAAAATTTCAGGAAAAAATTATATCTCCCTTTCTGTACATCTTCTATTCCTGTGTAATCTAGGCAGCCTTTTCAGATTTTCTTCAGAGAAGCTCTAGAGATTTATCCAAACATGTGAAAGTTGTGGTAAGTATAATAGAGGATTTTGTGTCTTTTAATGACTGTGAGCCAGGAAATGGCCTGTCAGTTTGGGCACTTTGTCTGAAGCCTAGAAAAAATATTAAGGAACATTTTCATTCATATTAACATGAGTGAAGGTCCCAGGTTTGGTGTTTTGGATTGACCATTTTTAATAGAAAAAAGGCTCCAATGCCTTTAAACCAAAATAAATTATTAAGAGAGAGAAATAGTTTCAAGGGATACAGTGTCTTATTTTCTGGGCATAATTGTGGTTTCCCAGTTTGTCATTTGTTTGTCTACATGGAATTTATTAAGGCTGTGCAGACCTTTAAGTGGGGTTTTGCTTCAGGAAAGGACTGAGGAAACCACCCTTCAAATCTGCTTTGTAAAGCAAGGCCAGCTCCTCCCTTGTGAGAGCAAAGTCCTCACATTACTTCATTTCACCTGCTTCATTTTTCTTCTTGGGCACTTGCAGTAGCTGGAAGAGACTTTTCCACATGAGCTAGATCTGCAAAGCAATGTCTTCTGCTTTGACAAGGGCCTGAGAAGACTGTGATTGATTTGATGATGTGCCATCAAGTCATTTTCGACTCTTGGCACCACATAGATAGATTTTCTCCATGACGATCTGCCCCTAGCCTGGTCCTTCAGCTCTTCCAATGGCACCCATTGCCAGGATAACTGAGTCCATCTAGCTTGCTGCTGGTCGCTCAGCATTAGAGCCTTCTCCAGAGAGCTGGGTCTTCGCATAATACGTCTGAAGTAGGATAATATGAGCCTGGTCGTGCCTGAAGTGAGAACTCTGGGGAGGACTGTAAGGTAGACAGAAAACATCTCAGTGGGACAAATGAAAGATTTCTCATGCAGGCCTAATCTTTTTTCTTTGCAGTCTCACCTAGTAATACATAAAATAAAGAAGGAGAAGCAGGATATGGTGGGTTGGGTAAGGTAGTCACCCATCTTTATTGACCTGTAAATAGCATTTTGAAAATGTGTGGGCATTATTAATGTGCTTCAGTGTGAATGGTCCCAATCCAGTTCTGATTCTGGCAAGAATTGATTAATTGCCTTTTTTTCTAGATGGTTGAGCTTTTTTAGGTGATGAAGGATATCCTTCTGAGCCACAGAACCTAGAATCCCATGACTTAAAGTCTGGGTTCATACAATGGACTAGACTAAGGTAAAATGAGGTTGGATTGTTTGTGGTTCAGCATATTGTAGGAAACCTGCAATTGTTTTGGTACCATGGCCAATCATCGTGTCAAGCATTATAGAAATATGATTTGCTTAGGTATTTATGCCCTGTGAACAGAAGAATTGTGCTTTTTTAACCCATGTTTTTAGGATGTTGTATGAACCCACTGTAGGTGTGTGATTCAATCAGTCCCTGAAAGGATCTCTCCTTTTATGCCTTGAGTCCCACAGACCTGGCAGAACATCTTTCATCTTCTTGGTAACTCTGATGATTCATTCGGGTAACATCATGATGACCCCACTGCAGAGCATCTGGAATATATATTGGCCAAATGGATGTTATTATACCAATAAACATGCTGCTGGGGATAGAAGATGCTTGGGAACAGAAAACTGTATTCCCAAGAATAGCAGCCTTCAGCTTGGTGTCTTCCAAATTACCCTTCCCCCTGCCAGATCCTCTTGAGTAGATATTCCAATCAAATAATCCCAGTCTTTCTCTGCAGCCTACTCAGGTTCTGCACCTATTTGTGGTCATCAGGGTTCTCTGGTTTGTATTCGATATCCACTGCTCCAAGTCTGCACTCCATTCTCAACTTTCAAGATCCCATTTCTCAGCAATTGATTATTCTGTTATGAAGTTTACCTGTTCATATTTGCTTTCATTTTCTTTCTTTTACTCTCTGGCAGTGTGATGGGACTGACCTGACTTCCAAGATTCAGGAGCTGAAATTCCAATGTATAGTATTTTTAAACATACCCAGGTAAAGAATTTTTATTCTAGGACTCTTAGAGCAGAATCTTTTTTAGATGTTTCAAAAGACTAACAAACAAACAAACAAACAAACAAAACCCTTGTGTATGGGTTCATTTGAATGTATTTATTTATTTGATTTATGCTGCCTTTATTTTTTTGTCAGCTCAAGGCAGCATACAGACCTAATGCTCCCACCTAATTTTCCTCACAGCAACAACCCTGTGAGGTGGTTTGGTCTGAGAGAGAGAGTGATTGACCCAAAATCACCCAGATGGCTTTCATGACTAAGGTGGGACTAGAACTCACAGTCTCCTGGTTTCTAGGGCAGCATCTTAACCACTACACCAAACTGGCTCTCAAGTTTGGATGCCACAAACTACCAAATATCTCAAGTAAACTATGCTTAGTCTTGTTTGTCTGAGGACCACTAGTATCACCTTGACTTTTTAATACATCTTCTAGTTCTCCCTCTCCCTCTCTTCCTGCTATTTAATTCAGTATCTTTCCTAGCCATTTTTGAGTGCTGTGGTCAAAGTTTATTTGTTGAAGGCCAACAAATAAAATTGGTTATGTGTCCAAAGAAATCTTCAAGCCTAAATGTTTTTTGTTGTTGTTATTCTATCCAATACTAGTTCAGTCCTTATATTCAGATCAACAGATTTTCCAACCCAAATCTTGTTTTGTTTAAGCTTCAGCTTTCCCCAAATAAATAAAGCAAAATTTATATGTTAGGAGTTCCATAGCCCCTTTAGGATTAATCAGTGGAAAACAATATAATCTGCATAATGATAGTGTTGCAGCCCAAATCACCCTGTTGTGATTTTATCAAGCTTGAAAACACAGTTTGTGAAGTGTACTGAAGGTGGCATGCCTGGATGAACTTGGTCTTACTTAGCTTAGGGGGGAAGAGACACAGAGAGAACAGATTTATTCTGCTGCTTTTTAAAAAATCTGATTTGTTCTTCTTGTGTGATCATCTGCTTTTCTCCAAATCCATACACTTTTATCCTTATCCTTCCTTAACACTCAGTTTGTTTTTCGGACTTGTAATATGGGCACTGTCTCCAATAAATCTGCAGTTTTTCAGCATTTCCAGTCCTACCTTTAATCCCCTATCCTGAATTAAAAAGAAAATCCTGTTTTCTTTCTGCTACGTGTCTGACTCCATAAAAGAGTTGACTTCTTCATTTCATGAGTGGATCTGAAATATTGTGTTTATTGTTAGAATATTGTGGATATATCATAGTGTATTATATAGTCCAGTTTAATAACACAACACTTTCCTGACCCATTTTTAAAAAAGTATTGTTGCACAAGCAGCCCATAATGCATCATTTCCAGAAGAGGCTAACCTTGTCAATGAATCATGCCCACAAATCTGCCTGCCAGAAAAGCAAGGTAACAAGGATTTGGACTTTGTAAGAATAGACTTTTTAAGTAGTATTTGAGATTTTTTAATTTTTAAGTTGAATGGGGTCAGCCCAAGATTTCTACATGCTTTTTATTGGAGCATCTGAAGATGGCTATGCTGATCTTTCTTCATCTGTGCTGTATTGGCCCTGTAAAAGGCTGGTTAAAGGCACC
Source organism: Python bivittatus (assembly GCF_059951505.1). Lineage (NCBI taxonomy): Eukaryota > Metazoa > Chordata > Lepidosauria > Squamata > Pythonidae > Python > Python bivittatus. Next base: position 45,894,478 of record NW_028277058.1, read on the forward strand.
AGCTACAAATGGGGAGTCCATTCAGTTCCTGTTTTGCCTTAGGCAGTAAGCCAGTTAGGTGACTTTCTCTCCCTCTGAACCTGAAGAAGAAGGCAATGGCAAACCATTTCTGAAAATGTTGCCAAGAAAATTGCATATACATGTCTGGTTAATTGCCAGGACTCAAGAGTGACTTAAAGACATGCATGTATACACACACACACACACACACACACACACACACACAGAGCTATGAAATCTTTGAAGTTTTGTAGAGTTAATGTTTTCAAAAACAAGTAGGAATCCATGGGTGGCACGCTATATGTGTCCTCATTGCTAGTACACATTGCCATAATTAGAGAGCAACATGGCTGGATTTCAGTGGTGTAATTTGGCCATTTGTTCAGGTTTTTGGATGATTTTTAAGGGATGCCTTAGGAAACCCTTCTGCTTCTATATGTCAATCCCCACAAAATCCAGGCCAAAAATGTTTCGGCTCTTTATAGTGACGTCTCAGCATCATCAGAAGACCTCAAGTGGCCCTCCAGAAGGTCAGAAAGCTGAACTGAAGCCCTCTCAGTCTTTTAAATGCTGCCCATTTGAAAGTTATCATTCTAGCTACTTTCATCTCATTCTGACAAAATATAGCATATGCAGCATTTTGGACCTTCCATGTTACAGCCTATGGGCAAATCATTGAATGAAATCTTGAACTGGTTTGAATGAATCTTTCTACCTTTGAGTCTTAAATCACAAATCTAAGTTGAATCATGCCATCATCAAATCTCAGTTTCAAATTGGATGGATCTTGGCTAATTAATACATAATAAAGAAAACATTCTAGAAATACATGGATTTTCCCATTGATCTCAAGTAAATTCCTGACAGTACCTGAGGGACTTGCAAACTTCTATTTTGTAATAAACTGAAGGTAACTCTATGAGTAGTGTGGCCCAAGATTACATAGGCTTGTTCCTGTGACCATGATCATTGCTGCCTCTATCACCTCTTCTACCTCAGTATCTCACTTGGAAGGTTCTTTTCCCAAAATGAGACACCACGAGTGAGCGTCTATAGAGATCACCTATGTCATCTTGCATTTGAGCCTAGAAATCATGTCAGAGAAAAATGATTTTTTAGGTCCCAGAATACTAGCCTGTAGTGATAAGGTTATTCTGAAGACTTCTCATTGTGAGTCATCAGAATGGGTGAGCAGTCTGAAAGAACTGGCAGACTGTAGAGTTCTCCAGAACATGTACTCTAATGTAGATGCTTCTGAAGGCACATACTTCTGACCCAGATTTTTGGATTTGATTCAGAGAACTACATCAAAATGGAAGGTACACCAGCAAGAATGGTGGGCCAAGCCCAATCTGTCCCTTCCAACACAATGTAGAGTCCAACAAAGTTAAGTCTTTGTCTCATAAGGGAGCCTGCCCTGGGATTTACAAACTTGTCTACATCAAAATAATATAACTGTGGTGCCATGTATCCCTGTCTCCCTTGAAAGAATGGATCTTCACTCTCAGAATCCTTCCTATATCCCAGTTACATTCTGAACTGATGTCAACAAGTTAACAGGAAAGAGGAAGTCTGACATTTGCAAAATGGAGAATTAATCACAAAAATCTTTAAAAAAAACCAAAAAACCCCCCTATTTGCACTTTTTAAGACAACCAGTGTTTAGACAAGGATAAGTACTCTCTGCCTCAAAGGCAGGTATATATGTTATATGGAAAAGTGACCCTTAATTTTTCCCAAACAATCTCTGTTTCAAAGGAAAGAAAGAACTTCAGCTGTCAGAAGTCATTTGTAGAGAACAAAGCTATGTATATCCTTGATTATATAATTTGCTGTTAGAGACAAAATTGGCTGAATGTTCATTGAAGTCCTTATAGTTTCAACTTCTTTCTATAGGTATTGTGCTGGCACAATGCCCTGGGGTAACCCAGGAGACCATAGAGAATTTGAACCTCAGAGGCACGACGATGGTTACATTGAGGTCATTGGATTCACCATGGCATCCCTGGTGGGTATTTTATAAACGTCTTCCCATACCAGTTACCAGGCTATCAGAGCAAAAAAGCAAAATCATACAAAATGAAACAAATGGCAACTGGCAATGATCATTATGTATGTGGCATGCATCTATATTGGCTAGATTTGCTGTTTTAAGGAAACGATGGAGGATGGTTAGCCACCATCCACTCCTATGCCTGAAAAAAATGTTTGCATGCAACGCTTTCCTCTCTCTACTCTCATCTCCCATATCTTGGCATTTTTCTCCCTTCTCTGCTTACTGATTTTGGAATGTGGCAGTTGAGGAGCAGAATACTCCAAGGAGCAATGGTTTCTCAAAAGTATGCCCTCTTTCCATGAAAATATCTCCCATGCATAGATTCAGTTTAAATGATGGATCAAGTATCACTCTGCAGTCTTCCTGGCTGCCTACACTTGTGCAAAAGGCCCTTAGGAGGATTCATCTCATGATATTTTCCCTTGGAATTGAACTGAAGACAGCCTGCTGCAGGCTGTTGGCAAGATGACTATGTAATGAACACTGGGATATTGGCAACACACTTTGGCCATCCTCTACGTGAGATAAGTACAGGAACTGCACATCCTATCTAGGAGCCCTTTAAAACTTTCTTTTGCTTTGGAAAGAAAGAAGGAAGGAAGGAAGGAAGGAAGGAAGGAAGGAAGGAAGGAAGGAAGGAGGGAGGGAGGGAGGGAGGGAGGAAGGGAAAGAGGAAGGAAGGAGAAGGAGAAGGGAGGAAGGAAGGAAGGAAGGAAGGAAGGAAGGAAGGAGAAGGGGAAGGAAAGAAGGAAGGAAGGAGAAGGAGAAGAGGGAAGGGGAGGGAAGGAAGGAAAAAAAGAAAGAGAAAGAAAGAAAGAGAAAGAAAGAAAGAAAGAAAGAAAGAAAGAAAGAAAGAAAGAAAGAAAGAAAGAAAGAAAGAAAGAAAGAAAGAAAGAAAGAAAGATCTGTATATAGTATCTCCCCTCTTGTCTCCTTCTTTATGTCTTGGAAAGGCTGCTCTTCAAGTGGGAGGTCATGGAGAGAGGTTGCATCAGTGTCGGGAAGTGACTCTACTAACATACAAGTCTATCCCCATGCAAGTGGATGGGGAGCCATGTCGGCTGGCTCCATCGCTCATCCGAATCTCCCTTAGGAATCAGGCCAATATGGTACAGAAGAGCAAGAGAAGGACATCCATGCCTTTGCTCAATGAGTAAGTTAGCTGCATGTAGTTTTTGGGAGAGCGAAAATGTAAATATGAGACGTCGCAAATGTGAGATGAAGCTGCAATAGCAGTAAGGAATGAATTAAGGATATAGCAACCCTATAATGAATCTGTATATCTTTGTATGGAGACTTTGAATGAAGCCCCTCTCTTCCTCAAATCTTCTCCCTCAAGTGTTTTATCTCCTGTAATGAGAGCCATGCTCCATGTTAAGTACCTTGTGCCTCCCTGAAGGGAGAAGAGACCATGTAACAAAATTGTCAGAACTGACCTTGTGAAAATGAATCTATAATAGTAACCTATTACACCAGCCTCCTTCTTTTAATTTCTATTTCCTGACATCATCTAGCCTTCTTGGGCCGGATGAGAGTTCCCAACCCTGCCCAAGTCTCTTTACATGAAATAACATGTGTTTGTTGTACACCCCACTTTTGTGCTCAGGATGCTAACTCACTTGTAAACCACAGATGTGAGAGCCCTTCTTATAAACTATTGACACTGGGACATGACCACAACTTTCCTGTCACTTGATTTAAAAGACAAAGGGCTGATATGCACAAGTAGGTTGCTCCAGCACAAGTACAAGCCACTAACTGGTTCTGAAGAACTGGAACATAAAATGTGATCCTCTATATAGTACACCTCCAGCCCACTGGGGGAAGGGCCAACCTCTGCCCATCTTTTCCTGCTGTGTATCCAAAATAGAGGTTTCTGACTTGTGCTACCACAAGTGGTGCTCTCTGGTTTGCCTGCTGCACTTCATTGTACTCTACTGTAGTTGGCTACAGTGGACTGTGTCAGGAATACCCTTCCCCCACTTTCTGGTCCCTGGTTGCTATCCTCCATGACCATTTTTCCTGAGCTGGCAGGCACCTGTAATCTTCTAAAGGGTTTCATCAGTGGGCCAATGGAACTGGTTTTTCTTTTTTTAACAAATTCACCAGTGGATTGGGGAGAAAAATGGGCTTTTTTTCAAAAAAGTTCATTGATGGTATGGTGAAATGGTGTATATTTCTTTTTTAACCAGATAAAATTGATAAGAGTTCCAATAGTTTCCCTTTGTAACCCATGTGACAGGAAGAATGATAAATGGCTTCCTTTCCTTTCCTTTCCTTTCCTTTCCTTTCCTTTCCTTTCCTTTCCTTTCCTTTCCTTTCCTTTCCTTTCCTTTCCTTTCCTTTCCTTTCCTTTCCTTTCCTTTCCTTTCCTTTCCTTTCCTTTCCTTTCCTTTCCTTTCCTCTCCTCTCCTCTCCTCTCCTCTCCTCTCCTCTCCTCTCCTCTCCTCTCCTCTCCTCTCCTCTCCTCTCCTCTCCTCTCCCCTCCCCTCCCCTCCCCTCCCCTCCCCTGTCCATTGATGGATTCACCAAATAAGCAGAAATCAGGTGTAAGGTGAAGTCAATAGAGGAGGCTGATACAAACAGTCTGTCAAAGTTATGCTGCTTTATGATCATAATAAAGATTTGATTTGATTTGATCTCTCAAAGGAAACCACATCCTTAAAGACCCACCAATCAAAAGGAAAATGATTGGTGCTTCCTTTATTGGGGCCTGTGGAAAGGATAAAGGATCAGAGGAATCAAGTAAGCAGGGGTTAAGCACAGCTGGGACAGAACCCCAGCCCATCACTGTAGCCAAAGCAAAGGAAGGGGGTGAGTCCAGAAAGGGTTAAGCTGGCTTATTTCCAGCTGGTTTATGTACAGGAGTCAGGCTACTTAAGGCTGTGTGGAAAAGCTCACAGACTCTATTGTAATATAGAGTTTAACAAAATACAATATATTCTTTCCATAAAAGCATGCTAGATAATTGCATTCTTGCAGGACACTTGCTCATTAGCAACTCTGATGTTGAGTTAATTCAGTCCTAAGGGATCTCTATGTTCCAGAAAACCTTTACACTTAAAACTGTAACGAATTTACTTTCCATGTTCAGTATTCTCAGGATGTTTTTGTTACTTTTTTTTACTACAAAGAAAGCTCTAAAGATTTTGAAATTTGGCATAATTTTGTCCCAGCAATAAATCCTGTAATTTATTCCATTCCTGCCTGAAGTGTCTTGAGAGTTTTTCAGGTCTCTCTTTGTGTCCTTTATGGGAGTATTTATGTTGACTCCAAACTACTCAAAAACCAATTCAAGGACAAGAAGCTTCAAATGGACAAGATTTAGCATCATTACATTAATATTTTTATTTGCAAGTGTTTTTATGCTGCTTCAATCAAAAATGAATGTAATATCATGCCACAGCTTTCAGAATGCTTCACCTTTTATCTCCTGTAAACTCTAAGACAACCTTTTAAGGTGATTCAGTAATAATAAGGTAGGGACAAGGCAGAAATAGAGGTCTGGATAAGGTTTGGTTTCTCTGCTGCTTTTTATAAGGAAGTTTAGAAAAACAGTATAATATGGTGGACACACAAATATGTATACCAACTAGGGCAGAGAACATCACTAGTAAAGTAAATGTATACTGTACTATAAGTTATTATACCTAATACTGAGTTCCCCAAACTGAACCCCTCTAGATGCATTGAGATTACAACTCATAGTAATCCTGGGACTTGCATTCTGAACACATCTGGGAACACCAGGATGAGGAAAGCTGCTTTATAGATTTTAAAATTTTTATTAGATAATATGGATGGAAGTTCATATTATCAAGAAACAAACTCTTCTGAAAATTTCTATGTTTCACTGTAGGCCCTGATGTCTACTATGTCCCATAACAGAAGCATCTTTCTACTTTTATTTTGGTACCATCACAAAATATGGAAGCCAGGTAGCTGGAACCATGTATTTAACAAAGTCTGCTGATTTTACCTAGAATTAAGGATGCTGAAATAGTTATTAATGCTGGCAGCTGTTTCTGCTTTGTTTTTGTTCTTGGTGAAGGGAAATGATGTAATGCGAGAGTTATGACATATGAGTCTGTCTCAGGATAATTGTCCATGGTCCTTTCAGCTGATTTGGTTCAAAACATATGTTGGATGGATTTTATTAAAGATTGCAATTGAAAAGATAAAAACTAATACAAACTAAGGAAAATAAAAGAATAAAAAGAAAAAATAGAAAGGATGGGACAGTTTCTATGTGTCTTTTATTTGGACAATATACTAATAGATATCAGGCTATTTGCTTGTAACTACAGTATGTGATAACTTGCTCTCATAAGTCCAGAGGCTCACCAGCAAGCAGTACAGTGACCTCGAAATATGGGTTACACTTCAAACGGTCTGGCCACCACATTTTGTGTCAGCTATAGTTCCAAGTCATCTTTAAAGACAGCCCCACTTAAAGGGCATTGCAGTATCCACCAGCATTGTGATAAGGGAATGAGTTACCTTTGCCCAGACCTCCTGATCCAGGTAGGGCTATAACTGGCACACCAACTGAAGTTGGGCAAAGACCCCCCTGTTCATGGCTTTCATCCACAGGAGCTGTGGATCCATGAATCCAAATCATGGACCAGTGCCTTTTGGGGAAGTGTGATCCTAAAAAAACTACCATAGTTTTGGAAGACATTTACAGAAAAACAGCAACTTTGTATTGCTGGAGTTTAGTCTGAGCTTTTTACTCCCTGTCTAGTCCCTTACAGCCTGCAAGCACCCATTTAACACTTCCACAGCATCTCCAGTTCAGCCTGGTATGGTGAGATATAATTGGGTGAAGAATGTTAATGATACCTCACTCCAAAACCAGTGGATGACCTCTCCCTGCTATTTCATACAGATGCTAAATAATATGGGGAAGATAATTGAGCCCTATGGAACCCTACATTAGAAAAATCATGGGCTTGATCACTGTTCTCCACTACTACCAACTGCAGCTTCACACTGGGGTAGGAGAAGGACCATCAAAGAACAATGCCGCCAACCCACAACCCTTGCAGGCAGTTCAGAAGAATACCATGGCCAATGGTATTGAATTCTTCTGAGAAGCATCTGATGCAAAATGATGCTTAAGTGGAAAAACCTGAAACTTTTATTAATAATGAGTCCTGATTCAATGGATATCCTAATGGAGGAGGCCATGTGTCAACTGACATATCAAAATAAGCAGGAATATTGAGCAAAGAATTGAGAATTGTCAGCTTGTTTAACTTAAAGTTAAATATTTCTATGTAAGTGATGAATGGCTTGCACTGACATTTGGCTTCTTTTCCTATTCAGTATGCAAGATTTAAAAAGAAAGAGACTCCAAGAATAGTATGAACTTGAAAATACATAACCTAGAATATTTGGTTAAAATATTTTCCTTCTGCAAACAGTCTTCCAAGTTCATCTGTAAAATCTTTGTTGGAAGATAAGAAAAAAGGCATGTGAACATTGCTAAAGCAAATTAGTTTAATCTTTAAGAGTTCGGAATGATATTTGAATGATGTGTTTTTTAATTAGTGAAAAGAACCCACATTTAACATACACGGTATGACTCTGAAAAGATTGTACTTTTTTTTCCTGGTGGTTAACCATGGGAAGCTCCCTTTTATACAAATGTATTGCAGAACTCTCTGAGTTTCAATGCTGGTAACAATTGCCCTAAATGCAAATAATTTGTTGAAATGCAAAATGGGGTTGTGTGTATGGAATATTACTTTCCATGGAAGTTAATAGGGTATCCCTTCTGCTTTCAAAAAACTCTTTATAGTCTTGTGAAAGATATTAGAGTTTGTTACTAGATTTTTGTACTCCGTAACTCAGTAATGAGGCTATCAAAATGGTTAAGACGTATTGCAGCATACGGAAGCACTTAGTTAACTTTGGATAATCTTAAACTAGAGTTGGACTTGGTTAATACTTGGACAAGGTGCTAATAGGAAATCCCAGGCCAGTAGGCTAGATTGGAAAGTAGAAAAACATCTTAGAAGAAGACACGGGAGGCAATTCTGTAGTGTTGTCAAGAATACTGTATGAATATGTAGACTCTCAGCTCAACCAAGTATTTCCTTACTGTCCCTGAAACCTTACAAGGATGAAATGAGGTGATACACAAAATCAGAGATGCTGTAATTGGTAGAAAAATCTACCAATTGGGATAACTTGTATATCTCAGGACGAAAAATGTATCTTATAATAGTAGTCACTATTCCAGTTAAGAACATGAGCTTTTCTGCACTGTAGCCTTCAGCTACTTGCTTCCCATGCATAAACCAGCCAGAAATGAAGCCAGTTTAAAAAATCCCTTTCTGGATTTCAACCTCTTATCCACTTGGCCCTAATAATGCCCTGATATTCTCTCTGTTGGCAGGTAATATGGTTCCCGACTGGTGGATTCCTCTGCTTTTCTTTTCCCACCCATGTCAGGGAAGCAAACTCCAGATGCTTTCCTTTCTGTGGGATGTCTTTTGAGGACTGATGAAGGAAGGAAGGAAGGAAGGAAGGAAGGAAGGAAGGAAGGAAGGAAGGAAGGAAGGAAGGAAGGAAGGAAGGAAAAAAAAGAGACAAAGAAGTCCAGCACAAAATGGCTGTCAAAGTCAGAAAGTGAGGACTGGGGGTGAGGTTGGGAGGGACACGTGCCTGTCAGAGCACACACCAGCCATTTGGAATGGAGGCATTTGTATAAGATAGAATGGAGACCAGGCCTACACCAATAGAAGGGTAAAAATACAACTATTGAGGTAGAACAAGAAAACTCTGATGGAGTTCACCTTCCCAGCAGCCAGGGGCAGGCTGAGAACAATGTCAATTGTTCCTGCTTCCTGGAACAATAGATGGCCCAGCCTCCTGATGGGGCAAGCAGGAAGTGTAGATCAATGCTAAGTTAGGGATGAGCAGGAGGAAGATCCATGGGAATTCTACTTCCCCCTTGAATTGCATAATATCAGCTTGGCAAAATTTGCAATGGCATGAATATTTCTGTTCATTAAAATTTGGCATGCGTAGTTAGTGCATCCTGTCCCTAACCTGTAAAGGACAGACTATGGATGGTTTACATGTAATCTGGTGCTGCTATAAATGTGAACAGATGATGCTATAGATGTCTCTGATTCATCTTTTCATTTGTCTTGAGAATTTGTCTTAAGGATCTTTAGAATAGGAAAAGGGTGCATTTCCAATGCCTGTGTGTCAGTGCTCAAATAAAGGGTGGAAAAATGGAGGAGGGTAATTTAAAGACATCTGCAAACCCCTCAACTCCTTCAGCCTGATGTTGTCTCACCCATAAGTATTTTCGGACAGAGGATTCCTTCTGGCCCTGCTAATCAAAATGCACTGTGGCACCAGCCTATCATTCCTCTGCAATGGATTTTTTTTTTCCTGGAAAGAAAAAAGTGAAAGAAGTGTTAAAAACTGGAAGGTTATAAAATTCTATAAATAATTGCATTTAACAGCCATGATTTTTTGAAGAAAATAGCTAAGAGAATCATAACATTAAAGAAGTCAGTTTTTCTCTTTTAGTAAACCACATGTAATTTGAGGACTGCAGTTAACATAGATATTCTTACAAAATGTAAATTGTGTTTACAAGAGTGTGTGTATGTGTATCCATTGATAAGCAATTCTTGTAAAGACAGTAAGAAGCAACTCCAGAAAAAGATTTAAGTGCCACCAATCTCAGTGTTGTTTGCATCCATATCAGGAAGAAAAGTATATTTGTTTATGGCTTTTATCTTTTGTATCCATTTCCTTTCTGCATCATTCCTGATTTGGTAACAAGGTTTTACTGGAATTAACCCAGCAAAAGAATGAGTTATCGTTTGCTTCCCAGTATTTCTAGTAGGGGAAAAATAAGGCGATGAACGAAATAAATGAAAATTGGCTTTGTGGTGACAATACTGCAGTTTTGGTGGATTGGAGATACAAATCTGATATATAATTGGAATGGCACTTTGAAGAGAAAAGTGCTATATAATCAGTATCCAGCTTCTCAAAAAGGCATTTTCTGATCAAAAGACAACCTCCTGTTTCACACCTAAGCTCTGCAGTGATCTGAGATTGGTGATAGCCTCCTGTGACCCCATGATGAGAACGTAAGAGAAGCTTTGCTAGACCAGGCCAACGCTCATCTTAGTTCAGCAATTTGTTCCTCACAGTGGCCTTTGGAGGTTTGCAAGGGGGAGATGGAGACATATTTTCTCCTAACGGTCTTCCCCTGCAACTGGTGTTTGGAGGTATGTTCCCCCAATCTGGAGATAATATGGAGTCTTAAATTGAATAATCCTCGATAGATGTGTCTTCCATGAATTTATCCATCCTCTTTGAAAGCCAGCAGGTTAGTGGCCATTAGCACATCTTGTGGTCATGAATTTGTGTGATGTATGAAAAAGGGCTTCTTTTTTGAATAATTGGCCTAGAAGTTGAAAGAAGGAAAAAGGTTTCCCCACTTATGAGTCTGTATATGATTCTAACAAGGTATCAATGTGCTGGATAAATACATAGTTATCCCTGTCCATTTTCTCCTAGCTGTGTACAATTTTATACACCTAAGTCATGTCCCCACCAATCATCTTTTGTTCCAAGCTAAACCTTCCCAAACATTCTACCCTCTTCTTGTAGGGAAGATGTTCATGTCCTCTGATCATTTTTGTTGCCCACTTCTTCCAATGTTGCTACCAGAGCCATACAAAGTATTCCAAACATGAACATGCCATAGATTTTTATAGGAACATCATAGTATTGGCCATTTTATTTTCAGTCCCTCTCTTAACAATCCTTAGCATGGAATTTGTCTTTTCACAGCTGCTGCACACTGAACTGAATCGTCCTTGAGCTTCATTGGACAGCTGTTTTCCCCCTCCCTTTGAAAAGCAAACATGATGAGGGAAGAATGAGGATATGTGTGTGCACGCGTGCCAGAGGACTGCCGAATTTTACACCCTTTTCTTGGCCAACCAGAGGGAACACTGACTGGCTTAATGAGAAAACAGAGCACTCCCTAGCAGCCCAAAACTATTACTCAGACCAGAGTTTAAAGAGTGATTTTTTTTGAGTGACATACAGTAGTCAAAAGGGGAGATATTACTATTACCAGTGTGAAGATATGTATTTGGTTTAAAGATTTCTCCATTATGGAATGAGCCTCAGAACTGAAATATTAAAAACGATTCCTTTATTCCATTTGCCCAAGAAACCCAAGTTGGGGACCTAGAAATCTGCAAATGATACCTTCCATCCAAAACTGTTTAATTTCAGTTATGGATTTTTGTCTTTCAATTTTATCTTGTTCCTACTCTAGGTTACAAATAACTGACTTTGGGCTAAATTAAAGGGAGAAAATTAAAAAATAAACTTTGGAGCCCACAACCCATCTTGACCAAACATCATGCAGAAAAATGTCATACATGAAATACATTTTGCAGTTCTCTAATGGTCTCATATAGTTCTGGGAATGAGACAAACAGACCACTTTTATGTCAGGTTAAACTGCTCCTGTAAGTATTTAAATTAAGGCTGATCATTTTTAATTGAACAAGAAAGGGGATGACAGGACTTTGCAATGTGAATTAACAATGAGCATTCTGGATAATGTTATATTTGTATTACTAATGGATTGAAACCAGATCCTCTTCAGTGTGAGTTGTTGCACAAGTAGTGAAATAGTCTGGGACATACTGTTATTATCTATAGAATATCATGAAGTGCTATACTGGTGTTGCAATAAGGATAGTGCGCAACTCTGGTTTGATCACCATATGTATAGGTGGGGGGAGAGAGGGAAGGAGAGAGAGAGAGAGAGAGAGAGAGAGACAACAAATTTTTCTAGCCCCATTTCAGAACCTACAATAAATATTTTGTTGGGACTACTCAAAAGGAACCCAAATATTTGAATATTCCATAACTGAATTTTATATTTTCAGATATGGGTGAGCAACCTAAAATCCATGTCTTAAAAGTACACACATTTTTGTGACCTTTAGGTTGGTCTAAGAAAGGTATTGTCCAATACACTCTTTACGGCCAATGCAGTTTCCTTACACTTTTCTTTTTTAAAAGAGAATGAAATGGGCCTAAAAACAATCGAACGTAGCTGAGTTCTTTCCTTTTGGGCAGTGATGGCTGGGTTCACCATGGCCCCTTTAGCACCTTCGAGTTCGCTTTGGTGTTGTGAAGGTTGCTTTGTCACCCTATTTATGTGACATATCAGAGGAAGAGAGCACTGAAAGAGTCTTGATGTACTTTACGAAGGGTGCAGTTGCTGGGTACCTCTGCAGACTGGTGATGAGTTAGCTGTCTGTTTGTAGCTTTGTTTGAAATTATGAAAGTGTATCACCTGCTTCCTTTAAACCAGAGCCATCTTCCATCCAATTCCACTGGGGCCTTGCTTGTCTCATGTGCAGGAAAGCACATGTTGATTCTTTCAAAACCTGGTTCTTCCCTGCTGCAAAATTCAAAACTGCAAGTTGTAATGACAAGGCCAGAGGACTGATAACAATAAAATGAGGGGAAAGGACTGTTCGTGAGACAGATGGGGAAGTGACATACCCATTTATACTGAGACGGTAGCAGTTATTTACTGTTAGTAAAAGGAACTGTAGATTTAATGCCTTTTCAAAACTCTGCCTGGGGCCCAAATGTGCACAGGAGTCCCCCTATTATTCTATATCCCTATTTTTCTCTCTTGTTCGCTGAAGTCAGTGACTCAGTAAGCAGTGTCTCTTTGGATTATATTGGATGGATCTGAGCTATAGCTGTGACTGAAAAATAATGATACATCTGGTCATTTGAAATACTGAGCCATACTTTGGATGAGGTCTCCACCAGTGGTGGTGCCTGGGGCAATTGCCCCTATTGTTGTTGCTAAAAAGCCTCTAATAGCTTCTGCCTTTCTCTACAAGAGACTTTTGCCTCTTACCATTTCCAAGATTACATCATGCTGCAAGAGCCTCCTGCCCTTCGCCCCCATGCTGTCTCATGCTATGGTACCAGAACCATTTCCCTTCATTGTGCTTGCTGGTATCTGTCACTGGCTTTGGGTATGCTGCCCTAGAACTTAATATACACCTCCATTTAGCCTGTATGTGATGCTTTCCTTTTGTTTTGGTTAAATGTTGTCTGTCTTTCTCTCTTTCTTTCTCTCTTTCTGTCTCTCTGGGCTTTTTTCTTGTTTGTCCATCCTGTTGTGCTGATCCTGCTGTGGCTACTCATTTCCTGCTGCCTATAGTATCCATAAAGTGCCACCTGCTGACCTGAGGAGAGTTTCAGCTCCCCCTGATTCCTTTACCATGTGAGTACTTGGCTTTCCCTTCCTTCTTTTAAGTATCGCTGCTTTCTTTCAGGGTCCATCTTCTCCTTCTCTGCATGGTTTATGTTGCGGGAATCCTCTTGTCATCTGGAAAGGCTTTCACTAAACCTAGCCTTTCCAGCAATACAATGTGCCAACCAGTCCCTGGAACTGATATTGAACAGACGTTATGTGATGTTAGTATTGCTGAGAACTCTGAGCTCCTGAGCAATGCCAGGAAAGAATCTGCCTCATAATCGAATGGTTCAAGGGACATGTCTGAAGGGAAATTGTTTGAATATGAGTGGAGGGTGAGAGACTTCCCATTCCTTTGGCCTTTTATAGTCCTTCTTAGTAACCTGATAGAACACAGACTTACAGACTGGGTAGTCCAGGCCAGAGTAGTTGTAGCCTGTCTTTTTTTTCTTTTTCTGATACCTGTTGGAAGAAGGAAGGCCCTTGATGAATAACCAGCCATTGCTTCCAGATACTATTCATACAAGCTGAAGTATAATTAAACCTTACTCCTTCTCAAGTTCCTGAGAGGGAAGCTTCTTGTCAAGAAGCAACAGTCAAGCTGTCTTCGTTTCAAGGAGAAGCATGTATTTGTTTGTGTATTATACATTCCACTCTTACTCCACAGGGTTCAGAACACATGCATGATACCTGTTTTCCTGAAATCTTGCACCTTTTCCACATAGCCTTTACTAAACTGAATTCCCATTCCCCACTGTAACTAAGATAATTTCCTCACTGCTGAGTTGAAATGCTCTTCACCCATTCTTGGGTTGACAGAGAACTAGTCTGGTGTGAAATTTGCTGTCCTCATTTCCAATCCCTCCCCATCCCTCTGTTACCTCTGTTTCAAGCCACTGCAGTCACCTGATGTCCTTACAATATGAAGTGTGACAAAGCATAGCAAATTTTAAACTCCTTGAGGCTGCCCTTGGATAGTGTTAGAATAAGAGGGAAAACACCAGCTAAGGTTGATGTAAAACTGCCTCACCAATGGATGGGAATGAAAAGAAGGCAATGTTATGGGACGCTGCAGAAAAAAAGATGTTTCCAGGGCATGTTCTTTCCATCTCAGAATCTGGAGTATAAGCTATTAGAGCAGAAATAGCTCAGAGGAAAGAATTATTGTGATATATTTTACAAAGCGCTCTGTCTGTTGATTCTGTTACATTGGTCAGTCAATCAGTCTAATACAGACTAAAAATTGTAGCTCTTGAAACACAGAGTTGGTGGTTGGATACAGGAATACTATGCTTATTCTTCCCTGAAAGCCATGAACTGAGACCATGGCTGTACCAAATGACTTTATCATTCCAAATTGTGTGAATCATCCCAAACTGTGTCCTCTTGACTTCTTTAGGTACAATGCAAGCAGCCATAAGACAACTACTGTGTGTGTGTATGTATGTGTGTGTATACATACACACACACACATATGGAGATCTTGATGGAAGCCTAGCTGTGCATAGCTTCAACTGGTGCAGAATTCATGCTCTGGACATATGTGGATATCAGGAAGAAGGATTATGTGATAAGTCTGACATGGGCCAAGCTGTTTAGCTCAGCCCTGTTTGCATGCTCAGTTAAATACTTCTAAGTATGCCTGCATACAGCACTTATGGCAAATGCATGTAAATGAGAAATCTAATTCTAGAGTGCACTTAAAGCAGTCTTCTGTATACATTTCTAGAATCCCAATTCATTTTAGATATCAGAGCATAAAGACAGTGGCAAAAAGACAGGGGTAGGTTTTACAAAATGGTCTAAATTAATGTGTTAGTCATAGATATTCTGTAACCCCAAATCTAAGATCAAATTAACCAAATGGCTTCACAATGACTAGTCAAATACAGAATTCTCAAAATGTTCATACGTTCATATTAATAAATTGTAACATACTTTAGCAAGGTTTGCTACAATAAAGGGTTTGCCCATAAGAACATAGGAACATAGGAACAGTTCCAGTTCTTTAATAAAGATATTTAAGTCAAACTTTGTTAAAGTGAACTGTGAAAGAAAATACTTCAATGATGAAAGCTTATTTTCCATGTTCCAGCCAACCCACCCTGATGCTTCTGTAGAATATTCCATTTCATTCACTCTCCCCATTCCTTTCTATTTGCTCTTCAACAGTCAAACACTACTCAGGATAGCTCAGTCATCATTGTAGGTTTTTGGGGTTCCATCATAAAGGGTTCTTCCTGTAAAATCTTTTTGTATTTCCGCTGGCTTTGAAGTTTTGTGAACCTGCTGACATTGTCCTTCTACTTAAGCCATTTTGGTTGTGGAAGGATCACTCTCAAGGTGAACTTGCTGTTTGATCTTCAACATGTGCATTGTCAACCCCAGAACACCCAAGGAACCAAGCTGCATCGGATTTGTTAGGTTTATAGTTGGAATTTTAAAGAAATCTTCTGGGCCCTCTTCCAAAATGGCTGCTGGGTAGACTTATCCATTCATAAAATGGCCACCATGGGAAACAAAATTGCTATAAGGCAGAGATTTACCAGAATCCACTTGTCCCTTCTAGGTTCTTGTCCCATTGGATATTCCTTTAATCCCTGCATACTTTTGCCTTTTTTTCTGAGGAGGCAGAGTTCCGAAGAAATCTGTCATCATTTTTTGTTTTCTAAGGGAACTTATAAGGCTCATGTTTTCAAAAAGAAGAAAAAAGTATTAGTAGTAAGATAGATAAGTGAGGCAAGGGGCTTAGTGAACACCAAAGGAGTCATTTGCAGGCGTATTCCCCAAGGTGTCCAATAGTGTAATGGTATGTGGGAATTACCTTGAGAGATGAGGGGAAGAGATGCTGCCTAGGAACAATCAGATAAAATGGAGAGGAGCCTGCAGCTGCATAATGGGAAGAGAAAGAAACTTAGAAAGGACCTGCCTTAACTTATCAGACTGTAAAAAGAGATAGCGGGAGATTTGTACTTTCAGACTTGCAGGATTCTGTTAATGTAGCCTTACAATGAAGTAGAATTAGCTCATCTTGTTGTGTTTCCTGTCTGGTCTACTGGGGAGGCTGACAGCTGGGTGCAGACTATATCAGAGTTTAATAAAATACTTTTTTTGAAGAACCTGAACATTCTGGTAGGAATATCACGGAAAATGCAGCTTTTTAGACATCCCTGTGGTTATGACCTATTTAGTTTATTTGGCAGTAAATAATATCACAGATATGGCCATTGAAAAACTAAATCAGCAAAGAAAATATAAAAATCTTGGTTGGACCTCATGTATCATAGAAAAGAAACTAGGGCCATCATGTGATTTAATATAAGGCATACTATCCTTGCTACAACAGTGATTTGTTGGAAGGCATCCATTGCAATTTGTGTAGCAGATTGGTGCACTATGCAGACAGACTGAAGTGAAAAGGAATTAGAGAAAGTAAGTCTATTCGCATACCACAGCTTAATAAGATGGAATAATGGTTATGGGATTTAAAACTAAAGCTGAAAGTTTGGCAGCTAGTTTAAAATAAAGGATTAAAAATGAAAAGGTTGCTGGTGAAATTAAAAAAAAAAGCTCTGCTATAGTAGTACAGTTATGACATTTGGCTATCAATTAAGAAGGACATAGTTTAAAAAGCAGTGTCTGGAAATATATTTTAAAAAACGGACTCCTTTCAACATATAGGGGCTTTCACACCGAGCTTCCTTTCATATTCTTTTAAGGAAGAATGAAGATGTCAGTGGTAGAAAATTTTCAGAGGTGGTAGTATTTAATCACTGCCTTTTCTTGCTGCCATTTTTGACATTAGGATTCTGTGGATTACTCTTAAGATGGCCAAAAATAGTTTTTTAAAATTCTCCACCAAATTTGTGGGTAGAAAAATTGAATGGACAATTCTCCAGTTTCTTCAGGAGAAAGAAAAAAATCTCCAATGATTTCTCAAGGACAGGACTTCCTAATAGTGTAACAGTGAAACAATTACTAAAAGAATTATAAAGGAAAGCAGGAAGTCCCACGTGATGCTCCCTCTTAGGATTTAACGGATGCGTAGAAAAGCAGGGAGACTTCTGACCACTGAAGAAAGAATTTTAATTGGAAGATGGGTCATCCTCTAACCAATAAGTGCAAAAACACACCACTCAAACCACTGAGGACTTTGAATATTGGCCAGAGCAGGTTATAAATCTAACAAACAATAAGAACATGAACTTCTCCAAAATCATTTTCTCTTATGAAAGAAACTCTAAAGAATTTAATTTCATTAAATTGGATGAGAAATTAAAGAGAAAATGCAGGATAATTTCTCTGCCTGATGTTAGTAGATAAGAAGTTGTTCATCTTAGTTGGAGAAGGACACTCTGACTACTTTGCCAACATCCTTCAACAAGACTATAATGTTTGGGAACAAAGGAACTTGAAAAGTTATGTTCAAATATGAAACTGTGCGACTAGAATATGTCAAAAAGACTGAAGGATCTTGTGATCTGAAAGAGTCTTTGTTGTTTTTAATGCACAAGGTTAAATTGCTATCATTTATTGGTTTGATTCCATTAGGGCTCAGTGAAGACCAAGACTTTTTCCCAGCTTAGGTAAAAGATAGTCTCCTTTGGTCAAGCTCTACTCTTGCTGACGTATGGACATATACATGTAATTTTCTTGGCAACAATATAGAAGTGGTTTGGCATTGCTTTCTTCCCAGATAGTTTTGGGCTTTCCAGCCTACAGCCCTGAGATTTCTTAGTGATCTCCCATCCAAATATTAATCAGGTCTGGCCCTGCTTAGTTTTTCAAGATCAACCTAAGTCAGAAACATAGTAGAACCTGAAAACTATGTTATAAATACTTTCTGCTGCTCTGAATGCTATACGGTGGAGCTTTGCACAGAAGTGTTACAGGCTGTACAGTTTGCATTTCCGATTATTTTTTTGTTTCCATTTTGTCCTTAAACATATCTGCATGGATATCTGTGCACGGATGCACAAGGGTACCGATGAAGTGGGCACGAGCTCCCAACCAGGACTCTTGTTTTCTTCCTTGATGTTGACAGCTTATTTTGAATGAGTAAAGTGTTTTCAACTGAAGCATCATATTTAATGCGTATCACTTCTAAGTTCTGACAATGAAATCACACTAGCGAGGTTAATTATTTTTCTTTTGTAAGCTGGTGTTTTCTTTCTCCCTATTATTCTAAAAAGCAAGGACATTTAATTAGTTTTGCATGTTTATTGAGGAGATAGGTAGTTCATTAATCTGTCATAGCAAACATGCCCCAGGAGAGTTTTGCATTTCCTGAAGTTTAATGTTGACTTCTGTTTTTAAAGAGGCAGATTTCCTATTGAATCATATTAGATGTCTTACTACTGTGATGTAGGCTCTCGCCTGACAGCTATCTGTGAATAGATTCTTCCCTTGTTTTTCTATATACAGACATGCTATGGTTCACAGGACTGAAACATAATTGTCAGAAAATTTGGATGCTTAAAATTAAATACTCCCTTTCAGTTGCATCAGCCTGAACCTGTGGCAGAGGCATCGTTTGAGCATCAGATCCCTACTCTGAGTTCCACTAGATTGCATTCTTAGTTTTCTTTTTGCTTGTCACTGGGGGCAGACATGCCTAGCCAAAATAGAACAGGCCCAGCATTTGAATAATTAAGCTGCCGACGCTAGAACTGCTTCCTTGGTTTCTTTAAATATGAAAATATGAAAAAAAAATTCTAAATCTAAATATGATTATCCTACTGTTTTCCTTAAAAAGCATTCAAAGGGGCTTACACGATACAGTAAATAAAAACAATATTAAGAATAGGCTTAACTGCAATTTGGTAAAAACTTTAAAAGTTTGTAAAAGAAAATCGTAAAGACATTACTGGGAGCGGCATGAAAGGTTTGCAAAGAACTGCATGCTGCCTCTGGCTGGGCACTTCTGCTTCACGGATGGCTTTGAAAGATCCCGTCCTAACAAATCTGGAGAGTAATAGGTTGGGGAAATCTAATGGGTTATCTATCCCTTCCAGTTTCTTGACATAGAGCATGCATTTTTTGTTAGCTTTCTCTCTACTTCTTATCTAAATCATGTATTCCAATAGGTAATGCTATATTCAGGACATAATCTTATGGTAGTACTTCTCTGTAGTACTTGAATCAGTGGTTCTGTTGATGAAAAAGGAGATTTTGATTATATATTAGAAGGAACTTTCTGATGGAATGACAGTAGAAGAGATTTCCTTTTGAAGTTATGAACTCCCTTGGTTTGAGATTTAGAGGATGAATGGTCACCTATCATATTTCCTGAATGAGCAAAGGAGGGGAGATTGCACAATGTAGCTGCCCCTTCTGGTTCTAATTCTCCAGCTCAGTAATATTCAGGGGCAACCAGAAAGATGAGACTGTGAAAATTTTAAGGGTAATCATGTAGAATCATGTGCATATGAGTCTTACGCTGCTGATTATGTCTGAAGTTGACTGCTTGAATGCATACATCCATGCTAGGAAGAAAATTATAGAAGGACAGCAATGAATAAAAACTCAGTTTAAAAATGTTATTGGCTGTGAATATCCTCTCCTTTCCAGGTGCTTGAGCCCGAAGATTGATTCAGCTCCATTGCCACTCATGGATTCTGGTTGCTCTGGGTCACAAGGAGTGGCTTCACTGCACTGTCCTTTCAGCACTAGTTGAAAATGGGGCTGACTTGCTATTGATTGCTCCCCTCCTGCTTCATCCCGTGCCCCTCTACTGCACCTGTACCTTGTCAGCAGGGCTATTTTTGGATATGGGCTTGTGCTTTCAGAACTAGCCCAATTGGCAGGTGAGAGGCACAGAACAGCTCAACTTTGGCAACCTGACAGGTGGATAAACATGCTGTTCCAAATACCCACCTATACATATCCAATTTCACCCCCTGCCCCACAGTAAGGAGAGTTACTGATAGCTGTGTTCTCATCAGTAGATGAAATGGTATGTGGGACTGACCTTGGGAGACAGGTGGAAGAACTGCAGACTAAACAATGGTCAGACAAACAGCAGCTGAGCCCGCAGAAGGAATGGGGGCATGGCAAACGTCTCAGAAGGGACCCTCCCTAGTTTCTTGGACTGTAAAGGTGAGGGAGGAGAGATGTTTTTTCAGACTGGCAAGATTCTGTTAATGTAACCTTACAATAAAGTTAGAGCTAGTACTTCTGGGTGTGCTTCTCATCTGGACTACCTTGCAAAGCTGACAGTAGATGATGCTTGGTGGGAAGGGAAATGAATCTGGAGGTACCCATTAATCATTTTCTTTGGAGCAGCAGCAGTCTCTGGCCTTGCTACTGTGGCCAAATAGGGCTCAGCAATTGGGGCAGCAATCTTATGCTGGCATATTTTTCTGCTGGCTCAAGTACTAGTAGAGAGCACTTGAGGTGGCCATCTGCCTTAAACTTCCTTCTTTGAGGAGCAAGTACACAATAAGGAAATGTTGGACTGGAATCCTTTTTCATGGAGAATTTTTGTCTTGAATGCTCTGGGCAACATGCTTCCTTTCTAGGGAGTAGAACATAATTGCCTATTAAAAGTTAGCTTTGCTGAAGCCAGGAAACAGCTCCTGACTGGCAGCTCTCACTTTTCCAGTGGCTGCCTTCCATTGCACGGCAAGAGTTTATTTGACTGTTTGCCCAATTTGGATGTTTGCATAAGCTAACTATCTTTTCTTGCAGTATAAAGATGTAAAAAAATAGGTTTGGTATTTTATGGTCTTCCAGATGTAGCTAAACTTCAATTCCTTGTCAATGTGCCTTAGATTGCAAGATGGCACGAAAAGTCTGCAATGTAACAATGTTTAAAAACAATGAAATATTTAAAAAAATAGCAAAAGTTTCAAAACAAAAATAATATTTTTAAGTGAAGATACTCTAATCCACCCCTTCATGGATCACTGCCTTGTCGTGGCGAAGGGGCTTGCGTAACTCAGTGAAGCCATGAGCTATACCGTGCAGGGCCACCCAAGACGGACAGGTCATGACAGAGAGTACTGACAAAATGTGGTCCACTGGAGAAGGAAATGGCAACCCACTCCAGTATCCTTGCCAAGAAAACCCCATGGACAATGTTAAAAGGCTAAAAGATATGATGCCGGAAGATGAGCCCCTCAGGTCGGAAGGTGTCCAATATGCTACTGGGGAAGAGCGGAGGGCATTTCCAAGTAGCTCCAGAAAGAGTGAAGCGGCTGGGCCAAAGCCGAAAGGACGTTCAGCTGTGGATGTATCTGGAAGCGAAAAGAAGGTCCGATGCTGTAAAGAACAATATTGTATAGGTACCTGGAATGTAAGATCTATGAACCAAGGCAAGCTGGATGTGGTCAAACATGAAATGACAAGGTTGAACGTCGACATCTTGGGAATCAGCGAACTGAAATGGACGGGAATGGGTGAATTTAATTCAGGTGACCATTATATCTACTACTGTGGGCAAGAAACCCTTAGAAGAAATGGAGTTGCACTCATAGTCAATAAGAGAGTGGGAAAGGCAGTAATGGGGTACAACCTCAAAAACGACAGAATGATCTCAGTGCGTATCCAAGGCAAACCATTCAATATCACAGTCATCCAAGTCTATGCCCCAACCACTGATGCTGAAGAAGCTGAAGTTGACCGCTTCTATGAAGACCTACAACACCTTCTAGAACTAGCACCAAAAAAAGATGTCCTTTTCATCATAGGGGATTGGAATGCTAAAGTAGGAAGTCAAGGAGTAATCGGAATAACAGGCAAATTTGGCCTTGGAGTACAAAATGAAGCAGGGCAAAGGCTAATAGAGTTCTGTCAAGAGAACAAGCTAGTCATAGCAAACACTCTTTTCCAACAACACAAGAGACGACTCTACACATGGACATCACCAGATGGTCAATACCGAAACCAGATTGATTATATACTTTGCAGCCAAAGATGGAGAAGCTCTATACAGACAGCAAAAACAAGACCAGGAGCTGACTGTGGCTCAGATCATGAGCTTCTTACTGCAAAATTTAGGCTTAAATTGAAGAATGTAGGGAAAACCACTAGACCACTCAGGTATGACTTAGATCATATTCCTTGTGAGTACACAGTGAAGGTGATGAATAGATTTAGAGGATTAGATTTGGTAGACAGAGTGCCTGAAGAACTATGGACGGAGGTCCGTAACATTGTACAGGAGGCAGCAACTAAAACCATCCCAAAGAAAAAGAAATGCAAGAAAGCAAAATGGCTGTCTGATGAGGCTTTACAAATAGCTGTGGAAAGAAGGAATGCGAAAAGCAAGGGTGAAAGGGAAAGAGATAAGCAACTGAATGCAGATTTCCAGAGAATAGCAAGGAGAGATAAGAAGGCTTTCTTAAATGAACAATGCAAAGAAATCGAGGAAAACAATAGAATGGGGAAGACTAGAGATCTCTACAAGAAAATTGGAGATATGAAAGGAACGTTTAGTGCAAAGATGGGCATGATAAAGGACAAAAAAGGCAGGGACCTAACAGAAGCAGAAGAGATTAAGAAGAGGTGGCAAGAATACCCAGAAGAACTATACAAGAAAGATCTTAATGTCCCTGATGTCCACGCTGGTGTGATCACTGACCTTGAGCCAGACATCCTAGAGAGTGAAGTCAAGTGGGCCTTAGGAAGCATTGCTAACAACAAAGCTAGTGGAGATGACAGTATTCCAGCTGAGTTATTTAAAATACTAAAAGATGATGGTGTTAAAGTGCTGCACTCAATATGCCAGCAAGTTTGGAAAACGCAACAGTGGCCACGGGATTGGAAAAGGTCAGTTTACGTTCCAATTCCAAAGAAGGGCAACGCCAAAGAATGCTCAAACTATCGCACAATTGCACTCATTTCACATGCTAGCAAGGTTATGCTCAAAATCCTACAAGCTAGGCTTCAGCAATACATGAACCGAGAACTACCGGATGTACAAGCTGGGTTTCGAAGAGGCAGAGGAACTAGAGATCAAATCGCCAACATTCGCTGGATCATGGAGAAAGCACAAGAGTTCCAGAAAAATATCTACTTCTGCTTCATTGACTATGCAAAAGCCTTTGATTGTGTGGATCACAACAAACTGTGGCAAGTTCTTAAAGAGATGGGAGTACCAGACCACCTTACCTGTCTCCTGAGAAATCTGTATGCGGGCCAAGAAGCAACAGTTAGAACCGGTCATGGAACAACCGATTGGTTCAAAATAGGGAAAGGTGTACGACAAGGCTGTATACTGTCACCCTGCTTATTTAACCTATATGCAGAGTACATCATGAGAAATGCCAGGCTGGAAGAATCACAAGCCGGAATCAAGATTGCAGGGAGAATCATCAACAACCTCAGATATGCAGACGATACCACCCTAATGGCAGAAAGTGAAGAAGAACTAAAGAGCCTCTTGATGAGAGTGAAAGAGGAGAGTGCAAAAGCTGGCTTGAAACTCAACATTAAAAAAACTAAGATCATGGCATCTGGACCCATCAATTCCTGGCAAATAGAAGGGGTAGAAATGGAAGCAGTAACAGACTTCATTTATTTGGGCTCCAAGATCACCGCAGACGGAGACTGCAGCCATGAAATTAAAAGACGCTTGCTCCTTGGGAGGAAAGCTATGGCAAGCCTAGATAGCATATTAAAAAGCAGAGACGTCACCTTGCCGACAAAGATCCGCATAGTCAAAGCTATGGTTTTTCCAGTAGTAATGTATGGCTGTGAGAGCTGGACCATAAAAAAGGCCGAGCGCCGAAAAATTGATGCCTTTGAACTGTGGTGCTGGAGAAGACTCTTGAGAGTCCCCTGGACTGCTAGGAGGTCAAACCAGTCAATCTTAAAGGAAATCAACCCTGATTGCTCATTGGAAGGATCGATAATGAAGCTCAAGCTCAGATATTTTGGTCACCTAATGCGAAGAGAGATCTCTTTGGAGAAGACCCTGATGCTGGGAAAGATTGAAGGCAAAAGGAGAAGAGGACGGCAGAGGATGAGATGGTTAGATAGCATCACTGAAGCAATGAGCATGAAACTGAGCAAACTCAGGGAGGCAGTGAAGGACAGGAAGGCCTGGCGCAATATGGTTCATGGGGTCACGAAGAGTCGGACACGACTTAACGACTAAACAACAACAACTCTAATCCAAGGGCTTGCAGATAGTCAAAATGGTGCTAGCTTGACTTGACAGAATACTTATTCTTTTTTGGGGGGGGGGAGAGGGGTTCCTTTAAAGCGGAGCTCTCCAAGGTGGTCAATATTGATGCCTAAGGGTTGATGGGACCATCCAAAGGGTTCTTCTTGTTGTTATTATTATTATTACTCTAATTCATAGTACTATTAGTTAAAGTAGTATTTATTAAATTATTTTCATATAAGAAGTCTCTGGGGGGTCAATGAACAATCTGAAACTTCATGCAGGAGTCAATGAGCTGAAGAGCTTGGGGACCCCTGCATTAAAGTAATCAGTGGCTTTCTAAGAGTAACTAGGGTAGGGTGTTGAAATCTTTGGATGAAATGGAGCTGACCAATTTTGTTAATTACCAAGTCCCAATAAGATAATGACTCAAGAGACTTTAGAGCAGTTTTCACATCCTGGTACCTTCCAACAGTGATTCTGGCTGGGAATGATGAGTATTGTACTCCAATACATCTGGAGAAGATAAAGATGGAGAACACAATCTTTAAGATTGAATACTATAAGAATTATTTATTTTTTCATAATTATTTCATTCATCATATTCCTTAAAAGTCCAACTAACAAATCTAAATTTAGTCTTGTATTGGAGATGATCTGTAAAATTCTTCTGGTCTTTGTTGGAAGAGCATTATTGGTTAGACTGGCTTGATAGATGCTCCAACTTTAAAAAAATCTGGTTCTGTTGATTTTATTCCAACATATCACAATAGCTGCAGTATGATTGTTCTTTGAAAGGGATGAGAGATGTCACTTATGCAGAACTGGGGCATTTGGTATAAGCCATAATGACATCATGCACTTAGTGGCATCATTGCACAGTTTGTGTCATTTGTATGATGATGTCATGATTCATGAGCTGTCATACACGTCTCATGGACATCCTTGTCATGAGAGACATTACCATTTTTAATTTTGTTTTGCGCCTCTTGCTTTTCTGACTTGCCAGCCTTTAACTCTTCATTGTAACATGCTGAAACATTTTTCTCTTTAGATTAACTCTTCATATACAACTCTTTGTATACATGGCCATTTGTTTCAATCTGCTCCATGTTAAGTATTGTATTTTATGTAACATTTCCCTGTCATGTAATGTTTCCCTGAGATGTAATCTTTTTCTTCCATTGAAAAAAGCAGGGGCAGTATTTATACAGAGTTTATCTCTGCATGTTATACCAAGTTATGAGAAGGAAATGCCAAAAGCAACCAATTTAGAGTATTCCAAGTAAAATACATTTTAAAAATATATATTTTTTCTCCTCAAGCACTGTTACTATTTGATTGATTATGTGCTATCAAGTTGTTGTCGACTCTTAGTGACCACATAGATAGATTTTCTCCATGACAATCTATCCCTAACCTGGTCTTTCAGCTCTTCAAATGGCACCCCCAGCACCACTGTAACTGAGTCCATCCACCTTGCTGCTGGTCATCCTCTTCTCCTCTTTCCTTCCACCTTTCCCAGTATTGGAGCCTTCTCCAGAGAGCTCGGTCTTTGCATAATGTGTCCGAAGTAGGATAATTTGAGCTTGGTCATTTGTGCCTGGAGTGAGAACTCTGGGTTGGTTTGTTCAATGATCCATTGGTTTGTTTTCTTGGCTGTCCATGGTGTTACTATTTAAGAAACCATTATTTTATTCCAAATGTTAGGGGCAACAATACTATCCATCATATTAATCTTAATTTCTCAGTCCACTTGTTTCTGAATTTTAAGAAAATCTTGTCTGTGTTGAGACAGGGGTAATATTAATTTGCAGAAAGCCTGTTGTTCATGTTCTGCTTTCTCCTGTACACCATGTCTTGAATTCCCAGATCTCCTTTCCCAAAACAGCAGGTAAATATGTTTGGCTAGATGAAATGTCTGGGTGCCAGTTAAAATGGACAGCTGTCCCTTGAAACAGCATGGAAGTTCTGGGTACCATCATTTCTCAGATAATGTATGACAGCTTGCATTGTGTGCAAAGAGTTTTGACATTTGAGGGCACCTGGGGTGCACAGCTGCTGCTCTTTAGTGGTGGTGAATTATTATCTGTTTGGAGGCTTGAAGAACTGTAATTATTTTGGATATATTGCGGAGTGTTCTTCCAAAGAAAGTGCTTGTGATGAGCTATTTTTTAAACTCACACACCCAGACACAGACACATTTTCTAGCTGCGTTCATTCCTTCCTGTCATTTTCAAACTGCCTAAAGGGGCTGCTTTAATAAGCTCATTCTCACATTCTTCATTTGTGCGTAAGTGTGTGTGTGTTCGTGTTTTAATCTATCCAAGGGTGGCAGAAACCTGTCATTAGCAGGCATCCTCCAAATGTCTGCTAATTGGCTTCTCAGCAGGCTTTAATAGAAAAAAAGTTATGAATATACTGTATGTCACCTTGGTTCCAAAAGAATGACTTAAGCAAGGGCGTAATGCTAATTCATGTCAATCTCCATCACGATTTCCTTGTACCCTGATAGTCCTTCAGTAGCCATTCCACCATGATAGATGGAGAGAAAGAAAGCTCAGTTGCTATCAGTCTTCTGAGAATCCAGCTCCATTAGGGATTGCTTCTCCTCCAAGGATTGTCCACCATTCTGTGGCACAGGGAAAGATTAAGTCACTTGTAATGTCAGGATTGGCTACTTGATCCTTCTTATTTCCCTTTTCCCTCTCACCTCTGCTCCCATTTGTGTCATACTTCCTCAGATTCTGAATCCAAGGGTAGAGACTATCTCTTTATTGAGCTATAAGTACTACTTGGTATAAATTTTAAACAAAGTATAAATATATATAAATAAATATTTCTTTTGAAAGTAAAATGCTAATATTGAGGTTCTCTGCACAACATCATTTGCCCTGTAATGCTGGCTATGTCTAGTTGAAAGTAGATATAGCAAGGACAATTGCTGGCAAAAATGATCTATGTGCTAAGTAAAATAAATAATAAACTACAAAGACTAGGAAAATGTACACAGATGGATCCAAATGGCAAATTGTCATGTAATCTGAAAGCAGTGGTATGAAACTGATGCAGAGAGAGAGCCAAATAAATTTAACATCTGACAAAGAAAGATTGAAAATTCATCTATGGCTACTTAGAAATAAACTCCATTGTGTTTAGTCAGATTTAAGCCTTGGTAAATTCATGTGAAATTGATTTAGCTTATAATCATATTCTTCCTTACCTGAGAATAAGGATCCATTGAATGTAAAATATATTTCTGAGTAGATAGATATTATATTGCATCGGAATATCATTCTATTTTCTTAAAAATAGAAGCTTTGGGTTTTTAAATGTTGATATTGAGAAGGTAAGGAACATGGTATTTATCATGGCTGGTGTGGGTCTTCCGGGCTGTGTGGCCGTGTTCTGGACGTTTTGTTTCCTAACGTTTTGCCAGCATCTGTGACCGGCATCTTCAGAGAGCAGGAGCACAGACAGGAGCAGTACTCTCTGTGCCCAGGATGAGGTGACCCTTTTGTGGGTATTTATAGAGATCTGAGGGGGGGATTGGGGGTGTGGTGGGGGGTTAGGGGGTGTGTGGGGGTGTGTGGGGTTGGGTTAACGAGTGGCTGCTGTTTTGGTGTCAGAATCTGTGTGTATCTTCCTGGGGATTAGGCAGGGTTTTTTCTTCTATTGAGTTGTTAACGAGTGGCTGCTGGGGGTGATTAGTATGTTCATTGTGTGAGCTGCTCACATGTCCTGGTGGTTGAGCTGAGTTTGTTGACCTTTTGCAGGCTGTATTTTTCAGGATTGGTAGCCAGGTTTTGTTGATTTTTAGACTCTCCTCTTTTTTATTGAAGCTGTGCTGGTGTTTGTGAATCTCAATGGCTTCCCGGTATAGCCTGGTATAGTGGCTGTTGGTGTTGTCCAGTATCTCTGTGTTTTCAAATAGGATTTTGTGTCCAGTGTGCTTGAGAGCATGTTCAGCTACTGCAGATTTTTCTGGTTGCTGTAGTCTGCAGTGTCTTTCGTGTTCTTTTATCCTGGTCTGGATGCTGTGTTTTGTGGTCCCGATGTATACCTGCCCGCAGCTGCATGGTATGGGGTACACTCCTGCAGCGGTGAGGGGATCCCTTTTGTCTTTTGCTAATTTTAGCACTTGTATTTTTCTGGTGGGTCTGAAGATTGTTTGGAAATTGTGTTTTTCCATCAGTGGTTGATTGATTCCGGCCGTGGAAGCCTTCGACAATACATGGTATTTATCATTCCTTGTTTATTTGGATTCAGTTTATTTTTTTTAAAGAAAGAAATCCTGAATGATAGGATATATCTACTTCTCACATCCAGCTGGAATTTATTTATTTATATTAAAGCATTTATAGGACCACACTCTCGCCCTCTCTCACCCCATCTCAGAATCTGGGAATCTTAAGGTTGAATATGATGAGCACAGGAGTATCTTCAAGGGAGGTCAGTAATGTCAAAATGGTGGGCATGACCAAGTGTTTGACATCCTGCTGCTTTTTGCAAGCATCAAAAATGAGCAGAGCTTTGATCATCTGGTCATGTCTGCCATTTTTCTGACATTAACCCCTCCCCCTCCCCCACCCCACAACTCCTCTAATCTGAGTTCTTGCTCTCTCCTTTGTTGCCTCTTTTCAACCAAGCCTTAAATCTTCCTCTTTTTCCTCAGAGTCCTGGAAAGATGAAATACTGTTTTGCTTCTTTTTGGTTAATCTTAGTAAAAGCATTATCCAATCAGTGTTTTACTCCAATGCAAACATTTTACAAGTGCAGGAAATCCAGTTTTAAAGCATGATTATGATTATTATCATCATTATTACCATCCCTTAATTACCATGGTACTTTGAACTTCCCTCTGGTGAGAAAGGTAGATCTCAAAAGAATGTGTCACCTAGGATGAAACCAAATCTTCCTTTCAAAATCTATTAGTCTAACTGTAGAAGCATTCCTACTTTGTTTTAAAGTTTGGCCTGGGGTTCCTATCAACTGTTCCAGATGTTGCTTTTTCTGGTCTGCTGGTATTATGGAAAGCCTTAAAGTTGGGGAGAGCACATAAACCAGGTGCAGTTACTATAGGGACCTTGTGTGAATAGAAATGCTGCACAAATTGGACAGGAAATTCAACAAGAATTGGATAGTCGGTTCATAATTCATAATGAAAGTGAATTGATTTTCTGGAAATATCCTCAAGCAGAATCTTTTTATCCCTCCATGATGCTAGGTTGCAGCCTGGGCCGGACCCTCCTGGCTCTCGAGGTGCAGGTAAAGGGTGCACTTCCTCTCCTACATCTTGGGCCCTGGGGCTACCCACCAAAGGCCCTCTGTGAATATCTTAACATGTGGGCAGCTGTGGATCAATTTACAGTGGAAGCAACAGAGCTTAACTTCTGAGTTCATTCTGAAAGCATGTACCATTTGTCAAGTCAAAGAGCAAACTGATTGTTTCAAAAAAGCCTGTATTTTGAGATTGGCAGAGAAGTGCCGGTGGGCTTTGATTTCACTAAGGCTTCTTTTTCTCCTCTCTCACCTTCCTCATTCGTTCTGGGAATATCAGATTCTTTCTTTTCAGAACCTGTATTAGTCTGGAGCTGGACTTAGTTTCTGATGGAACTGCTGTATTTCCTTGTAGCCCCCACGCCATCCCAGATCGTCTGCGAATCAGAGTGAATAGGATTAGCTTGCAAGATTACGAGGGATTGCATTATGACAAGGAAAAACTCCGGGAAGTTTGTAAGTTTTTTAAAAATAGTTTTTTTTTTAGTTCTCATATGCCTGTGCGTTACCCCTGTATATGGTATATTTCATTTAACATTTTTTGTGCCTAATTGCCGGCAAGGGCTGGATTTTCCTTCATGCTTCACAGAAGCCAAGTGAGTGTATTACTCATTATAAGAGTTGTCCTTCACAAAAGGCTTTGCGGGAGACAAATGCCGGGCAGTATTTTTGACTATTTGTACTAATGTCGCTTCTTAAAACAGGTTATTATTTTGAGAGATATGAAGGATTTTGCCATAGATTCCACTGGAAACTGTTGTGGGACTTCACAACAGTTTTTGCAGAGCCTGGAATGCTTCTATCGCATGAAATGCAGCTGGCATTTATGCCTTCTTTAATCAGAAATTCATCAGCTGCTGCATATGAAGAGAGGGCATCCAAATAAATGTTGTATACAAATAACAGTCCTTCCTTCCTTCCTTCCTTCCTTCCTTCCTTCCTTCCTTCCTTCCTTCCTTCCTTCC
Organism: Python bivittatus; assembly: GCF_059951505.1. NCBI lineage: Eukaryota > Metazoa > Chordata > Lepidosauria > Squamata > Pythonidae > Python > Python bivittatus. The sequence continues at coordinate 45,925,179 of NW_028277058.1, forward strand.
TTCCTTCCTTCCTTCCTTCCTTCCTCCCTTCCTTTCCTTCTACAAAAATAAAACTGCACTGGGGAAATGATGTTTTAAAAAAGCCTGTCCCATAGAAATGTATATGCAGAACAATTGAAAGCAGTCGTTTTTATTTTAAAATTTCTTTTTCCAACCATAAAGAGTACAATTCCCATTTAAAGTTTTCAAGCTTAAGATTTCACAGGACAATAGGTATCTTTGGGTATTATGCCTGAACAGGAGATTCTAAATAGTAGGAGAGACAATCTGGAATATTTCCTTTCCTTTTGTAACTTTTCCACAGTAGCAAGACAGTTTGAAACTGGCATTAAATTTTTCTGAAGTCAAGTTTGAATCCTGGTGACTTCCTGGACATTACATTTTTTTCTTAATAACAATACAGCAGTGGTTTGCCTTCTGCTGCATTAAAAAAAAAATCTCTACAGCATTGGTATTCCTTGGTCATCTCCCATCTAAGTGTGAACTGACTCATTTTAAATGAATTCTTCAGATGTATAGTTTCATCTTCTGGGAATGACTAGCTACATTGTGGCAGAATGAAAGGACTGTTATTAAATTGTGTCTTATCCTTTGTATTTTCAATTAATATAAGCCACCCGGAATGCTAAAGTAAACACAAAAGCAGGGCATAAATTCAGTAATCAGTAAATACTTATATACATAAATATAGCATACAAATGTCACTTGTACAAATATTGCTGATCAGTGATTACAGTGCATCGTGTTTACTACCATGTAGAAAGATACTCTCTCACTCCCTCCACAAATGGTTGAGAAAATGAGGAAGAAACAGGTATGTTGGGTTGTTCCCTTCAAAGGACAGATTGACATCATTTAAGTGCTAAGAAAGATTTCAGAATAAGTTGTCTGCCTCTACTAGAGTTGATATTAATCTCTGAAAAATATGTATGATGAATTGATAGATATTGAAGGGGGAGAATCCATTTTAGACGAGACCACAGATAGAATGAGAGTGGTATTTCAAGCGAACAAGAAGAACAAAATTTATTTACACTGACTTTGGATAATCCAGGTTATTAGAATGGTATTGGAGTATTTACTGTTTATTATGGAGACACGCCTCAGAAAGAAATCTTAATATGTTCATTGCACTACTTCCAAGGGGATAATAAAATAGGATAAAATATTCTTTAACTTATCTCCATGCTCTGATTTCAATATATATTGTTAATTTAGGTTGGAAAGATTGAAAGAGGGACATTAAAAAGAAATTTCCCATCTTTACTTTGGAAAACTGATCTTACCTCTGTGGTGCAAAAGACAGGCATCCTCAATGAACTTATGCTGCCCAAAGCCACTTTTATGTGAGATGGGTGACTATATAAATACGATAAACAAATAAATAAACAGACAAATAAATAAATAACTCTAAGCTGAGTAACTTTGACAAACCATGATTTGAGGAGAGCAAACCATAGTGAGCTTCAAATTCACACATTGTCCACTCCCAGCATACTTCCGAAGAGCTTTACATCCAAATGCTAAACTATAGTTAAATTTAGCTGTGATGGGTTGAAATAAATCAGCTTATTCCTAACCCTTACCTTAGACTTGTTTCAAACAAAACAGAGTTCAGTAACCATAGTTGAGGATTCAGATGACAAGCTAGAGTTAATGAAAACAGAAACGAAAACTTCTGATCTGGTGGCACTGGAAGAGGAGGGAAGGGATGGCAGGTCATGGGAGCACAAGGCTCAAAGTAGCTCTGTCAGAATAAACTGTGACAGGAATGATATTCCAGTTGGCTCACTGGAGGCAGTGTTATTCAGCAGGACACCAAGTTGCAGAAATCTATAAACTCTTCTATTGCTATGCCAGAGCTTTTAGCATTCTGCCCACAGGCAAATGACTTTCCTCCAGCGAAAAATTCTGCCTAACATACTTCAAGTTATCATTTTTCCCCATCAGGCTGTAGAAATGTGTTATTATAATTTCAACAAAATGTATACTTCCCAGAAATCCTAGCAATTATCTTTGTAAAGAATGCTCAGCAAAGCTGTGACGAAGCCTTTCATTTGGTGAGCGACAGTCAGCATCAGGAACTGAAACAAGTGCTCTTTGTGGAATCTATATTCTCCCTGAGAAATCAGTTCTGGGGAAGGAATATCAGTGAGCGATGGATAAAGGTATGGGTGTGTTGGGGAGCAGAATGCGGTTTACCCAGAATAACCATCTTTTTGCCAGAAGATAAGCAAACCAATTAGAAAGTTTGCCATCCCATAATTCCCAGGGAATCCCACATTCTGCAGCATTGTTACATAAGAAACAGCCATCTTTGTAATTGAATATGAATAATGAACCAGATGGATGAACAAGACTCCATTAAACCCTTATCTCCAGGAGCCACATCCTGCATTGATTAATGACTCAGTGCGTGTCACTGGGAAAGGGACTTCATTTTGAAAAGTTAGCATCCACTGTGTTGCAGGCTCATCTGAACTCTTCTTTTGATTTTACACCATTAATTCAATGTGGCAATTAATTATGGTGGTGTTATCTCTACAATTATGTTTTGTTTTTGATTCTTTGTTTCCTCAGTCGGGATGGTGAGGAGTTTAAGGCAGATAAGTTTGTATCCATGTTCCTCGGAAATTAATGGGAAAACTTCTCAGCAACTACAGAAATATTAGCATTAGGCCATTAATATTGTAAGAAATGCATATTACTTGCATGCCAGATGAGAAGAAAATGTGTATTCAATAGTCTTGTCTAGCCATACAAACTAGTCAGAGATTACAATATAATGCACAAGGGAGACATGATCCATAAAGACAATTTCTAAACCGACTGGCTTCCAGATATATTAAGATTATAACTCCCAGAATTCCAAATCAGTACAGACACAGTAGGTACAGTTTGACTTTATAACTAATGCATCCTCAAAAAATATTTTCTGACTTTTCAGAGATAAAGACTAAATTTAGTGGCATCTATAGCAAGTTACGATGATGCAAACATGTTGCTACCCTTGCAGAAACACGAGGATGCAAATCCTGCCCTCGTGTACTTGTGTCCCAAAGTCACAGTGTTGGTGTCATGATGTTATGGCATATGTTTTGTCACTTGATCCCTTGTTCCCTTCCACAGATGCCCATGACTATGTTGTTTCATCATCCTCTTCTCTGCCAAAAGCCCCCATGCTTTGCCCATAGCGGAGGCTTGCCCCACTGTCAGTCTTTCCATTCCTAATAATTCCCCAGCACTTTAAAACCAACTCACATCCCCCCATTTTTCTTGCCATCTGCAGACCTCCTCTGGGAGAAAGCATGTTTAGCCAAATGTTGCTCAATCTGAGCAAGTTACAAAGTCAGAGTGTGGCTAATAGGGGCACTATGAAAATTAAATTAGTTGTTTCCAGAATCAGCCTCCAGTTGGGAACATTAATGTACACTATCTCTAAAGCATTAACCAGCTAAAGTCTCTTGACTGGTAGGGTTGCCAAGAGGATCACAGCACAAAGGGCTTTGTCAAGGAGTCCTTCAAGTGTGGGTCTAACCTTGATCCACATATAAATATAATAAATGAATGAATGAATGAATAAATAAATAAATAAATTCCCAAAGGCACATAGGATGACGGCATTCTGTTTGATATTTTTCCACTCCTGCCAACAGTGCTTCGTTGAAATGGAATGGTTGCTTTGTTTCAGCATAATGTTCTCCAAAACCTTTCTAATGAAAACACATTCTTTTGCTTGACACTATTTAATAGCAGAAATATAAGGAAACAGCATTAGAGTTTATGAATCAGAACACGTTCTCTGTCTTTTTTGGAAGTATAGATTTATCAGCTACGATATACCAATTACTGTTGTTAAAAGGTAAACCAGTTTCTAAGCAGTGGCTAATCAGGGAGTAATAACACTATAGTTAGGAAGCCCTTAAAAGCCCTTCCTGAATTATGATAAGTGTTTTTTTTTTTAAAGTACAAGGGAATGGTCCTACAGAAAAAAAAAAACAAATTCAGATAGTTCTGTTTTCATTGTCACTAGTTATTCAGAGATTCTGTATGTTGTTCAGATTGCTTTGCACAAATGATCAGCTGACAATATGCATTGCCATTCTTCAAGATCAGTTTTCTTAATTCCCTGTCAGCCCTGCTAATGGAGTCTGTGAATTATTGGATGTGAAATACAACATATCTGGAGGACACTAAGTTAGAAAATACTGGCTAAAATTCTTTAGCTAGATGGAATTTGAAATGGGACACCATATTTGGAAGCTTCTTTTATACATCATGTTCCTTTGCTTCCCCTTAAAGCATGAATAAGTGTCAGCTGTTCAGATGTGGAATACCAGATGCCCCCAGCTCTAGCTAGCATGGTCAGTGCTGAGAGCTGATGGCCACTGAAGCTCAAGAACATCTGGAGGACCATATATCACCCATCTCTGCTATACAACAAGAAATGATTCTTTGAATAAAGAATCTGTTGTAGCAAGTTAAGATGGTTTTACATACCTCTCCTCTAATTCAGTTTCCAGTTCTTTCTAGCCTATTGGAAAGCTTTGACACCATTCCTCACTGCTGACTTAAAAAAAAATCTGACTACAGGCTGCACATGTGTCCCCTGTCCACAGCTATAAGTTCAGGCTTTTGGGCAGGGGAATAAATGTCTTCATCACTATGCCAACACACCTGGGTCTTTCTGTTTCCCATTTATCCTCATGGGTAGTTTTTGTGGCATGTCAGGGGATGTGCATAAAACATCAGCTTTTTGCTTAAAATGTGGTCAGCAATGTATGCTAGAGGGCCACTTTGAGGAGAGAATTAGGAATGGTGAGCTAGTCCCAAATTCCTTCTGCAAATGATGGATGGCAAGTTTTTTTTTTGGGGGGGGGCAGAGGGTCTCCTTCCATAGTCACACACAATTTCATCCCTGAGAAAACATTTGGGGAGCTAGGTGATTTTGCCTTATGGGGAATTTTGAGGGTTTACTATTAATTTTAGTAAGCCAATCTTATTTGAGAAGTGCGTCTTTAGTTATGCCTCTGCAATCCCACTCTGCTGAAATTGAATACCATTAAGTATAATTGACTAACTTTTGACAGGCTACATATATACTAATAATGTTTTTAAGATGAGTGGTAATTACATAGTTTCCATCTCAGCAGGTGGTGGCACCTGGCTGATCTTGTCTGGGCTCAGAAATTAAGTAGGGTCGGGTCTGATGAGTATTTAGATGGGAGACCTCCAGGGAACACTGGGGCTCTAGGCTAAACTGGGAAGTAAAAAGAAAAATCCCAGTGACAAACTCCTTCTGCATTGCTACCCAGAAAATGACATGGAATTGTCCATGAGTTACCAGGAATACAGCTTGAAGGATACTTTTTGACATTCTCTTCAGACCTTACATATATTGCACAACTTTTTTGCTACACTTTTTAACATGATTAATTCTTATTGTCATTATCATTGCATCTATAGCTATTCCATTGGGAATTATAGTTGTCCGAGGAGACTGTGACTTGGAGACTTGTCGCATCTATGTGGATCGCTTAGAGGAGGTGAGTAGCTGAAAAGGATGTAACTCTCTCTAGAATGTATTAGTATCATATAAGGACATTCATGTATTTCATTTGGACCAAAATGTGCCAAAGGACAGACCTGAAGCAAAGAAAGTTCACCAGACCAATATATCTGAAGGTCAGACAGCTCAAGAGAGTTCCCATAAGAGCCACCTGTTTGTGATCTTCTTAAAATTGACTCTCCATCTTGCTAACTCCTAACCTACCTCTATTTCATGTGTTAAAATTATCTGCCAGAATTGCAAGTGTACCAATCATTGTAGGCACGCTGATTGTTCCCCCCCCCCCACCTTTTCTGGCTTTGCTTCAGTCCGCTTTCACCATAGTGCCAACAAGCAAAAGTCAATCTATCATTTGGGGAACTGCAGCACATTGTATCATTCTGCAACTTCAGGGCTCTACTTTGGCTCCCAAGGCCGGTTTGTCTGCTTTGTCCCTCACCTCATTTGGACACCTCACAAGTTCAGAATAAAGTGAAATGAAGAAATCTATGGACAAATGCCTTCTAATCGTAAACAAAGAATTGAGCAATCCTGAATAGATTCTGATACAGGCAGGTATAACTGGACACATCAAAGCAGAAATAGTACAAAGGAGGAAGGCTTTCCCTGCCATGAATTGAATTGAATTCCCTGCCATGAATTGAAACTGACTAGTCACTAGACAGTAAGCAGCTGTGGCTCTTACTTAAGGGTTATGGGAAGAGACTGAAACTGACAAAATACAGGGAATCTGGTAAATAATGAACTAAAGTCCAGAGATGGCCCATTTTCAGGAGCTTGAACAAGGAAAAGTGAACTACTGTGTGTACCCTGATGCCATTTTGGAGTTGTGTAAATATGGACTACACAAATATACACCCACGTTAAATAAAATAGCAGGACTCTGTTCTCTTTCTGGTTAGAGGCCTGGAGAGAGATTTAACCAAGATTTCATGGTTATAAAAGGCATCCAGGAAACACAGCACTGATTAAGAGGACAAGCACCTGGGAGTGAAATGGTTATGGCTGGAAGGAATGGGGTGTACCCATAGTTCCCAACACACCCAACCTTGCCTCCTAAAATATTGGATGGTGAAACTTTGTATACTTTACACACTTTGAAGTTGTGGTGGGCTAGATTAAGGAGGCAGAACTACAGTACATTGCAGGCCATGAAGTGATGACATAAGACTGGAAAATAGATAAGGCCAGCACTGTGTGATGAAAGGGGAACTTCAGGATTAGTGTGTCAGGGCATTATGGTGCCACTCTAAATAGGAAAAAAAACTTATTTCTAGGGCCATGTCCCTACTTGCACCTAATCACATCATAAACATACCCTGGCAGTGTGTGTGTGTGTGTGTGTGGTTCATGAGTGGGAAAGTTGTTCTTAGCTGTGCCAGTGTTAGTGTTTTCCCCTTATTCCAACATTATTCAAGGCTAGCCTCGAAGTATGTCAAATCTGTGTATTGCCATCCATTTTGTTGGGGGCAAAGACTGGTGAGGAGCAATGGGTGTAGGTAGATAAATCCTTATTAGCAGTTCCAGGCTGATTTGGGCAATCTCCTCTTCTTTGTTCTTGGTCAGCCTTTTCCACCATTAGACAGATCCTAAAAATCTGGACACAGTGGCATGGCCATAAAAACCCTTGTGTGCATGGTTGCCAAGGACACTCCTTGTGCATGTCCAGGTGGTCACCGAGATTACAGCTCACTTGGTGGTTTAATTCTTAAGATTGAACCAACAAGGGTTTGGCCTCTAGGAAAGAAGAAGTTTGCCATGCTTCTTCAAAAAGAAAGAAATAATGCCTGCTGTAGAACTCTCTTCTTTCTTTTCAGTTATAAGCATTTGAAGGAGTTTGGAAGTAAATTTCAAACCCCAGCATGACATTTTATGGTTTAGGCCTCAAAAAAGCAAGTTTGGAATGATTTCTTTTTAGATGGTCTTGGCTTGTCAAGACCCCACCTTCAGTGCCCCATTAACTTCATTTCTCATTTTGTGATTCTAGAAAGCTTGGCAGGAGGTGTGTAGACGGGTGATGGATGATTTCAGCTTTTTCTTTCTCTGGCCAAGTTTCTTGCTCGAGAAGTTTTTTCTTTCACCCCCTTTTCCTGTTTCCCTGGCTCCCACATTTCACACAGCACGGCTTGGATATACTGGCAACCTTCTTCTGAAAGCCTTTCTGGTCAGGGCTTTTGACAGTAACCCCATCCCCTGCAGTGACAGAATAGGGTGTGGGAACAGGGACACGAGATGTCTGGCTGTCAGACTCTCCCTCTTCCTTCTGCAGCACTGTGATTGGCAAATACTTTTCTCACTGGTGACGATGTGTTGATAGGAAGAAGAGCAAAATTGGAGGAATTCAACCCATCATGTTCTTACATGCGCAATCAGGACAAACACCATCCATCAGTGACCTGGAGCAGATGCAGTAGGGGCAGGATAAGGATCAACAATGAAGGCAGCAAATGTCACAGTGGCATAGTTTTCTCCCACCTCAAGGTTGGCTGGATAGTACTTAACTCAGCCATGGGGAAAGGCAGTAATTGCCATGTATAAAGTAAGTATCCCTGAGTGACAATTGCCTGCTTCTGTGTAGGGGCCAGGGAAAAGATTAAAAGGCAGAAGATATAATCACTAGGTAGTTATACCTTCTAAATCGTATACTAGATAACAGTCTTGGGGACAATTGGGAAATATCAGGCCATTTTAGATTAGATTCTTTGCAGCAAAATTTTTGAATAGTATTAATTTCAGTTTTATTTTGGCTTTATTAAAGCTTATTTTGGGGGATTACCTCTTCCTCTTCCTCCTCCCTTGTGTGATTATTTTGTATTGTCATTATTGATATTGTAACAGCAAGAAAAAAGTTTGATGAACAATTTAGCAACAATGTTTTGCATGCGAAGGAGAATGAAATGAGCCTTGGCTAATCACTGTTTCCATTGGGGCTTTCTTGCCATAGGATTTGCAGTCTGTAACTTTAACTACACAGAGAGTCCACAGAGAGTCCACTATCAGATAAAATTTATTTTGTCCTTTTTAGGAAAATAAAAAGGAAGGAAGGAAGGAAGGAAGGAAGGAAGGAAGGAAGGAAGGAAGGAAGGAAGGAAGGAAGGAAGGAAGGAAGGAAGGACTTGTTCAGGCTGAGTTGCTTAAGGACTTATTCAGGTTCAGATATTTTGAATAATATTCTTTTCCCTTGAAAGTGTTTTGCAGGATTTAATCATAAACAATCCTGGATATTCTTGCTGAACTGTATATAATTTTTTCCCATAGTAATACATATAGAAATTAGCTAGCTAGCCATCCAAAATGTCTGGCAAATCATGATTTAATTGAGTATTTTGTTGTGCAGAGTACAGCAATGCTCCCAGAAAAACTTTGCCCAGAGAAAAAATACGCACCAGCATGAGAGGTTTGCAAACTGCAATGTCCATATCTTGTTTTTCAAAAAAACTCAGCCAGAAAATATATACTATCTGGTTGTTTATTGATAAAAATGCAAAACTTCATAAAATACAAGTTGTATACAAAATATAGGAAAAAACACGCCTTCTCATAAATTCAGCATCCAAGACTTATCTACAAACATAAAGTCTCTAGCCAAAAACTCTCAGAGAAGAGGTACACTACTTGGTTATTAGTTACAACTACATAACCCATAAAAACGACTACATGGTGGTTCTACTATACTGAAACTCTACTGAGAGGCTTGGCATATGATCCTCCCATTATATTGGCAATCCATACCCCCCCCCCCACCGGGTAACTAGCATACACACGCCAATAGGTGGCAGTAAATAGCAGTATACATGCTAACACACAAGTCATACGATCTCTCTCTAGACACAACATTTCTGTGAAGATAACGAGCTGCATCCTTTCCCATGAGAAAATCCTAACATATTTAGCACTGTAAAAGTTTACTAGATGTCAGCTTGGTTTCTAGCATGGTCAGTCTTGAGTTGATTCTTGACTAGTAAGTACTTGTTGGACTATATTTATTGGTTTTATATTATGGTCTGGTAGGAAAAATGATTAGAACTAAAATTATATTAGAAAGCATTCAGTAATACAGCAGTATAAGGGCAACAGCTAGAAATATATAATACATGTAAATAGTCTTCCTTCCTTCCTGCCTGCCTGCCTGCCTGCCTGCCTGCCTGCCTGCCTGCCTTCAAGTCAGTGTTGACTCCTGGCAGCTACCTGGAATAGTCCCTGCATTTTTCTTGGGAAGGTTTTTTCAGAAGTGGTTTGCCATTGCTTCCTTCCTAGGGCTGAGAGAGAGTGACTGGCCCAAGATCACCCAGATGGCTTTGTGCCTAAGGTGGGAGTAGAACTCATGATCTCCTGGTTTCTAGCCTGGTGCCTTAACTACTATGCCAAACTGGCTCTCTATTTATTTCAAGATTTATAAGGGTGCCCAGCTCAGTGTGACTTTGGGTGGTGTATAGCATAAATCAAATAGAAGGGAAAAACACTTCATATAACAACAAAGAGACAATATATAAATACAAAATCTAAAATGTAAAATGGTGACCAAGCACACAACAAAATAACCACAAGGGGGATTCCCACTCAACTTGTCCCTAATGCCTGGAAGAAGAGCCAAGTCTTAACGGCTTTCCTAAAGGTGAGAAGAGTTGGAGCCTGTCGTATATCAAAAGGCAGATCATTTCAGACACAGGGGCAACCTGTAATGATATGTGGGAATAAATTTGGGAGACAGGGCAAAGAGACACAACCAAAGGAATGGTCAGATAAAAGGCAGATGATCCCACAGCAGGAATGTGGGTAGGGCAAGAGGCCCCAAAGAGACCCTCCCTAATTTCTTGGACTGTAAAGGAGATGGGAGGAGAGAAGTACTTTCAGACTTGCAAGATTCTGTTCATGTAGCTTTACAATAAAGTAGAATAATAAAGTAGAATTAGCTCATCTGGTTGTGTTTCCTGTCTGGTCTACCTCATAAGGCTGAAACAACCGCAGAAAAGACATGCTTCCTAGGTCCCTTAAGATGACAAGATTTAAAAGAAAGAACCTGGAGCATGCCCTCCCTGTGGGAGCATATGGGGTGGACAGATGTGCTTGGGAGAAGGTGGTCCCTCAAGAAACCCAGTTCTATGCCATGCAGAGCTTTAAAGGTAATCACCAGCAGCTTGAATTGCACCCAGAAGCCTATTGGGAGCCAGTGCAGCTTACAGTGCAGCTTACAGTGTTATGTGGACATAAAGAGATGCGCACCTAACTACCCGCATTGCTACATTCTGGACCAATTTAAGCTTCTGGATGGTTTTTCAAGAGTAGCCCCTTGTAGAGCGTGTTGCAATAGTCCAATTGGGAGGTGACCAAAGCATGAGTGACCATGAGCAGGGCCTCCTGGTCCAGGAATGGGTGCAGATAGCACAGAAGGCCCAGTTGTGCAAAGGCTTGAATTAGCATTTGAATCAGATTTTGTCTGATTCTCACAGGCATAATTCTTATTATATGCAACTTGTTGCCCTCCAGGGGTTCCTTGACTCCAACTTTAATCAGGCTCAGCTTGTATGGTCAGTGTTCAGTCTTGATGGCAGCTATATAATCCAATGTCTGGAGATCTTCAGCTTTGCCCTTTCTCCCACTCTGTCTCTGCATAGATACCTAAAAGGGAAAAGTAAAGTCCTGCATTTTAGAAAGCTAGATTGTAATAAGAACAGGATCAACTCATTCTTCTCAGTTTTCAGTGAGAGGAGCCTTATGGGGAACGATGCATGTTATCTCAATGTGCACAGACACCTTCATGGTGCCTCTCCTTCAGAATATGTGGCCCAGACGTCTGCCCTACCCTAGTTACCTTCATAATGTCTACTGCTTCCTCAAAGTGTGTAGCATAACACTCTCAAGTGACCAAGACTCTAATTTGGAGAAAGATGCTATTATGGATGGGGGACTGATCTGTCAAGTTTGTGGCTAAACACAATGTGAACAAATATAAAATGTTTGTTATATAACATTTCCAGTTCAGTGCATAAGATCCCCCACAGTAGTTCTGGTTTGCATTTACAATTTAGATGATTATTTTTGAACATTACTTGCACAGCAGGGATGTTAAATATTATCTCAACCAATGCACTGAGTTGCATTTTTATCTGATTTGGCCTTAAGGGCTGTTCTCTTATTATCACTTCATGAACTTTCTGTTTATATCATGCTCCATTGCGCATTTTCCTCTGCGTACACATTCACTCCTGCAAGATAGAAATAGAGAGTTTAAGAAAGTCTAACAATGAAGAGAGCACCTGTGTTCTTATAAAAAGTCTTTTTTTCTTATTTCAGTGTGAACTATTCATGGGGAATAAGGACTCACCTTGTGAATATCAGCTTTCTCCCCTTGTTTTGTAGCATTATACTCCAAAAGATCAATAATATCTGAAATCGTTCAGCATCTCACCACAATATTAAAATATATAGGTCATGCTTATATAACGACTTGCCACAATATGATACTTTCCAGATATGTTTGGGCAACAACTCCCAGGATTCACACTCCTATGGCGACACATCTGAAGAATGCTAACTTGGGGAATGTTGGTTTATAATGCGGTTTTGAATAGGCAGCCTTGGTTCATCCAACTTCCCTCATATACAAAGAAATTGGCACACCCCTGTTGAGTGTCACTTTGTGAATCACTAAATTACCTCACATGGAACTTGAATCTGCCCAACCAACCTCCCTTCCCCCTGTTGCCTCATGCCAACTGAAATCCTACATCAGTCAAGCCACGCTATGCATCTGATGAAGTGAACTGCAGCTCACGGAAGTGTATGCCTTTTAATAAAATTCATTAGCTGGAAAAGATGCTATCAGACTCCTTCTGATTTTTTTGTTATATCATAGACTAACATAGCTCTCCTCCTACAATGAATTGCCTTGCTAGACCTGGTTGTAGCCACTTCAGTCTTTTGCAAACAATTCATATTTTTGACGTTTTATTTGGGATGAAAGTTATTTCTGTGCTTTATTGCTTTGTTTGGATTTCTACAATAAGGATCTTTCTCTGGGATTCTTTGCCCCTAGGTGTCTTGCTAAGGTTAATCTCAGGGCAGGAGGCTGTGGTCAAAAAAATCAAGATGCAGCCACAACAGGAGAATCAAAGCTTCACTTGTTTTTATGTGCATCTGATACGCATAAAAAACAGATGGAACTTTGAGCACAGCCTTGCAGCCGCCATCTTGATTTTTTGTCCCATATCTGCAGACACCCCTTTCTGGAGTTTTTTTTATAAGCAGTAAGGATAATAACTAGGTGGTTAGCTACAAGATTAAATTATGGGGTTGGCAAACAGCACCCAAATAATTTAATGAACAGAACCATCTTTGTGTCTCATTCATAAAGTATTCAGAGGATCTAATAACAAAAGACATTTTTCTCTTGGGTTTCTCTGGAGCTCAATATGAGAAAAGTCAGCAGAACATCTCTGTGAACCTAGCTGGAGATGGGAAACTTGTTGGCATGTGCCAATTTGTGTTCCCTTCCTTTTTTATGTGGTTGGTTGATTATGTTTAGCCTATTCTAAGATGAGAGAGTACTTCACACACACACACACACACTTTTAATCTGCAGGGAATGGCTTGCCTTCAGCAAAGGTATTGAGGGAAAAATAAACACATTCCTACTTTCAATGGATACCAGCCCAAACTACTCTTGTCCTGATTTTGTGGCTAGGCCCAACAATCTCCTTACTGCCCATTTGATTTAGCATATTGTGCTACTGTCATCTGGGCTAGGAAAATTACTATCCTTCGTGTATTCCTCCATTCTTCTCATCTTTTATCTAAATCTGTGATGGTTCTTATATTAACTAACTAACTAACTGCCATAAAGCTTAGAAAAACAGACCAGATGCCTGCATGCAGGGCTAATCTTGCTGCATAAGCAATCTTGGGATTTGAAACTGAGACATATTCAGATTCCTGTGCAATCTTTCAAGTCACCCTAGAGTAGACCTATTGCCACCACGTAGGAGCAGCGAGGGATGAGTTTTTCTACGTTGCTGCTGGAATGTAAGGTAAAGTCTTTGTTAACTCACATTTGACTCATGATGACTATAACTTTTACTTTTATTTACTTACAGTATGTATTCAACATTATTAGCTTCCCAGCTCCAATGGGCAACAGTTTCCTTGGCAATAGTATATAGTTTACCATTGTATTCTTTCAGGATGTGTGTCCATATGTTTTTGTTTTTTGTTTTGTTTTTTTACTTTCTAGTTCAGTTTACAGCCCTGCGATTTATGGTGGTCTCCCGTCCAAATACTGACCAGGACAACTCTCTCTCACTTCACTGTATAGCCTCTTCCTTTTCCTGGTCAATTATTATTCAGACTGATCCAGATTTCTGAGCCAAGAATCAGATCAGAATTAACTCTCTACTCTTTATGGTGCAGCTCTTCCTATGCCTGCAAACTGTTGTTTGAACTGGTTTTGAACATGGGTTTATCACTCTTCTGGAATAGTGCCAAACCCATGTTCAGCTCCTTTTGAACAGAGGCTTAGGGCTGTGGAGTCCTTGGTGCTGTCTGAGCTTGGATGTTTGCTTGTAGATGTTTCATTACCTGACTAGTGCTGATGTTGTTACCTAGTCTCCTATCTACCTCCACAGTTCAACCCTGAGCTACAATATTCTCTTCTATTAGAGGGTTAGTGCTTTTGTGAAATAGCACTAAATTTGTGTGCAAAGGAACTTCCACTGTCAGCTGATATCATTTGAGAGATAGGCTTCATTTAAACACACCTGCATGAAACACAGGTGTAGAATTAGAGTGGATTTTAACAGATGGCTAAACCCTCCAATCTGTCAAAACCTGTCTTCATCACCACCTGTCTCCATCCCATGTTAAAGAGAGTGCTTGGTGGATGTTTTCCCACCAGCCTAGGATATTTGTGGGAAGGAACGAAAACAAAACTGGGAGAACCCATCAGTTCCTGTCCATAACTATGCCCTGTACCCGGTAAATAAGGACATCACCATTTGCAAGCATGGTGCCTGTGTCAGGATAGGGTGTGCTGGAAGGGCAGCAAAGTTCATGCCACTGCAGTTTTCTTCTGGCTTAAGGAATTGTGGATAGCACTTTAACCTGTCTATAAGAAGAGCTCAAAGACTGCCTCATCCTCATCAAAAGGGGATTTCAGTAAAGACTTGAATGAAGATAATGCTTATAAAAGTTGCAGATGAAGCAAAACTTGGTGGCATAGTTTACTATATATCTGAGAAGACAGAAATATTTAATAATTCTTTGCACAGGAAAAAGAATTCAATATTCAATTTAATTTTCAAAGAAGACAGTTGAGAAGGGATGTGATGGCACTTTCACATTTCTAAGGAGGATCTCCTGTTTCCCATCATCCTAAGATGGAGGACACAGGGTGATTCTACTAGAAATTAGGAGAAGCCTAATTATTAATTAATTAATGTTAGGACAGAGATGTTTGTTGGTAAAACCAGTTACCAAAATGGGTGTGACCTTTCCTTCATTGTGTATATTCAAGCAGTGGCCGGACAACCATCTTTTAATTTGGATTCCTGCACCAAGCAGAGGTTAAATTTGCTTACCTACGTGGCCTCTTCCAATTCTCTGATTTTATGATTTCACATCTTTGGTTGATTCTGTCTGAGAAGGGTATATAGGATTTTGCAATAGGAATAATTTCTACTAAAGCAGCATAATGAAGTTTTTGCTTATGAAACGACCATATATTTGAATCTCTGTAATTGGTATGAGAAGCATAACTTACATTCTCATCAGGCATAATAAAGGGAATGATAGTGGATAACTTAAATCAAGCTCAGGGGCAGAAGCTAAGAAAAAGAAGCTTGGTGTGACTCCTGGGACGAAAAGGAAAGCTATTAAAGATCCACATGCTGAGCTAATGAGTATCAATGTGCTTTTCTGAAATATGAGATGTAGAACTTAAGCAGAGGAACATCTAACTCATGTAATAGGATGGTTCTAAAATTGACCAAAGAAAAAAGGTTGGCTTGATGCATATCAAGAATACCTGGCTTGGCCAGGGACATAGTCATTTATGGAATCTATCACAACCCAGATGGTATTTACTATTCAGCTGCATATTTCTGGCCATAGTACTTTCTGCACATCCAGTTTGTTACTACTAATTGAGTTGGAATTTATAGTGAACTGTAAACCATATGTCATATAGGCTAATACTCTAAGTTCCTCAGTATAGATTCTATAGGACATCTATTAAAACAAAACATTTATACTGTTTTACCCTGAGAATCTGTGATGGAATGATTGAAAACAAGCAATACAAAAAGGAGTAATTGGCTGTAGAGTGACATTTCTTAGCTCTTCTGCTATTTTTCTCTTGTGAATTCATAGTATAGTCACATTTTAAAAACAAACAAACAAATGAACCTTGTTTAAAAAGTGAGGCAGGACTTTTGGTACTGAATATTTGCCTAGCAATATGGCAGATGCTGTAGGCTGTCCCGGTAACCAAGCAGCCATCCATCATGGCGTGGCATGTTTGATAGATTCCCAACCTTTGATAAAACTGAGTATAGTTGTACTGCAGCCTTGAATCAAATGGGAAATAAAATCAATGCTTGGATAAGTCAGTGATTGCACAGGGCATCTAGTTATCAGAAGCCACCTGAGTGAGTTCAGGGATGCATGTCTATCATTTTCGGTCACCCTTGGCTGAATGTAGAAGCTGATAGAAAAGTTCTTTCCTGAGTAATGTTGAAAACTGCCTTATTATGGGTCAGACTACTGTTCCCTTTGGCTCAGTATTGTATGGATTTCCAGAATTTCAGATAGGAGTCTTTATCAATCTATTTGGAAAGGTTAAAGACTAGATCTAGGGAGAGCTTTACCTTACTAAAGCTACAATATGAGCTGTGGTATTGTTCTGTTCACTACTGCTTTTATGAAACTGCTGTTGAAAATGGCCTTTTCTTTTTGTCCAGGACCAGGAAAGCTCATTCCCAAGAGTATTGTCTGTTCAGAGACTATCCCCTAGATGGTGCTTCCTAGATGGTAAGGATCAAAGTTGGCTTATATGTCCTTACAGGAAAATGGCAGACTGTACTATTCTTTATATACAGTACTTACCCAGAAATGAATTCTATTGTATTCAGGAGTATTTGCCCCACACATTTGCTGGAGATTGTTTCAAAAATAAGAGTTTCAATTAGATACGGAATCTTTAAGATTTTACGTATTGTTATTTGCTTTATAATCAGCTGTTGGGGCTATGCATGATCGATAATAAGCATCATGAATGTATCTGTGTTTGGGCTCATCCTCATGTCCTCTTTCCTGCAGCACAAAGATGCTTTTTTAAGCATTTCTGAAGGACATGTCCTCATGACATCATCTCAGTCTCATCTCTAGTCCACTGATGAGGCAACAAAGCTGTCTTTAATTGTTCCAGTTTGGAAGTGGTCTTCTCCTTTTTCTCCCAACACAAAACATTCCATGTGGACAATCTAGAGCACCTCAGGAGATGACTTGGCCAGGGGCAGTGATCTGTTCAGCTCCAACTGGCCCAGCAGGTTTATGGAAATGCCTCCTGCCTGCCCGGTTAGTGGGCAATGCTCATCTATGGACATTTGGGTTTGGGCTGGGAGACAGAGTGGACATCTCCTCTTTTTCTCTTTACCCTGAAATATTGAACTCCCAGGAGACCAGTACATCTGTCAGCCAAGAACCCTGAAATTTGGTGTTTGTGTATATGTGTGTGCCTGTGTTTGCTGGGGAAGTCTAGAGAAAATACTTCACATACAGACCAACACATACACAAATGTGGAATGGGGGGTGGGGGAAAAAGGCTCTTTGTCTAGTCAAAAATAATTTGTGTGGGAAATTGGCCTTAGGATGGACAAAGGAAAGAAAGACCCAGTCACAATAGTGCTGCTATAGCACAAGCATACAGTATATCGCAACCGTAATTCAGGTTTTTCCACTTTTTATTTCAAATCACTTAGGCAGACTTTTGGGAGATGGGGTCTTGACATTGGTATTTATTTTGCTGACAGGACTATCAGTCTCCCAGGAGAGCAATAGCTCCATGGAACAGTTTCATAGTTGTTGCCATGTAGAGATGGCCTGAATAACCTCCAGTTAGAAGCAGTCCTGGGAGATTGACTGTCCTGCCAGAAGAAACATCCCCTAAATAATAAAAATAAATAAAAAAAATTAAAAAAATAAAAGTTAATGCTTGTACTCCAGCTCCATCAAGCATGGGTTCAGGAGAGTGACTGGTGGCTAGTTTCAAAATAGAATGCAAATTTCTAATAACTTGAATTCTATAAATACTAATAAATACTATTTATTAGTATACATACTAATAAATAAGATGTTTATCCAATTAGAATGCAGATTTCTAATAACCTGAATTCTATAAATACTAATAAATACTATTTATTAGTATAAATACTAATAAGTATAAATTAGTATAAATACAAATTAGTATAAATACTAATAAATAAGATGTTTATCCAATTAAACTGTACCTGTAAATTTGTAGATTATAAATTGTTTATAGAACCAAGAACTATAAGCCATAAAGAATGACCACCATTGGATTGCATTAAACTGTATGGGTCCTTCACCATATCTTATGTGGATAAAAGTGTTAGTTTATAGTGATTGACTATATGAATATTTTTATGGTGGTCACCAAGAATAAACTCAGAATGATGGTTGTTTATTGTTAGGATTATTGCTCAGCTCTGAGAATGAAATGTAGCAAGTTTGCAATGTTTTATTCAGGAATACTCTTTCACATAAATTCAGAATTCTGTTGGTCAGACATTCATCAAGATCAAACAACCCAAAAAATCCCCAAGCTCTCAGATAAACTTTTGATCAATTATTCTCTATTTATTTATTTATCTATCCATTCATCCTCCCTTTTGGTGCCAGACCAATAGCTTGTGGGTTTTGCTAGTGGTAAGGAACAGATTGTGGGCTGTTAGCTTGTTTTAGAGATGTTGGGAGGAGCTCTCTTCTTTGTCCCTGAAAAATTACGCTACCTTAAATTTCATGTATCTGAAAGAGATCTCTGCTGCACTGCTGTCCATACAGCTTTAATGCACAACATTCTGAGGATTATGATTGGTTGGTTCCACTGGCTAAAATTCCAGTCCCAGCAATGTTATCCAGCACATGAAAATAGGCATGCACAATGCTCTGATCATTATATGCATTGCATTTTTTCCCCTTTCCCAATGTATTGTCAACCAACTGAACTTTTTTTTTAATTCCCTGAAACTATGGGTCAGCTGGCTGACTACTTGATCTATAAACCGCTAGATGGCAGCCAGGAGTTATGGTTTTTAAATCTCTGGGTTACCATCTAGTGGTCATCAGGATTTGTGTAGCTGGGATGCAACCACTGGATAAATATTGGATGGAGCTGGAGTTTGAGAAAGGGATTTAGCTCTGGGCATTAGTCTGGGAGGCATAAGCTACTCTAAGAACAGAAAATGAGAAACCAGGGCTTCCCTGGGAGCAACAGCTAAGCAGGAAGGGAATTCCTTGCCAGACAGGCTACGGATGTCAAAGAGCCAAATCTTTTTAATTTGTCAGCCCTTCAAGGAAGCCCAGGTCAGGATTACTGGAGCTCTGCTATGTTGTTCCAAAGTATAATAAAAGAATCTTGAAAGCCTGCCAGAGATCCTCTCTACCACTCTGCCCCTTATACCAAAGAGAACCAAGGTAGGGCGATCTTGAGTTTCTTTCTCATTGTTTCCTCCTTCCAGAGCTAAGCTGGTATTTATTTAATGGCTGCTGAATATTTTCTTCAAGGTCATCTCTGTACTGTTCTATACAATTACACTTCTAATTACTTGCATGAAGCCAGCCACAGGTTGGTCAAGCTAGGTGAAATCTCATACTGATTCTACGAACCACTACCAAATTCATTTAGGTTTAGATTCAAATAGCAGCAAACGTCATGGCTGTAATATCTGACTTAATTTTGGAACATATTTCTAACTTCTTCCCATTCCCTTCCTTTTATGCCATCCTGCCTAATGAAGAGGTCTGAAGAAGTGAAAGTTTTCATGCTCTTTTGTCTCATTTTCATTGATCCCAATTGAGGTATTGCCTAGCTGTGTAGTTTGGATATTTTTCCCCCCTTTCCAATGGATCAACACAGTTACTGTTGCTTTTTCACATAATTCTTTCCTCATTTTTGCAGCAACTTCTGCTGACCGCTTTTACCGCATCGACAGATCTCAGGTACAGAGATGATGTTGCTTTCCTTTTAACATCTTTATTTTTATTTTTATTTACTGCACAGGATTGGGTTCACTGTTATAATAAGAAAATAGGGGACTTGTCAAATGTGACCCTCCTCCTATTATATATATATATATATATATATATATATATATATATATATATACATACATACATACATACACACAGTGGTACCTCGGGATACGAACTTAATCCGTTCCGTGACACTGGTTGCAACTCGAGTTGGTCTCAAGTCGAGGTAAAGTTTCCCATAAGGTTCAATGTAAATCCGGTTAATCCGTTCCGCCCTCCGAATTTGGTCGCAACCCGAGGCAAATTTCCCCATAGGGTTCAATGTAAATCCGGTTAATCCGTTCCACCCTCCGCCCGAATTTGGTCGCAACCCGAGGCAATTTTCTCTTCAAAGCCTTACTCCTGCCAAGCCTGCTCTGCATTTTCTTTGGAGCCATGCTAACACGCACACCAAAAACCTTCGCAAAACACCACAAAACACACCACAAGCCTCACCGAACGTCTCCTTGCTACCGTGACCTCGCCCACAGGAAGCCGCGACCACGTGGCAGCAGGGAAAATGGCCGCGGATCCGGTTTGTAAGTCGAGGCGAATTTGTAACCCGAGGTAAATTTTTCCTGCCGAAGCTGGTCGTAACCCGAAATGTTCGTTAGTAGAGGTGTTCATAACCCGAGGTACCACTGTAATATTATATATAATATAATAGGACAATATATATTTGTCTCTATTTCTTCTCTCCAGAGACTCTCAAGGGCCCCTAAAACTGTCAAAAGTAAAATAAAATAAAATAAAATAAAATAAAATAAAATGGGCGTCTTCCTTTTTTTACAGTTAGAAAGGGAAAAATGAGTGCCTTAAGCTGCTCATTCCACACACAATTTCAGCTCCTCCTAGTTCAGTAATATTATGTCATTAGTTATGGCCCTTGTAACTCTGGGGCAGGCCCAGAAATGAAATGCAACCCTCAGCAACCCAGACGTGGCACATACTTGTAGTATGTGAGTTTGCTTCATGTAACCATGTAGAAATGCAACAGATTAGGTATACTTTCCATCACTATGAATTATTTTGCTCTATTGTTGCATAGAATGATAAATTAAAATTATAGCATTGATTCACAATTGATGAATGAATGCACAATTCATAAATTCATAAATCTAATCTGTGAAAAGTAAGCTTAACCTATTGTTAAATATTAGCATCACAAATGGAAAACTTGAGAAACTCCAAAGCATTGTCCTTTCTGTGATTTTAAAGTAGAGCCATATTCTGCCAAGTAAATTAAACATCCTGTGAAAAATTGGCCCAAGGCACCCAAGGTCATAGACGATTTAAACCAAGAAAGATGAGTTTTGCTCTTCTTGCTTAAATCATTTTGATGTTTAATAGCATAGAAAAAGAAATCTTAGAGTTTATCTTGGTGTTTACAGTTCCACAAAAACCCTAATCCTCTATTTGTGAGATAAGGTAACTCTGGAAATTATGATAATGTTGGGCCTAAACAAAATATTCACAAAGCTTAAAAACACATCAAACTAAAGTGACAGCATTTGTCAAAAACATAGCACTTTATGTGTTTGTTGGACACTCTTGGAAGTTTTACAAACATGGAAGTCATTTTGATTGGATTTGCTTTTATTGATTTTCTTTTAATCCATTTAGCTTCTGTTCAGCTGTAAAGCAGGAACCAAAATTGTGTTAGTCCTTTGGGGAATTTAAGAAAGGTCTGATGCATTAGAACAGTGGCTTGTCCAGCTCATGTATTTCTTACCTGTTGCAATTCAAAAGAAATTACACAGTGCAGTCCTAGGCATGCTTACTTGGAAGTAAGTCCCACTGAATTCAGTGGAATTTGCCTGAATAAGTTTGCATCTTTAGCAGGTTGGTAACGTGTTTACCATTCTTTTAGCCTCTTCACTTGCCTGTCCCATTTTAAAGACAGGAAATGAACCTGAGAAATCAAGATTTATCCTAGGTATTGAGCAGCTGGATTTCCTGCCATGATCTCATTATCACTGGAGATAACCCATTTACCAAGGATCTTCCTATATAACCATCCAGCTTTTGGTAGTCAGCTGAAAAAGATCAGTAAACACACAATCCAGTAGTGCTAAAAAAAAAAAAAAAAAAATTGGTGCCTTTCCCAGAAGTGTATGATATTTTGGGCATGCATGATTGGCTGGCTGTAAGCAAGCAGCTGGTATGAGTAGGATTTGGATCATTCTCCATGTATTGACTAAAGTCCACAGTTTCTTACTTCTAGAACAGCCTTCTGCAGATGGCCCCAAATGTGTTGGACTAGAGCTTCCAGAATTCCTAGCCAGTAGGTTGGAGTATTCTGGGAGTTGCAGTCCCAACATCTGGAGAGCTTCCTCTTGGGGAAGGTGGATTTAGAAATTAAATTCAGTTCCTAAATACATAATCCTGAATGCATAGAATTGTGCTGTTGACTGCAATAAACAATTGATCTTTTATTTTGATATCGCTGCTGCAGGAACATTTGCACTTTGTGACAGAAATATCGCAGGATGAGATTTTTATCCTGGACCCAGAGTTGGGGGCAGCTCAGCCAGCAGGAACACCTCCAGGAATGCCTGATTTGGTAGTAGAGCAGGCCTCTGGGTAAGGATGATTTTCAGGTTTCTGAATTTTTTCAGTTCTCTTGTTCTATTTTCATACACAATTTTCCATATCCATAAAGATGGGTATCACATGGAGGTTTCTGTGCAACATTTTGTTCCAAAGAACTTTTCCCTAACTGGATTCTTTTCAGATGCTTTGGGCTATAACTTCCAGTCATCATTGGCTAGGATGAATGGGAAGCCTAAAGCAACTGAAAGACACCAGCCTTTTCAACATATCTCTATTTATATTTTCAGCATCTGTCATCACTGCAGGGTACAGTGGGAAGGGGGCACCTTAATTCATTCCCCTCCCTCTATGTATACTCTATTTTTCGTTATGCTTCTGATATTGCTGGACTTCAGTTCCTAGTGGCTGAAATGTGGCCAATGATGAGGGATGCTAAAAGTTGTAATTTGTTGGCTTTTGAAGCACTGCAGTTGACCCACAAGAAGTCATTCAGGTAGTCTTTGGCTTATGACAGCAATTAAGACCAGAATTTCGATCACTAAGCAATGTGGTCATAAAGCGTGACGTCACGTTACCTTATTGCTTAGCGATGGCAATCCCAGTAGTCCCAGTTGCCGTTGTAATCCCACGATGATGCAGGTTGTTAAGTGGGAAGAGGCAGGAGTCCCAGGCAAGCAGGTTGGCAGGTGAGAGCTGTGGGTGAGAGCTCCAGCAGGTGGGCAGGTGCCAGGAGGGGGTCTGCAAGTGCCACAGGCAGGCACTAGGGTGTGTGTGGGTGGCGTGGGAGGGTGCGCAGGTGCCATGGGCAGGTGCCACTAAGCACGGACACGTGTGCGGGTGCTGTGGGGGGGTGGGGGGGTGCCACAGGTAGATGCTAGGGAATGCAGATGGGTGGGCAAAACGGTGGGAACAGGAGGGACTTGCAACTTCCTGCCAGCTTCCCCATTGACTTTGCTTGTGGGAAGCCAGTAGGGAATGTCAAAAATTGTGATCACATGACCGTGGGGACACTGCAATGGCTGGAACTCCAAGGACCCATCGTAAGTCCCCCTTGTTCAATGCTGTTGTAACTTTCAATGGTTGCTAAACGAATGGTTGTAACTCGAGAACTACCTGTATAGAACATATAGTATATGTAACTATAGCATTGAAAGCAGCTTGGAGAAATAATTGTAGCATGGAAAATTGATAGGAAATAGATTATTCCACCTTCATGAACCCCACAGTGACATTTTTGTTGAAGACTGCATTAGAGGGATTGTTGAAAGTGAAAATAAAACTGCAAAGAAAACGTAGGAAAGCAATCTTTTTTTGTTTGCCACACTTTGTGAGAAATGTATCCAAGAGGCTATTAGAGATTATTTATAGATGCAGTCTTTTTGAAATATTTGTTTATGCCACACAGTAGAAAACAGTATATCAGGTCCAAGATGAAATCACAAAATAAAGAAATTAAAGGAAAATAAACATTAGAAAATACCTTACTTATAGATGCAGTAAAATGCAGCATGGTGATTAAAAGTAAACTATGATAGAAACCTGTATTAGAGCATACAATTATGTGATTCTTACCTACAGGACTAACAATGTAGGTATATGTATGTTTATATTTAAATAGTTATCTCATATTTCCAGAAACAATAATAATAAAAAAGCAGTAGTCCATTAGTCCCCTATAAGATACTATATGTGCCTTTCATCTTTCTCAGGTCTCACTAAGTTAGTTGCTTGTGTGTACCATTATGGTGCAGCAATTTGTATACAATTTTGTGGAATTAATTCAGGAAACAAATGAATAAACAAGAGGATAAGATAGTGTGCAATTGTGCAAGAAAAGCTGGGAATAATTGATTGCACCAAAAAATCAAAACTGGGAAAAAGGCTGCTATTGGAAGCAATGGTGTTTTTATTTGAAAATGTTTTTTTCCCCAGAATTTCAGATCGGTGGAATCCTGCTATTCGAAAGCGCATGTTGAGTGACAGTGGCCTAGGGAAGATGTCCCCTCACTACGAGGTACCTGAAAAACAAAAGGAGGCCAGCCAGGCACATATGCTGCAGTAAGAGTCTTCTGCATTTCTCTGCTTGGTTTTTTAAAATCAGTGTCTTTTGCCATGTCAGTTTAAACTACGTTGCATTTTAAGGTGAGGTGATATAGAAGGAGAATGTAAGAAAGCTTCACTGATCCATCTAGCTCAACAGTATCTGAACGAGCTGGGTTCACTCTTTATGCTAAAGAGTAGCTTATTTTAACCATTATTTGTTGAGCATACCTCAATGGCTGGGTTCATAAATATTGCTGAGCCACAAATCATGATCTACAAATTACAGCATTTGAGCTCACACATTGTGCTAAACCAGATCAACACTTGACTTCAGTATTTGGCTGGCGGCTGTTCTCCATGGACTCAATTTCCCAGCCACACCTGGAGTTGCCAAGGATTGAATTGGAAGCCTTACACATAAAAAGCATGCACTCCACTAAGTTCAATCCAACAACAGCAGTGTATAACTAAATCTGGGAATGAATTCTGAGGTTAATACATGTGTTTAGCTGCTGTCAAAATCATTTCATGATGGCAGTAATAGCTGAAATGACAGGTTGCATAGTGCAGGTCTGAGGAACCTGTGGCCCTACAGATATTGTTGGACTACCATGACCGTCATCTTTCATTCTTTTTGATACTCATGAGGACTGGGATCCAACAACATCTGATGTCTTGAACATACAGCTGACCCTCCCTGTAACCAAGCTCGGCTGGCTTGGTCCTTGCAGTCCATGTAGGTGCCCAAGTCCAGATTCTGTTGTAGCATGCAGCAGTCTCAACCATCCATGTAGTTGCATAGAACTGTTTATCCTTTTGCAACGTGATATTGAGGTGTCCAACATAAAGCTTGGGAGTACCAATCTGACCACCCCCCTCGCTATTTAAATCTTTTAAAGTAAAAATAAAACCCATAATTCCTGTTTTGAAGAATACTTCTAGCCTCAGGTGAGATCCATAAGGATTCTTAGAAAATGAAAAAAAGAAAAAGAAAAGAGGATGGATGGATGGATGGATGGATGGATGGATGGATGGATGGATGGATGGAATCCAGTGTTTATGCCTTCTTACATTGGTAAATAGGGGAAGTTGAAAATATCCTGCAGGATTGTAACCAAGGGGGAGGCCATATGACATTTTGATAAATTGATGCTTGGTAACTGGCTGTGTTTTCTGTGAATAATTGTCCTTGCTCCCAAGTCATCTTGTGCCTAGAATGTATTCCCAAAACTGCAAATGCATTAAAGGGGGGGGGGGGGGAGAAAGAGAGAGAGAGAGAGAGAGAGAATCCTTGAAGTAATAGTTCCATTTTCTCCCTGCCTCCCTGATCTCTCTGTTGATCAGGAAAGAACAGGTATTTCCCCTTTTCTCCCCTCTGTTCTTATTCATATTATTTTCCTTTCCTTTCACTCAGCGTATGCTTTTCTATTTCATTTGAAATGAAGAAACTGATGGGTAATAAAGTCCTGTAGCAGGAAGTAGAAGTGGGATCATATACCAAGTTTTTCATCATTTGGACAGTGAAGAGAGGCACCTGGTAATGAGATCTCTTATTCACAAAACTTGGGATTAAAATATATATATATATATATATATATATATATATATATATATATATATATATTCAGACTGGGAGGATGAAGAAAATGCGTTTGCTAGTCAAACTGTCCATTCCTCTCCTTTTTTTTTAAAAAGGATATTTGAATTGAAAATTATTCCGAGGCATCTTTTTAAACAGTGGACAGTTTTGTATGACCTAAATAGAGGAAACGCAGTACAAAATCAAAGAAGAACTGAAGGAATAGATTTGTATAAAAGTTGCACATGTTAATTTAAATGTATACGTATGCATTTAGAAAAAGAATGGTGATAAATATGGTCTAAATAAGATATGTCCTCAAAGAGGGGAAACCATCGCCTTGATGTGTGTTTATATGTGTTAATATGCCTCCATGTTGGTAGTAACAAGATGGTTCATTTTGATGGTTCTTAATAATTAAATTGGACTGAACAGGGAGGACAATCTGCAGCTGCTTGAATTTCACTCAAATTGTACCAAATTTCAGTGGCACAATTGCTGAAATGTGTTCTTGTTTCCCATTCATATGGAATGGACAGTTCATGAAAATGTAAGCCCCCAAAATAGGGTTAATGTGTTTGGTAAAGGCAAAGGAAAAAAATGGGAGGAGAACAATCATCAGGACGTCCACACATGCAAACTACCTCTACTCCCACTGTTAAAAAAATGATAGAATTAAGGGAAATTTCTACTATTTGATCCCAAGAGGTATTTGCGTTGGCTTTTCATTTGAAAGACAGAGTGACTTCAATTAGGGTAAATATACTCTTTGCAATGCTCCTAATCCAGAAACAGATCGTGCTATACTTGTTTATCTCAGTGAGAGCTATCTAGTGCCTCCTTGGTTGGTGACAGTGTCATATGAGCTCCTCTAGGTGGCGCCCCAACGTCAAGGATAATAATCTGAATATAAATTCAGTAACTTGCTTCAAACTTTGTGTAGGAAGATTAAACGGTTTAAAAGACAGGGCTGGCAGAAATACTAAAGTAAGTGTAGATATATCTTAAGATGCAGAATAAATTCCCCAAATCTGGAGCCCTGCAGATATGTTTCTCAGGATTCTTTCTCCTTATGGCTGCAAGTTGTTGAAGGACATTGCAGTGGGAGAAATAACTAGAAGAAAACAGAACCTCATAGTTATAATTTGAATTTTCAGCTCCTCAAATTATTGTGGAAATTATTGTTCAGTGTAACAATCTCCAACTTTCCTGGGACACACTAGGGATAAAAAATCAAGAGCCTGATTAAAGAGCCAGCATCAGCCTATCTAAATTGTTCTGTCCAATAATGTCAGGCTAACATCTAAAAAGTGGAGAAATAGATGAAATTGCTTGGATTTATTTTTTTGAAGTTTTTAATTTGTTAATTTAGGTATGATCGAGGCACTCTATTAAAGTAAATAAATGGCCCAGCTTTGCACTAGCATCTCCAGGTAGCTATTAGGGTCACACTAACATCTCCAGGTAGCTTTTGGGGAATTTATGAAGTCTAAAGTCTGCCCTCAGCCTCCCCCTTGTAAATCCCACAGATCTCTGAGAGCTGATATTTTTACTTGACCTCCCACAATGCCATGAAGGCATCACATTCCCATAATGCACTAGAAGAGGCTCTTGGTCATCTAGTATTTTCTGTCCGATTGCTGTTTTCAGTGTTAAGCCCATCATTACTCAAGCCAATAGGTTTGGATTTGAAGGCAATAGGCTTAAACCAGTGTGAAATGCCAAAGAGGATTTTATCGAACAAATATTAAGAGAGTTAAAAGATATACTATTTCATGTCCCTTACCAGCATGCCAGGAACCCCAAGAGTGGCAGCAGATGGACCCACTGAAGTTGCTTAACACTCTACTGGGACTTGGATCTACACCAAGGTTCATATTGTCTGGGGATTTTTGCCACCTTTTTAATCTTTTCTTAAGAGACAGGGAGTCTAAACAATAACAACTGAAGATGGCTTGGTAGCACATCTTATCAAGGACTCGATAATAACTTCAGACAGAGAATATCTGCCAATAATATTTTAGGGAAGACAGACCCTGTAGCAGAACAGCACCTGATGACATATCTGGCCAATACCTTGGAACAGTGTTTCTCAACCTTGGCAAGTTTAAGATGTCTCGACTTCAACTCCCAGAATTCCCCAGCCACCCACGGGAGTTAAAGTTCAGACATCTTAAACTTGCCAAGGTTGAGAAATGCTGCCCTGGAAAGTGATGCTTCATTTATGAGAACATTACTCTGATGCAGTTATTGGTCCTCCTCCCCTTGGCAGATGTTAGATTAGGGAGCTCGTGTTGGCCTCTTTATTTTAATGGTTACAAGAAGAATACCGGTAAAAGGCAAACAAGAGGGACTAACAATAGCAATGATGCAATCCATGAAGCTTTGCTAAGTAACTTTTTAATCCTTTCTGCACAGGTATTTCTTTTATGTGCAGAAAGGGGGTAAGGGACCACAACACTAACTCCTTGCCAATCTTCCATAGTGTGAACAGACCCTCTCAAGCCTGAAGCCAAACCTAAACCGAACCTTTGCGGAAAAGATGGAATTGCTGAAAATGGAGACAATTTGCATTGTTATTGCGTGTCAGCCCATTACACCATAAGTGCCATTCTTCGAAAGAAAAACAAGTCATAAACCCAATATCTAACTATGCCCCAAAGCCATGCATGGATACACAACATGTGGCATTCCAGATGTTTCTTTGTTTTTATTCAATTTATAGGGCCACTCAATTGACTAGTGATTCAAGGCAACTTACAAGAGGGTTAAAAGC
Source organism: Python bivittatus (assembly GCF_059951505.1). Lineage (NCBI taxonomy): Eukaryota > Metazoa > Chordata > Lepidosauria > Squamata > Pythonidae > Python > Python bivittatus. Next base: position 45,954,003 of record NW_028277058.1, read on the forward strand.
ACTGATTGTCAAGGCAATAAAACAATAAAACAATAACCACATTAGGGGAAATAAAAACTTAAAACACAGATATTTCAGTGGGTTCACAAATTGCTCCAGACAATGCCTGTCAGAAAAGCCAGATTTTTAAAGCCTTCCTAAAGAATAGCAAGGTTGTAGACATGTAGACCTGTGGACTTTGATGGGGGTGGGGTGTGGGATGCTGCCAAGCCAGAACTCCCAGAAGCCTCAGACAGCATGATCAGTACTAAGGGAGGGCCCCACATTGCTTTTGGTTATAAAACGTATTTTCTCTGGGTACTGAATTAACCTATGATTATTTAATTAACCCATATTTAATCATCTATGTGGATTAGCGCAATACCCTAAATCATATATTACTATTTTTTTAGATATGATACCCAACTATGGGTTTATGGTAGGACCTGGTGGAAGTTTTGCCACTGTGCGGGGATTTACTACTGAGAAGGGTGGGTTTTCAGAAGTATGAGGTATATTTACCTCTATTAGTGTGAGGTGGGTTGGGCTAGTGTTTGAAGAGAGGTCAGAGATAGAAAGGCAATGTTGTAGGTTGAAAGAGTGGAAATTGTGAACGGAGGAGTGAAGATCTATAGAAGATTTGCTGAATCAAAGAAAGAATACACTATCTGAAGTAGTACCTGAAGGAGAAACTAGAGTTGAGAGAAGTAAGATCATTAGTGGTGGTATGAGAGACAGTGTGAGGCATGCTGGTGCAGTGGTGGAGTGGGTAGGGAGATGGCAGAGGCAATGACATGTCTTTCACCTTTGTCACTGTGGCTACAGTGGTACCTTGGTTCACAAACTTAATCCGTTCCACAATTCTGGTCGCGAGCCGAATTGGTCGCAAACCGAATCAAATTTTCCCATAAGGTTCAATGTAAATAAGGTTAATCCATTCTGACCCCTACGAATGTGGTCGCCAACCGAATTGGTCGCCAACCGAATCAAATTTTCCCATAAGGTTCAATGTAAACAAGGTTAATCTGTTCTGAACCATATGTATTTTTTTTTAACCACAAAAATATGAAACAAAGTACAGTACAGTACAGTATGAAGAGAGAGAACATTAACCTAGCTTGAAGCGACACCAAAAAGCTTCACAGCAAGTGTCTGTCTGCGACCGCAATCTCGCCTAGAGGAAGCCATGACCATGTGTCAGAGCAGGGAAGATGGCCGCGGGTTGTGTTCATCACCCGATGCGGAGTTTGCAAACGGAAGCAAATTTTTGCGAACGCTGCTGTTCGCGAACCGAATTGTTTGTGAACAGAAGTGTTCGTGAACTGAGATATTACTGTACCATTTTTGTCAAAAGTTGTCCTCCTGGATTTCAGGTATTTCAGCAGCCAAAAGTCCAAGACAGGGAAGAGGATGATCCTATGTTACACCTTGGCAGTTTCCAAATGCCCTGTCCCTCAAGTCACCAGTTATGTCCACTTGTATTGGAAACTGAGATGTAGTGACAACCTAGGGATAACATTAGCATACTGTCCACCTTGTTGCTCAACAGTATCCCTTCCATAGCATCCTGATCACATCACAAGTCTGTTAGTAGATTTTCTCTAGCTGTTGGTGCTGGGGGATTTCAATCTCCAAATTTTGAGTCTGCAGTTTGGGTTCATGTTCTCTATGGCATCCATGGCCATGCCCCAAGTGATCACAGTCCTGACTCATACAGGGGGATCACATGTTACCCCTGCTTTTTTACACCTTAGAGCACATGGTATAATTTGAAGATGGAGGCCATTGTCATCAATTCATGATCAGATCGTGTGTTTCCATGTGTCTCATCATTTCCCAGTTTTGGGGAAATAATAAGATGTGCTGTTCTTATTAGACCTATTTGATACTATTGACTGATTGAGAAGTTTGGGAGTTGGAGGCATGGTTTCATGGTGGTTACCATGCTCAACAGATTCCAGAGGCCCAGTTCAGCCTGGACTAGAGACAGCAGCACCCTCATTGGAGTCTTCTATGGAAGCCAGAGGCAGCACTGGCAACTTTTATAATACCATTCCAGGGGTTGTAATTATGTTTTAAAGCAAAGGGAAAAACAGGAATCTGGAGCATTGAACTATAAAACTAGAGTATAGAAATAAGTATATAACCTAAGAAATAGATTTACAAAATAAGTACAAGTACCAGCTATAGAACAGAAACAAAATACTATATTTAATATATTATTATATTTATGTACAAAATAAATATAAGAGTAATAAGACAAAAGGAACCAGGTTTAAGAAACTAAGGAGAGAAATAATAGTTAATAGATTTAAGTTAACTGGTAGGATAAGAAACCTCTTACAGTATAGGAACTATGGAAAATAAAGACTCATAAGGTTAATCACAAACTTGCTAGTGTTTCATTTTCTAAGAAAATGCTAATTTACTATTTAAGTAATAGACTGCACCAAATCTGGGGGTTAAACATCTGTCCTCTGTGTAGGTGTTGTGTCATCTGCAAAAGAAGCCACAACAAATGCCTGTCTGAAGCAGAGATATAAATGGGATACAATGAATGTGTGCATACATACAATTGCATATTAACACCCTTTCAAACTTCTCTTTAAACAGCATCTGCATTCTACCTAGAAAAATAAATTATTTGGAATAACAATTTTAGAGCTAAGGGGAAAAACTAAATTTCTAAAATTAAAGAGAAAGAATGAAGAAAGAATTAAAACATTTAGACACAGGATTTCCTTATTTAGTTAAGTAGTGAACATCTTTCCAAAGTGAGATAGCAAGTTTGCAGAAATGCACAGCTTGCTCGGTAAAGAGGAAGACAGCAAAATACCAGACATGGTATTTTGTTGTTTGGCACTTTAGATTCTTAACAGTTGTGCTTGAAAATGCTCTGGGTGGCAGAGGGCTCCAGTTTCTGGGTTGCTGGTAAAAATAGCTGCTTTAGGTTGGCTTGGTGGTTCTCTAGAGGCATTTGTCTTTATGAATAATGCACTGGGTTGCTGGAATTTCTCTTAAAATGTGCCCGGAGGAGGATCACTGAATTGTCATGAATCTCCAAATCCCATAGACCCAGCTCTACATTGCAAATCCCTTTTCTTGATTCCTGCCATCCAAATGCATACAGCCTTCCTTCTCGCTCAACCAGGTTCTAGCGGATTTCAAACTGGAAATTTTGAAAACTAGTCATCAGGTTTTTAGAACAACCCATTCTTTAGAATTAGCTCCTTTTGAGCATAATGGGCTTTCAGATTGGGGTTTCAGGTGCTAAATTCAGGACCTGGCTCTGTGACTGATCATAAACTGTGTGGCAGAGTAAATGCTTCCCAATTCTCTGATTTGTAAAAGAGTTGCTGGCTTTTCTGGCTGGTGTGTAAGTTTTGCATGGCCAAGAGAAAATGTTCTCCTTTCATAGGGCAGGGATAATGTGGGCTTGCAGCTGAAGATCCATCATGCCACAGTTTCATCAGAAGATGCCGTCTTCAGCTGTTGCAGCAAGTAGTCCTGCAATCTTGTATTGCAGAGTGAAAGTCCACCAGTGAGGAAGAGTGCCTATCCACACTGGTTGTGTTCATAGCATACATAAACAGATAGATCAGGACCAGCAGATGCATGTGCAGAAATGCTAATTTTGATTAATGTTAAACGTGATCAGTATTATTGGTTGGTGGGTTATCATGTTGTGTGAACCTGGGTGGTTCAGTGTGTTGTACAAACCCCCAGATTGGGTTCATTCTGTAACACTGTCAAGCATATTGTATGAACAATATAATATCGGCACTATGACCCTGACCATTATTTTTTCTACTGGATCCAGACCCTGACTGTGTTATTAGCCTCCTGTTTGCTATCCTTCAGGATTAAGTTTCTTCATTGTCCAGTGGAAATGTTCAGTTTTAGGGTATATTTATTTTATTCAATGTATATAGCTGCCCATCTCACATAAGTGACTCTAGAGTTCCCATTCTGACAATCCTGCATGTTCAGGGTTGGCTCAGATGGTCGTTGCCCTTCTCCCCCACAAACATACAGACCTGTGCCTACTCCATGGTCTGGACAAATTGGGTACAAACATTACAGTGTTCTCAGCTAAATTTATCATAGTGACTTTCCCCCCTTGCTGCTTCTGGTCTTTTCAGATGCAAGGCTAATTGCCTCTACCCATCTTGCTGTGATAGCAATTCTACTGAGGCACACTTTAAAAGATGCAATCCAAAAGATGTTCACTTGTAATTATAAAGTGGATAATTGTGTGCTGTTTCTTTCTGAATTTCAGTAATTGCAAGTATCCAGGCTTAGCTGTCTCCCATGCTGCTGATTGGCTACAAGGGGTAGCAGTGGGACTAAACTTTATAGAAAAGTCATGGAGAGCTCATTCTCATAAGCACTTAGGCAAAGTTAATAACTCACAATACGTTTTTCCCTTCATTTGGTCCCCCAGACGGTACAACAAAGTAAAAATGGTACAGATGAAGAGTTGACAAATATGGTTTGTGAGGGACAGAAGCTACTTTTAACATCAGTCCTTCCCCCTTTCGCTTATTTTTTGAGTGGGTAGGGATTATTTAATTTAGGCAGTTGGATTAAACCGTCATCCATCAATGCCATATGCTAGAAATGCTTGATAAGAGATTGAATAATTTGACTATCTAGGCCAGTGTTTCTCAACCTTGGCAACTTTAAGACGATGGACTTCAACTCCCAGAATTCCCCAGCCAGCTACTCTGGCTAGGGAATCCTGGGAGTTGAGGTCCACAGGTCTTAAAGTTGCCAAGGTTGAGAAACAATGATCTAGACCAATACTGTATGGCAGCAGTGGATTTTCATAGCCTTTTCTGAATTGTTTTAGCTGAAAGCGTCAGGGATTAAAGCTCACACTTCCTGCCATGAAGACATGAGCTTTGCCACTAAACTATAGATTTTCTGCTTGATGGTGTCCCTGATCTAATCCACCCCCTTGCCTACTGCTAAAATGCCAGATTGTATGAACCTTTGGCCTAAACTACAAATGCAATTATTTTGTTATTTTCTGGCTTTATCTTGAGCCGGCTCAAGAGAGAGACTGACTTTTCAGCTCCACGGTGGGATTGAAAGACCTTGGAATGGGGAAGACAGAACTGATGGCAACTGGATTTTTAAATTTTATCCTCAAGACTGCGGAAAAAGGGAAGGCAAAGATTTCAGGACAGCTTTGGGAGGGAAATCCAAGGCTATAACAATACACCATCCAGTTCCATCTATGTATTAGCCACCTTCTATTCTTTCTACATTTGCCATTTGTTATTCTTGTTACATGGGACTTAAAATGAGAACTAACTTTGTAACAATAATATTGCTCAAACTGCTTAAGAATAGGATCGTTATATTTGCTTTCCTTTTTCTATTTTTAGGGCTATATCTAACAACATTTGTGTGTGTCTGTGTGTATTTGAATATAGTGAGAGCTATGTTGCCAACAGTATGTTATGCTACTTCTAATCTTGGTTTGGCAGTTTTACTGTTAGTTCAAGATGCAGAGTGGGCGAAAGTCTTGCTGATGCTGCCAGGTATGTTTGTTAGGGTAAAATGAACAATGCTAAAAATTGTCTATCTTGGATCTAAATGTTCTGATTGAATAGGTTTAAGGTGGTAGCTTGTGTGATTTGGGTTCTACATTTTTACAGCTTGCCATCCCATTTCATCTTGCTAATACCTCTGCAGAAATTCCAATAAGTACACTGAAGTCTTTTTTTTTTTTTAACTAAAGAAACCAAACAATAAAACTGCTTGGTTTCTGTTTACTTGTAGGTCTCCTGTTTCTTCAGAAGATCAAGGTAAGAATCCATTTTCATAAATTCCTACACTGAATTTAAAATTGATTCTGGTGGGAAGGGGGCAGTAAAGCTATATCTGAAGAAGAATTTGGGGTATAGAAATAAGTAAATTTTGATGTAGACATGAATATAGCTCCTCTGTGATTTCAGTTAAATATATATAGTCTATCCTGTTTTGTAGAAAAGCCACGAGTGTGCTTCAGTTCTGTGATAAATCTGGTTCAATAAACTTGCATTTTGCTGAAGTAACATTGTTTGGAATATAACTTATGTTATTCATTACTATTAATCCTTGGTCTGTAGGGAAAAATGGGATGATAATAATGATTGTGAGCATTTATATTTCATTTTAGAAGGTTTATCCTCATTCTCAATCATCTCTACAATGCTTCACAAGTCACAGAGGCATTATTTCCCCATCCTGCAAGACAGCAATTGTACGAATGGGGTGGTTAGGGGCTCAGAATAATGTGGTTTGCCTAAAGCTGTCTTGGACATAAGACCTTTGAAGTGTGATTTCATAACGTTAAGAGAGCACATACTGTTCTCTTCCATCTTTCCACTGCTGAGTGATATGTTTATTTCACTAGATCCTTGCCAAAACCTTGCCTCTTATTCCCATGCTTCAGAGGAAACATTACATTTAATAGTCTGTCCTGGATACCCATATCAAGCAGCTTGTCCATGGACATTGATTCACTGCTTGGTGTTACAGGATTTCCTTACTTTATCTTATTACTTTCTCGTTTTATCTATTAATTGAGTGTCAGATGACAGATAAAGCACTTCCTTGTGCTCTTCTTGATTTTAATCCTCAATAACTGTCCGAACTATCTATTTTTCTTTTTTACTTTCACTATTTTCTTCCTCTGCACAAACTCCTTTCATGTTCCATTTACCACCTGTGCCACTGTGACCAGGGACCTACACTACAGCTTGATCAATATCCTTAACCACTCCAGAACTATAAAAGCAATTTATGAGCTTACTTTGAAAGAAAGAATCAAAGCTGTAACCACTCTTCACGTATCATATCAAGGACATTAAAAGCTTCTGCTTAATGATGGTGAAATAGCTGGTCCAGGAAACACACTATAGTACCACAGAGGAGCACCCTTAAAAGGCAAGAGCAAGAACTGAGATTTCTCTTTCTGATATCAGAATAACTGGTACTGATGCTTTAAAAACTGCAGTTTTCAGGAGAAGAATTTATATCAGCATAGCCTTGCCTCAGGGTGTTCTATAAGTGACTTGATGGCCTTCACTGGCTACTAAGGAATGTACCAGCCTTAACTGGCCACTATACTAGTCTGATCTCCTCCTCCTCCTATTACTTTAAGGCTCCCATTCCAGCAATGCTTCAGAAAAATCCTGTTGTATCAACATTCCTCTGCTATCTGTCAGGCACTTTGGCAGCTACCTAAAACTGAAAGTGATTCTTTTCCAAGCATAAGTCTCACAGAGAATGTCTCATTAGCAAGACTTACCAAGTTGGAAGGATAGGGGGGTTACAAACCTTCCAGCAACTGAATTTTTGCCATTTAGAACCAATATTTCCCCATGTACAATTTCTTTTCTGACAGCCTTCCTGTGATCTAGCAAGGATATAGGTATTTTCATTGATAATGGAGAAGCTTGTAGCTGGCTGTTTACATAACAATCTCCTGAATCTTTATCAGTCTGGGCACTGACTGTTACACCATCCTACCAAACCCTGACCATGGATGTGGCTGAGTTTTGGGGGTGATTCACCCTGGTTCCTATTCATATTTTCAATCTTCCTGCACTTAGAGATTACCCTATGGATAGGTCAGACTGGCAGATATTATAGCTCCATGCCTATGAGACTCTGTTCCACTTGAAATGAATTATGCACCATTACTGCATATGTTTAAGTAGTTTTAAGTAGTTACTTAATGACATTTGCTTTTTATTGAATAACATTCTTTACTGGATACAGTATCTGGTTTATGGTACATGCTGGGCTGAAGATGGCTTCTAATTACTATCAATTTTTAGATGTTTGTATCAATTGTAGTTTTTATTTTATGTTGTGCCTTTATGTTTTGGAAGACTTCTTGAGAGTATTTGAGTATAAAAGGCTGACAACCATTTTTTAAATCTTATGTAGCTTTTTTACTAAACATTTTTCTCCCTTGATTCAAGGTGAAACTACAAGTTATGTTGAATAGGAAGGATAAATCTAAGCAGCTGTTTTTTTGTTTTACTTGAATCCACCTTGAGACACTTGATGTGGGAGGTTTTAAGCTTGTCCTTCTCAGCCTTAATAATAAAAAGATTGCTGCTCCTTGAATAAAATGATGGCTATAGGTAAACAACACTAATAATTTTTTTGTTAATATTTTTTAAAATCTGCCCCGAGCATCTATAATAGACTTGGTCAGTGTTTTGTAAATGTTTTTTTTCTCTCAGGACCCTTTCTCACTTTTAAACATTATGGAGGACCCCAAAAGAGCTTTTGTTTGTATGGGTTATATTTATTGATATTTACTGTTTTAAAAATTAAAATCGACTCATTTGCTGCTGCTGCTGCTTCTCACCATTGTTTGCTGGGATCTTAATATTATACTATTTTTCAGCATAAGCTGACAAATAATTCTGAATTCATGGACTTCTGAGAGAGTCTTGGTGGACCACCAGGGTCCTAAGACCACACTTTAAGAAACATTGGACTAGTCTATTATGGGCTGGACAATGTTATTTATTACAGTTCTACTCAATCCTTTTTATGAACAGCTTAGGACAGCCAATTATACTTCCCAAACTGAGGGAAGTTGGTAGCTGGTCCCTAGTCTCATGTGATTCATTTTCACTAAAGATGCTGAGGAATTAAAGCCAAGTCATGGGATCTATCATTAAACTATCACTGAGCTATAGTCTCTTTATAGTTCTTACCTGACCAAGTTAATCACCTTGTCCTCCTTTCAAGTAATTCTCTCAAGAATTACTGTCTCTGCATGTATTATTATTATTATTATTATTATTATTATTATTACTACTACTACTATTATATTTGATGAACATTTGCAATTCAGTGGAATTGCTTCCTATGATTAGAAAGATAAATAGTTCCAACCATTTACTGGACTTGTTATAATATTAGCTTACAGCTTATACCACATTCTTCAATATTCCCCTTTTTTGTACTCCATTGTTGGCAAAAGTTACTTTCTTATATCAAGCCATGCCAGTAACTTGCTTAACACAGTATAATCTGCAATGCAGGTCTTTCCTTCTGCAGTTTATACAAGTCAACACACAGCCCTTCCTAGGATGTACTTTCCTTTGCAGTCGGAATGTACAGCTGATTTGCATCCAGGTTGCAGCTTCCTCTTTTCAGAGTCAGTGACAAAAAGGAGAGAAGATAAAATTCCTGCATTGATTGCAATTCCTTGGGGTCTTTGCTGACAAAGAAACAAGTGTGAAACTCTCTACATGAGTAGAAGCCACCTGTGGTATTCTGAGCAGTGAATAAGGGGCTGCACAGCCTGAGAGCTAGAAGGAAAAGTTCAACACGGAAGAGTGTAACTTATTGCTTCAGACTCTGTAGTCTGGGGAGGAATGGGTCAGGGTCAGAAACATCACTACAAATATTGTAAAAAAAATGGTTTATCTCCCTGAAATATGACATCCCCTTCAGTTGCTTTCTCAGTTTCCTGCCTCCATGCTTTGGCTTATTATTCTGATGGTCTGTTCATATATAGTATACATAGAACCACAGATGTTTGGGTGAATGTCTGTAAAGGAAAAAAGGGGAGTGGGCAGAAGCATACAAACCAACCTAATTCCTTTCTCTTTAAGAATAATTTTATTAAAGATTACAATTTACAACAATAAAAACTAGTACAAACTAAAAAAAATGAAAAATAAAAAATAGAAGGTGCAGAAAAGAAGGAAAAAAGAAAAAATAGAAAAGAAAAAAGAAGAATATAGTAAAGAAAAAGAAGAGAAATATATGAAGAGGTGACTGTCCCCTTCATCACAAGTATAAACGATTGTAGTAACTTATCACCTTCTCTTAAAATACTACAAATGATCTCTTCTTCTCATATCCCATCTGTTATCTATAAACAAATCCATAAAGCCTCATCATTTCAGTCCTGATGTCAGCAAAAGTCCATTAAAGGTTAGCAGAGATAACAACTTATCCATTTTAACTTTGATCAAATAAACCAACTTTATATTCATTCCTTTTACTTCTAACCATCTTGATTTTTAGTCCCTTCAAATAATGTCCTAGAACTTGATTTCTTTCTTTTTTTCTTTATCTCTTCTCACAATATTCTTCAAAACTTTAACAAACCTCTTTTGTAAAGCCAATATAGGAAAATTATCCAGGTCACTCTCTTGGATTGTTATTTGTATATCTGTTTTAATTATTAAGACATCAGCCAGTTTCTTTTGTATGTCCAGTGTAACATCTTTTTCCATGTCATTCTTGTGGCCTGTCATTTTGAAATCCACTTTCAAATCAGTTTCAATCATGCCAGGTAATACTCGTTCCCCTTCCATAACATCTTTTAAATACAGTCTATCTATAGATGCAGACACTCTTAAAATTAACTTCTGGGTCCATTGTTCAAAAATATCCTTTAATATGTCCAATGTTAAAATATTTTGCTTCATTCTGTATTTGCAACTCAAGTTTGAATGTTCTTCTCCTTTAATTGTAATCTTTAGTTCCTTCTAGTTCCCTCTAGTGTCCAATTTTTAAAGTCTTATTATGTTTTCTTTTTTCTTTAAAGAATTAAAAACAAAAGCATTTTCCCATGGGAAGGATTCTTTATAATTAATTTAAAAATCTTATTTCAATTTTATCTGGACCCTTGGTCTGTTTGTAACTTTCTAAAACCAAAGTTTTAATCACCCTTTTGCTGTTTATTCCAGAAAAAAAATTAAGTCCTTAAACTTGTATTTAAAACTTCTGCTGAGGATTGAAGGAAACTCACCTGGTGCTGTAAAAAGGTTCCTAATAGCTGAAAAGCAGTTAATAGGCAATATCTGAAAGTGATTAGAAAAGGAAGTATGTGAACCCAGTGTCCTTTCAAAAGCGCCAACCTCAGTTTGAATAAGATAGCTATTCCCAAGTCTCTCAGAGCTCTAAACCGGCCAGAGACCACCGTCTTGTAGTCTCCTAGCAAGGAGCAAGTATCTCGAGCACTTGTGGGCAATCTCAAGTCTTCTCCTTGTCTGGAGAGGAATTATAAAGAGCCGGTCTACTCACTGGTTCAGCTGTGGTTGTTGGCTCCATCTTCAGTTCATCATTTCTTCCCTGGAAGTCCACAAACCAACCTAATTCCACCGTGCCTCCTCATGTGCTGGTTCTATTTCTAAGCTTAGAGTATTCAGCCTGCATACTTGAGAGTCTCTACACTGTTAGGGACCTGATGTCATTTTATTAAACATGAAAGGGATGTAATTGAACCTAGCTTGTGTGGAGATTTGGATTTGAAAATAATTCCTCCAGAATGTGCTGGAAGCAGATTTAGGTATTTCATTCTGGCAAATCCACAGTGGAATGAATGCTAGCTAGTACAAAATCTAGCTAATATTTGTCCATCCATCCATCCACCCGTCCATGGCAGGAGCAGACAGTGGTTGTGCTTAATTTCACACATTTTAGAAAGTAGCTTAGAAACAGCAGACACTGTTGGGATACATGAATTTGCAATCTAATGCAGTATATTAGATTAGGTTTGATTTCATGCAGCTGCTTAAAACATAAAACATTTTAGCTTAATTTTGTGGCATTTAGATGAAAAGAAGTTACTGATTAAACTGCCTCTTTCTTTTAAAATTCATTGCTTTGAAGAGGAATGGGTGGTTCCATACAACTTCAAATGAAAAGCCGCTAAACTTTGGGAAGGTAACATGGAAACCATTCAAATAGCAATTGAATTATGTTTCTAAATGTGTTCTATAGTAGAAGCTGAGAGAGCACCAGGAGAAATTTCTGCCCACAGGTTTTTATTTTGATTAATTAAACACTTTGGGAAGAAAGAGCTCACATATTCTTTTTGGAAAGAACATTCAGGGCAGGCTCCCATTGGGGATGAAATTGCTTGAGATGAGACCCTGAGCTTTCAACTCCTTTCTTACCTCCTCAGCTCAGGAAAGGGCTAAAATGGCTCAGAAAGAATTTTGCTGGTAGGAGGCCATAAGGAGGCCACCTGTGGCTTTTTTACTCTTAGATCCAGATCACATGCATCTTTAGAAATATCCCATTCCTCACACTGTATGCCAAAATGTATACAGATGCTTAAAATCCTTACAAGTGATAAAGTCATCACGACATGACTCAGTTACCTATGGTGACTCTTTTAAGTCTTTTCAGACTTGCTTGGTATGTTTCACATCTGTACCCTTTTTTTAGGGGGGTCTTTTCTTCTTTTTTCCATTTTCTCTCTCTTTTTCACCCACATTCTTAATTACCGCAAAACAAAACAGTGCTGCTAGTGCAACCACATCAGGTCACATTTCAGAGCCAACCCACAAGCTATGGATATGAAAGATAGTGAGGAAGTCATTGGAAAGAAAATGTTTTGCCATTGCCAGCATTTGTTTGTACAGTTGCACTCTACTGTTGTTGGATCTGCTCTAGGAGATGGTCTCAGACTAAGCCAAAAGAGCTTAGAGACACCATCCATTGCAAAACCTCAGGAAGGTAAGGGAGAAGTAGTAAATGCAAGTGTTACTTCTCTCTCTCTCTTTTGAATGCTGTCTACAGATGGCTTCATTGCCTGCCTCATCTTCTGAACCACTGGTAGTTCAAAATTTCATAAAACTAGAGTTTGGTTTACGTTGCATTGTTGAATAAACCACAACTTCTCAGGGTTGACACATTACACTAAGCTACAACCAAGAAAATACTTTAGGGCTTCTATGTGTGAATCCAGGTGTTTAAATGCAGAGTTCCCTCTGAACTAAAGTGTGGTTAATTTGGGACTTCACTTCTGTTGTGTGCTCAGTCACTTTGTGCTAGAGATTTTTTCCTGAAAACCTCTCTATGCTTGGGTTCTCATTCTAAGTAGCACATCTTAATTTCCATACAGATTGCATATACACATACATACTGTATATATCATTCATTCAAGTTAAAATAAATGCCAATGTTGGTGGAGTAAATGAAATTTCACCAACTTCTTGCCTTAACAGTGAGGTCTCTTCACAATAAAATATCCAAAAGTCCATTATCTTGTGAGTTGCTGAAAGAACCAACTTGATTTTAAGTTGCTTTAAATTTCAAGGCAAACTCCCTTGATTTGCAGGTTCTGGAACAATGTACATCTTGGAATATTATTATAGTTTGGATTTCAGATTTTTATGAATGTTGTCATATAGTTCTTGGTTTAAAAATGTATTTTAACTTTTTAGGATAAAATACATTTAAAAATTATGCAGATAAAATGCACTAGAAATACTCTTCAAATATGCATTTAAATACAACTTTGTGCAATTTTTAATGGTTTTTACAAAAATGCAAATAAATATAGAAATTTAGAATTGACTCATGGATACAGAATTGACTCATGGATGAAGGTAACCAAAATTAGCCTTCCCCATCCATTCCTGTCTGTCTTGAGCAAAAGGAAAGAGGGAGTCCCATATTTAAGCAACTTTCCTTAGTATGCATTTTCATGTTTCAATTATAAATTCATAATTTAATGAATTGTTTTATCTTTGAATACAGATTAAGTAAAGAGATTTGTATTTCCTTTTCATGTTATCCATCTTGAATAGTTCATTAGCTGAAAAATGGGATAGAAATACAATGAGCAAACAATTGTTAAAACCAAGAAGGTTAAGGAGGCCTTTAAATTAAGAAAAGGCAGGAATCTGGCTATTGAAGTAGAGGAGTTCTGAATGATCAAGAGATCATGTATTTAGGTATGGAGGTCTGAACTTTTATAACTTTTACCCTAAACATTTATTTTAAAATACATCTTTCCATCATAGTTTTTCTCTCACCAATGTAACATTTTTTTTTCAGAGAATGATATAGAATCCATGGGTCTCTATACTCTCCTCCTATTCTTTGCTTTCAAATTCACATCATTATCTACATAGTCTTCTCCAACTTGGCATCTTCTAGAAGTGCTGAACAGAAAGCTGTATTTCCACTTCCTAATTCCTTCAAAGTATTTTGAAGCTGGCTAGGTTTGTCTTCTCTTCTGTCAACCTTGGCTGAAAATGGCTGGCAAAGCTATGAGCCACCTGTGCTGCCTTTAGTGAACCAGTAGCAAATTCATCGTTTAGTCACTGTTCTTCCTAATGGCTGAATTATGGCAACTCTTGGAATAACTAAAATCATGTTACCCATGTTCCATGCAGAAAGGAGAAAAAATACTCTGCCCCAGATGCTGTGTGCATCTGTCTGTTTTGTAGGCAACTTGAGGGAAGAGCTGACTAGATGTCATTCTTCCTGTATTAAAGACTGTGATGATGGTATGACCCCATAGTTTGACACCCAAGGGTTTTTCCTAATAGTTGTAACCATGATTGTATGTTGTATTATGAGCCCTCTATGTGTATATGCATATTGCGTGAGAGAAGGGCTTGTTTGAGCCCAGAGGCTGAAAGATAGATGAAGCATGAATTTGGTGCATGCATCACATGTAGGAGTTGTTTTGGTTCTGCAATTCAAATGTGGAAATTGTGAAACTGATTAGATGGATTAAAATCAGGTTGTCTGTGAAATCTGCTAAAGTCGTCCAATGTCAAGCTATCTGCCCCAAGGACCTCCCACATTGCACAAAACCTATACTTTCTGATCTGAGCTGCACCACATCTGAGACATAAGAAAATTGGCTTGGCTGTTCAAGACAACCTCATGTGGACACAGTGGCATGGCTCCAGTGCCAGACTGGCTCCAGTGCCATGTGAGGAGGAGATCCTATAACTCCTGGAATTCCTAGTCAGCCCAAGCTGGCTGGGAATTCACAGCACTGTAATCCAAGGTATATGGAAAGCACCAGGCTGAGCTAAATTAACATTCACACAGTGAGAGACAAAGAAAGGAGGACAAAGGAAGGAAAAAAATAGATCTGTAAAGCTTTCTTTTTCTTTTAAAATATGAAGTCTATTTTAGCTTCTTTTGTATTCTATTTTCATGTAAGTTATCAGATATATTTTTTTAATAAAAAGAAGCTGTGCCATTTGAATAAAATGGTTGCATATTCCAGATGACAGATAAAGCCCAATTTAGACTTGAACCCTGTATTTATTTAAATGGAAATAAATCCAATTTAACTTAATGGAGTTTATTTCTGAGGTGACACATATTGCATTCCATAGTTAAACCCTTATTGGATTCTTAATTTTCCCATTCTAGATGTTTTCTGCCTTAGTAATGTTCTTCTGATTGAAAATATTAGCCAGTACTTTGCTCTATCCCTTCTTTATTTCATCTGCTTTCATTGAAAAACTCTACAAGAACAAAGAAAAATGTTCCATTTATCAGACCTAGAACTGTAGGACACTGTTTTTTTTCTAAGAATAGAAATGCAATTTGATTTACTGTCAAAAAACAGTGTCTTATATTCAGAGATTATAAATTGTCATCCCCAAAAGTGTCACTACTATTATCAGTTCAGTTATGATGAATATTAACAGTTAACAGCATTAAGAACAATTCTTAATCATGTTAATTATAAAACATTATTAATTCAGTTTTATACTTAATTTGGGTCCTGCTGTCACTTTTTTTTTCTTGTTACCTACCACGTATGTAATTTTTAGATATTTCACTGTTTGTTTTTAATGTTAAATTCTGGCAAAGCTTAAAACGCATTTAGAATCTGAATCTGAATTGGAATCTGAATCTGAATTGGAATCTGAATCTGAATTGGAATCTGAATCTGAACAATCTGAATTTGAATATCATGGGTGGCCAAGAAAACAAACAAATGGATCATCAGACAAATCAACCAGGTTTCTCACTGGATGACCAGCTCAAATTATCCTACTTTGGACACATTATGTAAAGACCTGGGTCTCTGGAGAAGTCCACAATGCTCAGAAAGAAGAAGATGGCCAGCAGCAAGATGGATGGTCCCAGTTACAGTGGCAAAAGATGCACTTTTGGAAGACCTGAAGAACCTTGTTGGGGACAGATTGTAATGGAGAAAATCTACTGTATCTATGTGATCATTAAGAGTTGACATCCATTTGCTGGCACGTCATCAATCAATTTCAATTAATTAAACTGAAGAAATGTGGTTAAACATGCTGGGAAATTAGAGCATGTAGCATGGTGTGGTATATCTAGATTGACTATATATATCTATCGATATCTATCGATATATATTTGCATTTTTTTCCATCTGCATCTTTCTATTCAATTCTCAAGACTTCCTCAATAATAGGATTTGAAGTAAAGGAGCAGCAGTAGGAATGGAGTTATGAGAACTAAAAATTATCTATTTTTCTATATATCTATGCTTCTTTTTCCTCATTTTTAAATGGAAGGAATGATTTACCCATGTTTCTTTCTTCTAGAAAAGCTGAGACTTTGAATACTGCAGAGGATGCAAACAGTGTTTTTAAGCTAATGTACAAATGAACATGTCAGGAATCTTGGAATGCTGAAGCAATTGTGGATTGGGGAATACTGGAAAAGAAATTAATAATGTGTTTGTTAATAAATGTTCTAGCAGGGGGTAGCACCTGGCTGATATCCTTTGCACTGAGCCAGGTCTGGTTAAGACTTGAATGCAAGACTTTGCATATTTTGCTTATGAGGTAGAGAATTTCAAATTAGTATTTTTATATTAAAATGCAGATACAGCAACTTTCTATTCCATCCCAGATGATATATTTATAGAACTTCTTGGAACCACAACTGTTATCATCATGCATGATTTGTCTAGTTTTTTAAAAGTTTTTTTCTGTAATAAGAAAGTCTTCCTCACAAAGACACTTGGATAAAGTTTATTGTTTCCAGTTAAACTTGGTTGTAACAGAGTGAACTAATAATATAATGGGCAATGAATAGAAAAGCTCTTCCATTTAGTGAATAAGCCACTTTGAAACTGTTCTTCAAAGCTATGGAATGCAATGCTTAAAAAATGCACATCTTTTGAGCATCACTTTCTTATAATCCACAGTAAACAGAATGTATTATTTCTGTACAATATTGGTTACAGTTGTACTAACAGTTATACAAGAGAAAGTCTGTTTGTTCATAAGGGCAGTTATGCAAAGTTTACTAATGGACTGGCAGGAGGGCATTCAAGGCAAAAAGCAAAAAAGAGGTTGAAAGATGTAGAGAACGCAAGTTGTTTCTTTCATAGTCCAGGACTACCAAATAAGAAAATGGATATCTATTGATATTCTTACCAGTTCAAGAAAATGCATTGCCAGTGAAGTGTTTTCACCAGTTAGCTGAATGGAAAGAAGACTTAGATCTGCATTTCTGTCAGTCTTGAGATGGGGATGCGGAGAAGGTTCATCAAGAGCAAATCCACTTTACCTTATCAAAGAGCAATAAAACATTTCTATTTCTTACTGTGAATGCTCATCCAAGAAAAAGTCAAGGAAACAATTACTTCATTTCAGTGTTTGTCAAATGGAATAATGCTTTGCGACATCTTCAAAGCCCGAGGATACTTTATGGCATGATAAAATGTGTGCATAATTCATGTTTGGTATTGTGCAGCAATAACACTTGTCATCCTCTGAATATATGCATTTTTAAAAGCTGTCTTTTACCCATAATTGCACATTGGGAGCATCAACCAATTTCTTTTCCCTAGAGCTTAGCCAAGATGAAACTACTTACCTCCTTTGTTGAATGCTTTGCATTGAGCAAGAAGTGCACAGGTGAAAGAGGGTTATTGTAAATAAAAGAGGACTACCACAAATAGACACTTGGCAATTTGTTGCAGAAAATTGGGAAAATAACAGCAAACGTTTTATTGGGTATTGTCAATATGAAGTTTGGGGCAACACAAGGTTCAGATTTCACACTTGGACAGCCTTTCTGCTGGACTTTGAAGACGCAGGATAGAAAGAGTA
Organism: Python bivittatus; assembly: GCF_059951505.1. Taxonomy (NCBI): domain Eukaryota; kingdom Metazoa; phylum Chordata; class Lepidosauria; order Squamata; family Pythonidae; genus Python; species Python bivittatus. Next base: position 45,971,834 of record NW_028277058.1, read on the forward strand.
TTGATGCTTTCGAACTTTGGAGTGTTGGAGAAATCTCCTGAGAATGCCATAGATAACCAAAAAAACATAGAAGAAATAAATTCAGAGTTGACTGAAGGCACAAATGACCAGGCTCAAATGATATTTGAAACTGACCTTAATCTTTGGATTGGAAGTATATACAGTGGTACCTCGGGTCACGAACTTAATTCGTTCCGCGACTCTGGTTGCAACCCGAATTGGTTGCGACCCGAATCAAATTTTCCCATAAGGTTCAATGTAAATACGGTTAATCCAGTCTGAACCATATGTATTTTTTTTTTAAAACCACAAAAATATGAAACAAAATACAGTACAGTGCAGTACGAAGAGGGAGAACGCAAACCTTGCTCGAGGCGACTTCTGGCGTGGAGGACAGGAAGGCGGGTGGGGAGGTGGTTATTGCTTGGAGGGAGAGTCCCCCTCCCTACAGGAAGCCACGACCACGTGTCACGGCAGAGAAAATGGCCGCGGATCCTGTTCGTCACCTGATGCGGAGTTCGCGGACGGAAGCAAAACTTTGTGAACGGTGCTGGTCGTGACCCGAATTGGTCGTGAACAGAAGCGTTCGTGACCCGAGGTACCACTGTATATTTTTTCATCCTAGTGTTTTTCCCTCATGTGCAGGGTCCGTTTTTTTCCCCAGATCAACCAAATGTTGATCATTGGTTGCAACAGGAATTGACCAACCAGCTTGTCGCCCGAGCCTGATGTCAGTGGCTGAGAGAGAGTGACTGGCCCAAAGTCACCCAGCCGGCTTTCATGCCTAAGGTGGGACTAGAACTCCCAGTCTCCTGGTTTCTAGCCTGGAGTCTTAACCACTAGACCAAACTGGCTCTCGATTTGGGTTTCAAATGGCTATTTAAAATCAATAAGCACACTACCCCCCCCCCCCACACACACACTAGATTTGGATTTCAGTACCTAGTGTGTTTTTTTAGTGTGCTTATTGATTTTTAAATAGACAGTTTACTTCTTTTTTCTTTTCTTTTTTCTGTGTGGTGCCCTGTGCCTGTGGGGTTGGCTAGGCTCAAAATGTAACGCTGCTCTGATTTTTTTTTTTTTTAATTTCTATACCACCAAGGGATAAAAAACTTTGGATGAAGAGATCTGAACTTGTTTTTGTAAGTAGAAGACAGGGTTATAAAGGTGAAGATGGTAGAACTATATATGGAATTTAATGTGCAAGAAAACATTTTCCCATTTACTATGGGCTAGTGTGCAGCTGCACAGTTTTTTAGCCCTTAAAAACTAAACAACTCACCTAGCGGCATCTGTTTCTCAGTTAAAATGGCTGCTGGATGCTTTTCAAAAGCCCTGCATATATTGGCACAAAATTGCCTTATTGAATCTCTTCTTCTTATAGTTTGGATGTTACATTTTCCAGGCTGCACAAATAAAAGATCAAATATAGAAATGCCACTGAACTCTTAATCAGAAGTCTGATGCAAGCAAATCCTCCTCTTGTTATATACACACAGTTTTTAAGGCCCTCTTGAATAAGACACATTTGTTAATTTTTTGGTTTGGTTCCCCCCCCCCTTTTTTTCCATGTTAGTTGCTCTTGCAGAGATTTTAACATATTTGTAGTGCTATTCCTGGAGTAATAATTAGGTCCTTGTGGAATTCTTTCCATGCAGGTGCCAGCCCAGCCCAGTACTGTAAAAATTCTCTGCCAATTTGTTAGTGCTTATTCATTCTTCAGACTCTAGTTGAGTCAACTGTCTCTACTCAGGGACAAAGCAGGGCTTCTTTTATATCCCTCCAATTATGCAAATCCAACTTTTTTGTTTGTTGATGAGATGAGATGAGATGAGATACCTAAATCTATGAATCTGCTAACATTTTGCTGGGTAAAAAGGAAAGTGAACCATTATGGTTTTGTTTTGTGTGAGCTGCCCAGAGTCCCCCATTGGGGGGAGATGGGTGGGGAGAAATTTAATAAATAATGTATTTTATTTATTTAATAAATAAATAAATAAAATAAATTATAAGGTATGACAGCAGAAGGTTTGCAATTATTTCTACTTTTATTTTTAAAAAGTTTTGGTACCAGCTTATTGCCGTTCTTCCACTGAATAGGAATGTCATCCGTTAAATGGGGATGCCATACCATGATTGGTCAGTGGAGGAAACTGTATTTTTCTTCCAGTATGGTAAGGCCCAGGGAACAATGGCAACTCATAATGCAATATAGTTCCCATTGGAAAAGCTTGAAAGCTTGTGGTCCAATTCAGTTGAAGCATTTGGAAAATTGGGAGCGAAGACAGCTCAGTTTTAAAACCTCTGGTGCTGTGACCCTTCCTAAATTACTAGATTTTGTCCCCTGCCCTTAAGGTTTCAGAAAATTTGTGCAAGGGACATTCTGGAATTCTGGATAGGTGCGTTCTTATACAGTTTATTTGTTCTGTTACTAAAATGGATGGATGAATGGATGGATGGATGGATGGATGGATGGATGGATGGATGACGTGCCATCAAGTTGGTGTTGATTCTAATCGACCACATAGATCAGTGTTTCTCAACCTCAGCAACTTTGAGATGTGCAGACTTAAAATCTGAAGCAAAACTTTGTGTGTAGACTCCTGAGAATATTGTGGATAGCCAATAAAACAAACTTTGATCATTGAACAAATCAACCCAGAGTTCTTACTTGAGGCACAAATGACCAGGCTTAAATTATTCTACTTCAGACACATTATGTGAAGACCCAGCTCTGTGGACAAGGCTCTAATGCTGGGAAAGGTAGAAGAAAAGAAGAGAAGAGGACATCAGCAGCTAGGTGGATAGATTCAGTTACAGTGGTGATGAGTGCACCATTGGGAGGCTTGAAAGAACAGGTTAGGGATAGATTGTCTTGGAGAAAATCTATCTATGTGGTCGCTAGGAGTAAAAAATGACTTGATGGCACATACTCAATCATCAAGAATTAGTGGAATGGCTCAGTTTTCTGCATATTCTCATGCATCCCCCTTCTTTGATGTTGGTGTTATTTTCCAATCCCTAGTCTTCTTCTATATTTGTTGACAGAGAGCTAGTAGCACTGCCTTTTCTCTCATAGCTTTGAACAATTCAGGGGGCATTTCAGTTGCACCTGGTCCGTTCTTATTTGATGGTTGGGCTATTGCTTGTTGTACCTCATGTCTGGAGTTGGTTCTTCTCTCTACAAGTCATTCAGGGATCTTGGGGGGCGGGTGTCAAAAAAGTCAAGATGGCAACTGCATAACCAAAGCCCTCCTTCTTTTTCTTTCATCATCCCCATGACACATAAAATGGGCAGGGCTTCAAACACTCACTTGCAGTCACCATCTTGACTTTTTGACCCCCCACTGTAGACATCTCTGCTGTTATTCTAAACTCCCCCCCTTTTTTTTTTAGTATTGTCATGCATCTTTTTTTAACCTTTTGATTTCTATTATGTCTTCTGTGATTAGTCCTGCATATTCCTACCATAGCTGTAAATTTTCCTGGGATGTTTATTTCCTCTTCCTTGCTATTTTTCTCTATTTATTCATATTCTTGACTGAGATATAGTTCCTTGCCTCTCTCTTTTTCATTGTGGTTGGAGGTTTGCATTCAGGTGACATACATCTTCCTTGCTCAAGGCTTTATTTTATTTTATTTTATTTTATTTTATTTTATTTTATTTTTTTACATCTTTAGCTATCATGAGAGTTTATTCTGAAAACCTCTTGGATCGTTTCCCTCTTGATCTTTGGGCATTTTCCCCCCCTCACTTCAGTCTTTATGATGTCTCTTATCAGTTACTATAGTTTCTTAGGTAAAGTATATGGAATTGTTTTGTTTTGTTTCATTGATCTTATATTTTGACTGTATGTCCTCCAAGTCAAATCTTTGTGCCACAGTTTTTCGTTTTAATTTTCCAAATTTAATCCAAATATTTGACACCAATAATGCATGATCTGTTCTACAATCTGCACCTGGAACTCTCCTGGCTGACTGGATTTTATTCTTCCATCTTCTGTTTCCTATTATGTTTGATTCCAGTGTTGTGCATCCAGTGATGTCCATGTACATATGCTGATTAAAGCAAGCATTGGCAATAAACAATATCTTCTCATTGTAGTGTTTGCTCATACCAAATGTTCTTGTAATTCCAAGTTACTCCATTACTCTAACTTATGCATTTCAGACATCCATTAGTAGCATTCAGGCTCTTTGTTTTGATGCTGCAGAAAAGCATCTCTTGCAATTTGCCACAGAATTGCTCAAAGTCTTCCATTGTTGCATCTGTACTAGGTACATACACAAGTATAGTGTTGATATATATCCACTAATTTTAATAATTATGAGTCTTTGTTTATAGGGTTATAACTGAACAGTTACTTAGAGATGCCATTCTTTAGAGTCCTTACCATTCCATTCCTTCTTACGGTGTCATGCTCTGAATATGTAATCAGTTGCTTTAAAGTGTTCCATCCTGGTCTATTTAAATTCACTTACCCCTAAACTTCCAGTTTAGTATGCTTTATGTCTACTTTGACAATTTCAGGTTTCCTTTGGTTCATACTTCTCAAATTCCATGTTCCAGTTACGTGTGTCCATGTAAGATGAGGAATTTCTCTTTCACTTCTTGCACCATTAGTAACCAGTTGTCCTTGGAGATATGATCTGGTCACTCCAAATCTGACTGAAAGAATTGCATTCTTGTGGTTCTAGCTTTCTGATATTATCATCAGGCACCCAAAATCTTCTAAATGTTTCAGACATATTCATACCATTTTCATGGCATTCTTCTGTTTGACTTTAGAATTGCTTCTCTTAGGTAGGTTAGCTTCCCTCAAACCTACAGAGTGTATATATTGTGGATCACAATTAGCTTCATGCCTCCCTTTTGACTTTACCAAGAAAGGTGATCTAACCCAGAGCTCATGTTTGTAAGATCATTGAAATTACTGAGACCTTCCACTATGTAGGGTGGAAATTCCATCAAATCTAATTTGTCTTTCTAGTTTCAGCACACTGTTATGCTCAGTTTGTTGAAAGAACATCTCACAGGGTTGTGTAGAATTTTTAGATGAGAGGGTAGATTTTCAGCACCAAATTCTTATTTCTGGACTTGTTCCTTTTCTGATTAGTCTGTTTTAATACTTTGCTGGAATTTTTCTGCATTTCCTACCATTGTTTCTTAATTTGATGAAGAACATGCTTTGATTTTTGTTCAGAGCAGAAGAATATTGTAATGAAATTCTCATGGTGGGCTGTGGAATTCATGTACTAATGTCATTTGATGAAGTGGTTAAGAAGTATATAAGTGAATGCCCTATTCCTACAGCATTACAGCCTTCATTCAATCACAAAAGAAGACATAATGAAGTTCCTAATTTTTTCTCAGGGCAGTTGGAAAGCCTACAGAATAATGGGGGGAAATGTAGCAATACATAACAGTAGTTTTTGCCATCTTGGAACAAGAAACTAGGGGGGAAAAAAACTGGAAAAGAAACTCTAAAGAAATTTCTGATAATTCTCCCTGACAATGAGGTAGGAAAACAGATACCTCTTCTGAAACAAATAAAATTTTGATAAATTGAAGGACGGATTTTGGCACAATTTTAGTCTATTTGACATTGTCTGCTAAGAAGAAGTAACAAAGAATTGCACCTTACTTCTTTATACATTCTGAGTGGATTCCTTTTGTGTAAATTCCCAGAGTATGTGATTTATAATTTGATTATTGAATTAATGCTTTTGGCCAGGGATAACTTTAAATTTTTGACATGGCTTAAGAAGAGCTTTGTGTTCTCCAGTCACTTGAATTTTGAACATTCGTTAGTCCAAGAATAAACATAGCTTCAATTTAGATGGGTAATCATCAAGAACCTGGAATAGGTTCAGATAAGGGCAGTAATGATGATCCAGGAACTAGAAACAGCCTATGAAAAGCAACTGAAGAAGCTAGGCACCTTTAGTCTTGAGAACAGAAGACCAGAGAAGATATGATAGCACAATTACTCAAAGAATGTCAGAATATCAAGACCTTTTATTGTTCCAGAGTATAAGAATAATGAGTATAAGTTGTTGGGAAGGCAGATTCCAGTTGAATCTTAGAAAAAAAGTCTTGATAATAAGAATAGTTTGCAAGTAGTTCCCAGATGTGTTCAAGCAAAGGCTGGACAGCTTTCTGTCAGAGAAGCTCTAAATTAGAGACCTCCACTGAGTGAAAGTTGGATTTCATGGTCTAAATGGCTTTTTCCAACAATACAATTCTGTGATTCAGTTGCTATTGTTACTGCAATGTCTGTTTCAACTTTTTGACAAAACCATCCAATTCTGCAGATGCCTCTATTGCTGTAGGTTTTTTTTACACATGCACAGTATTAATGTTTTTGCACCTATGAGCCATTCTGAAAATTAGGGCAAATGGTTAAAAAAGGAGAAAAGTCTCTTTGTCTGTTTCTCACTTGACCTAATGTTAGTTAAATGATCTCTGTGTTTAAGAGACAGAGAATTTCCTTTCTCTCTCTCTCTCTCTCTCTCTTACACAACACACACACACATACATACACACAATGTAGTTTAGGTAGAAGTGAGGCTTTTGTATCCTCACATATTTCTTAATAAATCTAGCTTTTACTTCAAATATAATGAATGTCTATTAGCATTCATTGTTAGCTGGGCCATATCCATACTCTGCACCCAAGGCATATTAAACTATATTATGAGTAATTACCTTTACTTAAGTAGGATGTTCTGCAATGTAATTACTCAGTATTCTTTCTGTACTCAGCTTATGTTCAGGAGCATATTTTCTTACAAGGACTCCTGCGGAATTCAAATCAAACAGTTAATTAAAGCACAAACTAATTTGAGCCTCAAAATGCATTGTTAAAAAGCCTTGGAAGATCATGTCTCTAGAATATCAGCCTCCAGAATATATTCTATTAACATAATCAAGAAAAATGAATGCCTCTTATGTCAATAATAATTATGAATGCTAATAATGTCTCCTTATGTCCTTTGCAGCACTTTTACAGTCAGTAATAGCTGGCGATAATCTAAGAGTAAGTAAAAGAAGCTATTATACTGTATATCATTTTGTGTTGATATGTGTTGATATGTGTGTTACTAACTATGGGTTTTTATACACCATACAGTTACCTCCAGAGTACTTCCATGTCACTGTTTTGCTCTACATTGGGATCAATTCCAGATCTGATAGAGCTCATAATATTGTACATTTTGGGTAGCATAGTTGATTTATTTCTAACTTTGCTTCAGGTTATTACAAAGCATAGCAAGCGTGGTGTTCTCCTTCAAATTGTTGCAGTTCTAAAACCCTTATGGGAATATTTGGTGGGAATGCTTTCTTTGCCTTGCCTGCTGGCAGCCCTTAACTTCTCTCATCCACCCTGCCCCCACCCACAGAAATTCGGCATCCTGTTCCTGGATCTCATCGATCTTTGGGATAGCTCCAGAAGATTGATTCCTTGGTCTTTCATCCAGTGACCACTAGTGGGCTTTAGAGTAGAGAAAGTAAGCAAGGGATTCCCTTTGTTCTTTTCCTTTGCTCTGCTCTGCTTTCCCTCGTTTGGAGGAATAACACTTTTAGGTTTTTCTTTTCAGCTTGCTTTCTACAAGAAGAACTTTCTTCCACCTATTTTTCCCCCACCATGAGGGCAGCTCAGAGTTACAGGCTGTAACTTTATAAAATTGACTTAACCTTTTGGCTGTTAAACTTAAATCTCTTAAATCTTAACTCTTAAATCTCTTTCAGATGCTCTTGACAGCTGTAAATGAACTGCTAAATATAAACTCCGTGAACAAACTGGAGGATGCTAACCAGGGTTATCTCAGTTTTTTTCTCTACAGATTTTTCTTGCATAAGCCAGTTAGAAATGGTCTCCACCCTCTCCCAGTTCAGTCACCATGGAAACATAGAACCACATCTATTAGGAAATGCACTTGGCAGTAAAGGAGAAGCTTGAACAACTGATTCCTTGCCTCCCTTTAAAAACGTCCAGTGCTTTGATAAAGATGGTTAACAAATGCAAATTAACTTCAGCTTTGCAAGGACACATTGTATGCTAGCTGTTAATGCACCTGATTGGAATGAAAGGTCCTGTGATGAGTATTATCCTAAATCTAATAATGCATTGCCTATAAGGTCCTATTTCTTGTTACTTTTGTAATGCTTCTCATTCTTTATTGTCATGCTCTACATTAGGAATGCACACCCTGAGGCTTCAGGGCTGCACGATGTCTAATAAAGTCTTGGTTGAGCCTTCAGAGCCTTTCCAAAATTTTTAACTCTTTTGTTTGTTTTATGTGACCAAGGAGAAGAATTATTATTATTTTTGTAAGCCTTTGAGACAGTCCTGTCTCCTGGTGACTGCCTGGACAAGGCCTTGTAATTTTCTTGGCAAGATTTTTCAGAAGTGGTTTGCCATTGCCACCTTCTTCCTAGGACTGAGAGAGAGTGGCTGGCCCAAAGTCATCCAGCTGGGTTTGTGCCTAAGGCAGAACTAGAGCTCACCGTCTCCTGATTTCTAGCCTGATGTCTTAACCGCTACACCAAAGTGGCTCTTAGTCAATAAATACATGACTAATAATCACATTAATACATTCAATGTGATTAAATAACAAAATCCAATTTAGTTTTTGTCTTAGCATTGCTCATTTCTTTGAGCTGTCCCTGCCTATATTTTTGAGTCCAATCCCTGATATCCCATTTAAGTGCCAACCTCTGTTTGAAAGGGTTGTGTTTCTCTATCCTGAAATTCCTTTCTAATCTTTTTTTTTTTTTAAAAAAGCTGACACTTAAAGAATAGGCAGTCACAAGTACCCCAGAATGTTAGTAACACTGCAGCTTCAAAGACCATTAATGAAGTTTAGGTTAGACTCAAGCAGCTGCCAGGATAAGCAAAGTGCACCATCTCATGATTTGATATATGACCAGCTTAATAGTACATTATCTGCTCCCCTTTGCACTTCATTGCAATTTCAGTATTTGCTGTGAGTGCAGTTCAGTTATTAAACAGGTTCTAAGAACACCAAGTCTGATCTATGTCCCCTAATGCCAGAGTGGAAAAGAGAGAGGATTTCCCCCCACCTGCCGTGGTCATTATTCTTTGTTTTGCAACAGCTGAAGCTCAATTCAAGGGATACATTTCTCTGGTTGGCGGATTGCGCTTATTTCAGATTTAATTTTTCTTTTCAATGTAACTGTAAATGTATGCATTGTTTTTTGTTTCAGGCAAGCTGTCCAGTGAGTAAGGGGTATTCCTACAATTTTGTTGGTACTTGACAGAGGCCTTCTAATCTCACTTCCTTTCCTGCTCTAGAACTCTTAGTAGATGGAGACACAGTTGTGACCAATTTAAATCCATAGAATATCACCCTGCAAAATCTGCCCAACCATAACTCACAGGTTTTCCCCAACCTATCACCTTCCAGATGCGTTGAGATGGTTTTGTCCAGAATTCCCACCCAGAGTGACCACCTTCTCAAGACCAGGTTGGAAAAGGCTGCCATATGCACTGTAAAATAACCAGACCATAAGTGTTTTGATCTTGGACCAAAAAGCAGTGTCCAGTTAGGGGCCTGCACCTTTGACCTTGACTGATCTCAGCAAATGAAAAGAGAAGGACGGTCATCCAAAAAAAAAAAAAGGAAACTTAAAAATGCTCTCTCATTCTATCCCACATCAGCAGCTATAAAGCACAAATCTGTATGCAGTTTGCCTCTCTCCTCTATCTCTGTGAATCTGCACTTGCTGCCATTGCTGCATTTGGTGAGGCAAGCTGCTGAATGCACTCATTTATGACCACTGCTTAAATGAAATGATTTTGAATAATTACATTTTTTCCCTTCTATTTCAGTTCATAGAATGCTGTAAAAAAGGAGCTAATCTGTTAATCCGGGGACCTGATCACTGTTCCTTGCTTCATCATGCAGCCAAGACTGGGCATGGTGAGATTGTGAAATACATTCTAGACCATGGTGAGTGAATTATTCACCCTGGTTCACCCATTACAGGTTTGAATGAGCAGTAGCATTTAAGGGAGCAGATAAGGGTCTTGCCAAACTGGTTGCTGGCTTGTTTCTCGCTCTAAGCCTGTCTTATGAAGTAGCCCTCTGAAGAGTTATATATGAATAGTGGAAAATGCCTCAAATTTCAGAGATGGATGAGGCTCCTGATGCTGGAACTAGGGAAGAAGCTCTGCCCAATTCTCCTTCCTCCTAATATGGCTTGTACAGAAATAGTTTTACAGAGACCTTTACAGCTGTGGCTGAAAGAAACTCAGGAGGCCCTTTTTCAGCATATGCACGCTCCCTTTCATCTGAAAATCTGGAACAAAAGTTGAATAGTCATGGTAAGTGGTGGATAACAAAACTTACATTAACTTACATTTTGATTGTGATGCTTTTCCATTACAGTCAAAAGGTTTTACAAGAGCTTAATATGGCTGGAACTATGTCTTGAATATATTATGGTTGGTTGCTCAATTGGCCAGATGTTTAGACTTGATTTGGCATTTTTGTCCACCTATTGAGTCCTTTACAAGGATCTGGGATAGGCACATGCTGTTGTTGAATGGTGTTAAAGGTATCGTCGCAGGATGTAAACTGTTCCAAGTAAATCTGTCTTTTGCAATTGACTGATGGTGATTTTGTCAAAGCTCTTCAAGTGGTGCTCCAGATGGTCTTCAAGTGGTGCTCCAGATGTTTTGGGATTGCACCCAAGGTGCCTATTACTACTACCACTACTTCTCCTCCTCCTCCTCTTTTATTATTATTTAAAGCTGAGCAAATATCAGTATGTGGAGTCTGTGTAGCTCTGTAAAAATAAAAGGAATTACCAATATTCGTTTGGAAAAGAAGTCCCAGATCAGCTATTGCCTGTGATTGTTATACTTCTCCATAAGAATAATTTATAGAGAAATATGCAAATACCTGAAACAACTATGCCAGTATATTTTATTTTATCCATAGCTGATAAAAAGCAATCCCAGAAGTTATTGCTTTGTGTATGTGTGTGTGTGTGTATGTTGGCTGAATAATTGCAATCAGTTCTTAATGGGGTAATCCCTGAAAATGCCATAACACCTTTTGTGCTGAAACAAGATTGCTTAGAGCAAATTGCTTACTTCTCCCATAATCCTGGAACTCCAGGGGAACACCTTTTAGAAGCCTTTCCATGGGAACATATAACATCAACAGCCTTTCCTACTTCTTTAGTGCAGGGATCTAGACCAGTGTTTCTCAACCTCAGCAACTTTAAGATGTGTGAATTTCAATCCCAGAATGCCTCAGCCAGCATGCTCACAAACTCACTATGCTGGCTGCGGAATTCTGGGAGTTGAAGTCCACACATCTTAAAGTTGCTGAGGTTGAGAAACACTGGTCTAGACTATGGAACAACTTGCCTTTGATGTGGAGGGTGGTTCTCTCCTTCTTACAGTTTATTTTACCAGGCCTTTTAGAATTTTTAAGTTTCTTAGCTGGGATTGAATGGTTAATTACTTTGGATTTCCATGTATATTGATATTTCTAAGCCAGGAATCAAGACTATATTGAACGTACATCTACACAAGCTATAAAATGCAACTGGGCAGCATAGACATATTAAAATAATAACTGAAGAAATAAGAGGCTTCTGGGTTATGGTTTTCTTATGATAGGCGGCACTAGAAAAGAAAGAAATAATTTATGAACTCCTAAGATCGTGAGAGCCAGTTTGGTGTAGTGGTGAAGGCACCAGTCTAGAATCCTGGAGACTGGGAGTTCTAGTCCCACCTTAGGTGTGAAGCCAGCTGTGTGACCTTGGGCCAGTCACACTGTCTCAGCCCTAGGAAGCAGGCAATGGCAAACCATTTCTGAAATCTTGACAAGAAAACTGCAAGAACTTGCCCAGGCAGTTGCCAGGAGTCAACAATGACTTGAAGGCTCACAAACCCAAGATAATAAATTCCATTAAAACCATAGCAATAATTATGGTTCCAAATTCAAAAAATAAATAAAAATGACATTTTATTTTATTTTTTAAAAACCCAGCCTCTGGGTTTCAGTTGATTAAAGAATGTTTTTTAAAAAGCAAAATATAAAAGTACCATCAGGTAGAGCATACATCCTCATCTAAATATTGTAGCTTAAAACTGGGTTTCCCCAAAGTGATATAGCTTGGACTTGGGGTTTATTCCAGCCTATTTTTTTCCTCTTTACATATGTGCAAAATAGCAGATAGGCTTTTGCAAATGCATAAAGTACATTTTTTTAAAACATAGGTCACCTGATCGCTAGCCTTCCACTTATAGGGTCCAAAAAAAAGTTGCCCTCTTTCTTCTCTCCCTTCTGACCAGAAAATTATTTTTGTATTTTGTAAGGATGTGTTTTTTATTCCTCCCTGAAAGGTGCAATTCAGGACTACAGACTACGCTTAGGGAAACAACTGCTTAAACAATGGTTGCATTTCATCAAAATGAAATGGCATTGGAAACAACTTTCAAAAAGCTGCCTTTTGAGATGTTGAAGGATGCAGAAAAAAATCTGTGCTTGTTGTGGAAATGGACTATTCTCTTAAATACCTTCTTTTTAGCCTCCACTTATGGTAGTGTAGCATATCATCATCATCATCATCTTCATCATCACCATCATCATGCTTAAAATAGCTCTTAACTCTCACCATTATTTATATTGTTTCCTCATGGATTACAGTACTAAAAATTGGTCAGTTGAACTTTTTTATCCATAGTGGTTTCTAGATGTGTGTGGAATGTGCGTGATTATAGCCACCATGCTGGGTTCTTTCTGACCTGTCCTTTCCCACACATCTGTTTCTGTATTAACCATACATATGTCATAAATGTTGGGGATTGCACAAGAAAGTAGATTGGTGGCATGTAATGGGACCAGGGTAAGTATCTCTTTGTTTGGCAGGTAATATATAATTATCTAGCCCCCAGGCTAGAAAGCAGGAGACTGTGAGTTCAGTTCCAACTTAGCCATGAAAGCTGGCTGGGTGACTTCGGGCCAGTCACTCTCTCTCAGCCCCACTCACCTCACAGGGTTGTTGTTGTGGGGAAAATAGGAGGAGGAAAGAGTATTAGGTATGTTCACCGCCTTGAGTTATTTATAAAAATAATAAAGGCGGGATTAAAAAAAAATAATATGGGGGTAGGATTGTTGGGA